>NC_135419.1:4220102-4820102 GCF_051991245.1 Festucalex cinctus | reverse complement strand
GATTGAGTCAGGTTGAGAGAGACTTGGAGGAGGATTTTGTTTTTTTTTTCCTCCTGCCGCTGCGAGGTAAGCCGTGAACGCATCATTTGCGCAAAGTTGCAATATGCTGACATCCCCAATGTCTGCTTAGCGCCCCACTCTTCCTTTTTTTTGGGAGGGGGGAGGGTGTGTGCGATGCGATGCGATGCGCGCTCCCCGCTGTGACTTATCTGCATACTTGTGCACGCATAACTGTGCGCCAGTTTGCACCTGAGCGCGTGGAATTGCCATCCACCGCCACCCCCTAACGAGATGCCGTGCATGTTAAAGCCCGCCGTCACAGAGGACTCATTGTGACTTGCTTGCATGTCTCCAATTTCATCCGTCTGCTGTTGCTGCCTCCCCCTTCTTTTTTTTTTTTTCCGGATGTTTTTCACCCTGTGAAAAAGTTAAACGCTTCATATGTCTGTTTCCATCAGCACCAGGCAGGTGAAGGGAAAAAAAATCTGCTAAAATATTCATGTGCATCCTGTCGTGGTGGCTGCACCCTTTTGAAATATTTAAAATGACTGAATACTAACCTACCTGGTGACAATTAAATGTCCCCTTTTGTGTGCGTAGGTACACACACGCAAAAAAAAAAGGCATATGAGAAGTATTTCCCCTGTGCAGTGGATGATGAGAAGTTGATGACAAGCCGATAGGTGGCTCAAGTGACCACTGCAAAGCAGCCCGACTGCATGGATGCACTCAAATGTTCTATTCGTTGAATCCACATATCAGCCTGTATTTGAGTGGATGGCGAGTTTAATGTAACTGGTGTCTGCGTGGGTGAGAAGCTTGTCCCCCTACCCACTGCCTTTAATGTTTTATTGAATGTTAAGGTGGGATTAAAAGGAGGTGGCATGTTTTTGTTTTTTTTTGTATTTCATTACAGAGATAAGACTCTCGTTTAAATTAGGTTTGCCCAAGCTGTTAACCGTGTGTAATCTCTGCGTAAAATGTGTTATTCAAGAAGCTTCTTTTTTATTTTTCATGTTTATCCCCCAACACACATAGACAAAAGACGCCCATTTTTCCTGTCATTTTTTTTTTCTTTTTTCTGTAGGGTGTGTTTATGCAGCCACTGACTCACCGGATGGACAGACGGACGGATAGGCGGGGGCGTGGGCGTTATTCACCGCTGTTGACGGCAGCTTTAGGATACGACAGGATTTATTTTGTGGTTTACTCGCGTTAAATCTTGTTGTGTTCCTGGTGAAAGGTGGTTGGAGGGGTCCCTCAGGGTACAGTCCGACACCAGGGGAGTCCCAAATTGTGGGGAACCCCCATGGGGACGTGAGATTAAAAAGTGTAATAGTGCTTTATAATCAGTCTGTGGGGTTGCATAAGGTATTTTGAACACTACATACCGAGGAATGTTACAGTGAAGTAAATATGTCTGCATCTGGCACAAAATATCTTTCATTTGCGTAAAGTACAATGACACCTCAAGAACATGGAGGCTTTCTGGAGTAAGAATAGAATGAAATCTCAAGGCCCTCAAGTAGGCATAGGCTGAGTTTAGAAATATTCGCAAAAAAACTTTCCGTCATTAGTATGAGCTGTTTTTGTTTGTTTTTGAGTCATTAGTGCATGCAAAGTTACACAAACACCTCCCGCACTCATTGTTCGTGCGAGCAGTTAGCGAGCCTGGTGACTTTTCAAATTTTTTCAAGTATGGCGGCCTGAAGAGGAAGATTATGCAAAACGTGCTTTCAAAAGGTGGTTACGATCGGCGGCAATACTTTTAATACAATATGACATTTATGACAGCGCCATCCATCACTCTTGGATTAATCCAAAGTAACGTTGTTATATACAGTAATTGAATGTATGTCACCAGTTGTGAGTTAGCATTAGCCGACTGTAGATTTGCAAGCAAGGCATTTAACAAGACTAACTAGCATGGCTAACATCCCTTCTATTGTTCAAAAGAAAAAAATTATTTACCCAAACACTTCAAAATAAAACATTATAGAGCTATACTTGCAATACCATGTTATGAAATCTGCAATATTTTTCCTCATTCCGTCACAATCTGATACTAAACCACACATAGGATGTCTTGAGTCTGTGCATGATACAATGACATTCTCAAGTGAAATGTGTTTCTCAGTGGAAGAAAATTTGGTTATTCTTATTGTATCATGGGGCTTCATCTGGCACGTGACATCTAAAATCATTTTGGAGTGAAATGTTGCTGCTCAAGTGTCAAAAATTCTGGTCTTGGTTTTGGTCTGGAGCAGCACCCAGGATAAGGGTGACCTGTTTCTGTGCCAGGGTTATTTTAATATTAGGGCTGATTTATATTCCTGATCTGAAATTAATTGTCAGGGACAGAGGGCATGTGCTGGTGTATATTCTTGATCAGGATGGATTTGCTGTGCTGTAAAATAAATAAATAAATGTAAAAAAAAAAAATGTGTACTGGATTGCGGACTGATTGCTGGGGACCAGTGATACCTCAATCGCATTTTTTTTTTTTTTTTTATTTGATTGTTTTTTAAATTTTTCAAATTTCTTAAGCATAGTACCAAAGAGAGTCTGGAGACATTTTTTTTTTTTTTTTTTCCCCCCCAAGTCACATTTATTTTTATTTTTTCAGATTTGATTTCTTTTTCTTTTGAGAGGGATGCATCAACTGTCATGATTTTGATGCCAGAGGGGTTAAAGATCGTGAAAAACTGTCCGAAATTAATGTACGCCAAAGGACTACAATGTATCGCTTAAAACCCTTCCCATGTACGTAAAAGGTCAAGTCCAAGCGTCAAGGGTACAAAAACAGAAATGTTCAAGTTTTTTATTTATTTTTTTTATTTTTTTTTAATAATCCGAAGTGACATTTTACAGTAGGGAAGTCTCTAGCTTTGTTGTTTTCATAACATTTTAGATCAAAATGAATAAATGCATGAAAAATTCCCACATTAACTCTGTCAAATAGATAATCCACACAAAATATACTGTATTTAAATATCCATTGTGAGCTTTCGCTCAACATTGATCAGTTGATTTAACGACCATTGCAATTGAACATAATGACAACCTGCCAAGCATTTGTGACTTTAAACTCACGCTATTTATATATCAGTACAATTCAACTTGGAGGGCAATGTCAAAAACAAGTCCTCCAGTCAGAAGAACAGCACTGTATTTTTAGCTCGTCCAAGGACATGGGGAAGACAGAAAAAAAAAATCAATGATGACAGAGACAAAGACTGGGTTTCAAATTCAAGTTTCTTTTGTCTCCGCAAAGATCTTTGCCTACAGTTGGGACCGAGAATGTATCACATGAAACCTTGACAGGAGTCTTATAACGTATGATCTCAGCATCATTGATTCCAATCATTCTACCGTATTTGAGGCCGCGACGTGTTTAATTGCAATTGGCTCCGTCGGGTCAGCTGGAACCGGTTGCGGCAAAATTTGCACTCGGTCCCGCCACTTTGGAATCCGCCCCCATGAGACCGTCGCCGCAATATGCTCCGGCAGATGTGTCGTTTATGAGACGCGCTCGCTCACTCATCACGGGCTCTTCATTAGTATTAGCCGTATAGAAATGCACCAGTTGTGGGTTTGATTGCGTGCTGGATTTAGACCAATTAGCAATGATGAGTTTTTGTCTTGTGCCGCCTTCGTGAAAATGAGAAATTTCAGAGAAAGTGCAAGATCAAGCAACAATGATGGTGTCAATGGACAATATATTTGAATTTATCGGTAATATCGAATCAGGCGACCGTTAATATCTATTAACCCATTGAAATTGGGTGATCACATAATTTCATCGAAGCTAAACTAGTAGACAGTGCTCGTGTAGGTTCCATTTTTGAAGTTCAGCTCCAAGTGAGAGGTATCAAATTTCCAAGGGAGTCTTGAATGCAACACCGTCACCAACGTGGTCAAATCGTTGTTCAAGTTTCTTCTTCTTTTTTTTAACCATGTAAATTCATTGTACTAAAAAAAATGGTATTTTTTTGTAATGCATAAAATAGTTGAAAGAAGAGCCTGTGTTGCAACTAGGGATTTTTGATACCACTTATTTTCAGATAGATATCAGTATAAGTACTGGGCTCTTGAGTAGTCACTGATACCAAGTACCCATATCACTAGTACTTTTCATACATAAAATGCCCCCACAACAACAAAAAAAAAAAGATAATTTTAAAGAAAGACCTACTGAGACCTATATGCCAATATATAATTTCCCTTAAAATTGCATGAACTGTATGGCAATTTTCTGTTCTTATTCTAATTTCTAGTTCCTGATCATAAAATCGCCACAGAGTGGCTGATACCAGTATTGGATAACTAGTAGTGTTGTTCCGATCCCGTTTTTTGGCACCCGACACAGATTCCGATACCCAGCTTTGCAGTATCGGCCGATACCGATACCATACCGATACCTACGTTGTTTTTTTTTCCTCAACATGAAAAAACTGTCCTGCCATTGGTTCAGAGCATTCAAGGGCCAATAGGATATCTTAGCATGCAGTGAGCATGTCACATATCAGTGAATGTCATGCACGAGCAAGATACAAGATGCTGCATCCAAAATCCTATATTAGCTTTGGAATTAATGGTATCGGCATGTTACTTGCGAGTAGTCACCGATACCGATATCACTGTTTTAATGCAGTATCGGCACCTCTGCCGATACCAGTATCGGTATCGGAACAACACTAATAACTAGTATTGGTACTCGCCCACCCCTAGTTTGTAAAAAAGCATGTAATATATTGACAGGCAAAAATAGTAGACATAAATGTGACTATTTCTACATTGATTCACACCAAACATTGCTCTATTTAGCATTCACATTTTGTACTTCCTCTTTGAATTGTGCTGCATTGAACTAGATGAGGCCTGCATTGTACTGGTCATTAAGTATCCACCATGCATCCGTGTGCTACTGGCAGCAAGGTGCTCTTTTAGGCGGTTGGGCTGGAGGGTCTGCCCTGAGGAGCGAAAAGGGCCACGTGGGCCACCAGGCCAGGCTCCCCGAGACACGGGTCTGGCGGCCGGGGCGGTTCCGCCGAGGGCGACGAGCGCGGCGCCACCTTGGCATAAGTCTCCTTTGCGCGAGTGTGTATAAAGAAGCATTAGTGGAGGTCGAGGGGGTGACGCTGCTGCTAAAATAACAGAGGGGGTCCAGGTGGGGAGGGGAGACAAAGAACCCCTCAGGTAGTTTAAAAGTAGACGCCTTCTACGGTGACTTTGACCTCCATTAAAACAAACAAGTGAGTAATGCAGACTCAGCAGTCTGAACACAAAAGGCTGTTAAAATGGCCGTTGTTGTGGCTTAAAATTAGGGATTCAAGCCTGGGTTAGGGTTTCACATAACATAGGCTTTTAATTTCATATAAGGTTAGGGCTTAAAATTAGGGGTTCAATTTATGTTTTCAAGATTTTAAAAATGAATTAGTGTTTCAAATTTGGATTTCAAACCTGGGTTAGACTTTTGAAATACTGTTTAAAATAAGACAGGGTTAGGGTTTTAAACAAGGCTTGTGGTTTCAAAGTAGGGATTCTAGACAAGGTGAAGGTTTTTAGTAAGATCACATGCCTTTGTTATTGTTTGAAACTATTGTTGGAAACCCAAACCCAGGCTTGAGACACTAACTTGAAACCTGGACATAGGACTAAACCAAAATTTTAAACCCTGATCCTGACTTGAAATTCTGAACCCATAATTTGTAACCCTAAATCTATCTTAAAACCTAATTTGAAACACTAACTCATGCTTGAAACCACATCTTTAAACCCTTAATCCTTTGAAACCAATGAGCCTTTAAATTTGAAACCCTATTCTATGAGCCCTAACCAAGCCTTGCAACCCAAACCCTGGCTTGAAACTCAAATTTGAAATACTTGAAATAAATATTAACCTTGGTTTGAAAACTGAATCCAGTCTTGAAATCCTGATTTTATACGTGAAACCCTAACTACGACCATAAAACTCAAAAGTGAAACCTTATCTCATACTTGAGACCCAATTTGAAAGTCTAGCTCTTTGTTTCAAGCTCCAACCCTAACTTGAACCCAAATTTCAATTTAGGGTTAACATTAAAAATTAGGGTTTCAACCCTGGTTGAGGGATTCAAACATTGGCTAGGGTCAGTTTTTTTTAAATTAGGGTTTCAACCCAGGGTTTCAATCTAAGATTTATATTTTAAATTACGGTTTCGCGTCTAGGTTTAGGTGTCAAACAATTCTTTGGTTTTCAAGTTAGTTAACATTTAAAATTAGGGCTTTGAGCCTGAGGTAGGGGGTCAAACAATGATTGTGTCAACATTTCAGATTAGCTTTTCAAGTCCGTATTAGGGTTTCAAGTAAGTCTTTAAAATTAAAGGTTCAAATTAGGGTTTTGCATGTCTTTGTGCGGATGTACGCAATGAAAGGACCGTCAGATTGACACAGAAGTTTGTTTTCAAGTAGCAGAAAGAGAACAAGGACGCGAGCGAGTGTTTCGCAACGAACGTTCCTGTTGGCTGGCTGACTCATTGATTTTGCATCTGATTGACGTTTTGGATCCGTGACTCGCCATCATGAGTCTGAGCTATCACTGGAGCCCAACTGCACTCACTATCGATGAAGACGTGGTGCTGTCCTTGGCGTTCGACTACAAAACGGACTCGTCATTGGATTTGCTCTCACTCGCAAGTTCTGTCACCTTCGCTGCCACTCCTCTACGATCGGACGTACTTGCGCAATTGATGAAGACAAGAAATGCTTCGCAGCTACTCAAACATGGGTTAGGGTTTCAAACATGGGATGGGGATTCTGAATCCAAGGTTAGTTCGGGTAATGATGACAAAAACAGATCACAGATTCAAGCAAGCAAGCGTGAGTTTTTCAACGTAGAGTTTCAAATGAGGTTTTAAACCAGTGATAGGGTTTGAAATTGCCAGTTTCAAAAAGGCTGGGTGGGGTTAGTAGTATTTTTTTTATTTTATTTTTTTTTTAGTATTTTGTGTTTTCAACATGGGGCGTGCTTCAAACAAGTGTTTTCCAGCGTCTGTTGTGGTTTACAATTAGGGTGTCAAGCCAGGGTGAGGATTTCTAATTAAAGTATTATGGGTTAGGGTTTCAAGATGAGTTAAGGTTTTAAAGAACAGTTTTAAATGATGGTAAGCATTTTAATGAAGGGTTTCAAACTAGTGTGATGCTTAAAAAAATGTTAGGGCTTCTAGCTAGGTTAGGGTTTCAAGTGGGTTTGGATTGTGCTTTTAATTTATGGTCGCAGACCTGGAATAGGGTTTGTAATAGCTCTCAAAAGAAGGTGTAGCATTGTAAAGTTTACAAGCTTGGAATAGGGTTACAATGTATGCTTTGAAGCTGTGATTAAAGATTCAAAGTAGGGCTTGGAATCTGGAATAGGGTTTGAAACAAGGATTTGTGTTTCAACTGAGGGTTTCAAGCTTGGGTTAGGGATTGACAATGTGTTTTTCAGCCAGGGTTAGGGTCTTAATTTAGAGTTTCAAGATAGAGCGATGCCTCTAGCCAGTTTTAGGGTTGAAAATGTATGTTTCAGGCTTGGGTTAGGTTATTATGGTTCCAGATGAGCGTCTTGAGCCTAGGTTAGGGTTTCAAACGAGGTTTCTAATGACATCCAAATATACATCCATAGTCAGTCACAATACACCACGACGCTCATTGACCTTCATCACGAGTAAACACGAGCCTGTGTTCTTGTCAACGCGTGTTGTCGTCACACCTCCTGAATGCAAAATCAATGAGCTTTAATTAGCTCCTGTGTTAGCTCTTCAATTCCATCCAGCGCCACGAGCCCTTTTCTGGATGGATGAAAGAGCTTGGGGAGGGTAGGGGGTCAGCAGTCTAAGGACCACCTCGGGGGGAGGTCAACTTGTCCAGCTCCATCTTCTACTCGAAGCCTGGAGGGGCTTTGTGTAGCTACTGTATAAAGATTAAATATAGTTCAGCGTGTGTGCGCACGTGCGTAGCTCCAGGGAATATAAATTGTAGTTCACATACTGGACACCAAGACAATACTGCATTAAAGGCATTCCAGGAAAATGGGACATTTCCAGCCTCAGACTAGGAATGCAGTTTGTGGGGAGTTAGTTAGACAACATCGGCGGCTTCCATTGACACACGTAACACAAGAAATACAGTTTTGCCTTGAGATATGAGTATAAAGGCCTTGATACACCAATCTGACGGCAGAAATTAGGAAGTGTTGGTATGACCTGTATGATAATTAATGTATAAAATCACCGTCCAATAAAGTTGACATTTGATTACTCTGATTGGCTGTTAGCTAGCGAAGGACCAAAGTGGATGAACAGTAAGCGATGGAAAGCCTTTACAATTTCATTCAATTTGTACATTATCACCCTTCGCATTTGGACGTAATTAGAATGTCTGCCTGGAAAGAAGATCGCAGAGATGAACATATCACGATGGTTCAAGCGAGACCGGCATTGTATTACGTTAAAGCGTTGAAGTGTATGTTAGTCAAGTGATGAAATCCAAACTATGGCAAGATTTGGGGACACAACTGGACATACCAGGCTACTAGGCTTTGCTTTATATTGCACAATACTCTGTATATTGTGAGTGAATTGTGAAAAAAGGTGTTTTTTTGTTGTTTACATTTCTATATCCTTCCCCCGTAAAGAGCTTTCCGGTTGTCTTTTTTTTTTCTCACAATAAGACATAGAGACTACCGCCGCTGATGGTCTTACACATTCACAGAAGTTACTTAACTCTTTGACCGCCAAAAACGTTTAATAACGATTAGTAAAATCACGATGTATGCCGCCATATATGTTAAATGACGTCAACTACGTTGTTTGTTTGTTTGTTTGTTTTTTAATCAATGGGCAGTGCAACATCTAAGTGCAGCGTGCCTGGTCAATAGGTTGTGGAATCAAAAACACTCACTAACTATGGCCAGCAGATGGCAGCATTGTATCTCTTTTCAATGGGCAGCCGGTGTATGAAATTAAAATGAAACATGACAAAATCTGATGAAATAGAAATTTTTCAAGGATAATGTGAATCATCAAAGCCTTTGTCATATTGAAGTTAGTTTTTTTTAATAATGTGTGGCAGTAAAAGAGTTAATAGTTGGCATCGGTGTGTGTGTTTTTTTTTTTTCTGACGTGATGTGCTGACGCTCAGGCCAATGCCACAGGCGGTAGGCGTCACATTTGTCTGACTGTGTACTGGTGTATAGAGGTCTTAATTTATTTCACGTCTATGCTTGTATCTTAAAACATCTTTCCCAATTGAAATGAATGGAAATGCAATTAATCTGTTCCATCGAATCTTCAAATTAGAGTTTCAAGCTTAGGGTAAGGTTTCAAAACACATTTCAACTTAAGGTGTGAGCGTTTCAAGATAGGGCTTGGGTTTCAAAGCCTTGAATAAAGCTTCATACAATGATTGGGGTTTCAAGCTAAGGTTTTGGGGGGTTTCGAGCCTTGGCTTTGTTTTCAAACAAGGATTTTAAGCAAAGTTGAGTGAGATTCAGGGTACATCTTAAAGTTTATTATAAAGTTTCAAACAAAGATTAGGGTTTCAAGTTAAAATGTTTAAAAAAAAAAAAGATGAATGTGAAAAGTAGCACCATGTGCTGGACATATATAAAAATGTAAAATTGAAAGCCAGTAAAACACACAATGTTGAAAGTTGACTTGTATTATTATTATTATTATTATTGTTATTATTAGTATTATTATGGCACGCCGCCACATTTCTGAAGTGATGTTCCTTTAAAAACGTCGGCGTGCTTCCATGCAGCGTGACTTTAATCAGTAAAGTCGTGAGCAAAGCAGATGAAAGAGGACACAATTGAGTGACAACGTTGAATCAGCCCCGTTTGAACATGACTGACACAAGTGGAGCATCGACATTCATTACACTAAATTCCCGTGTTGGTGTGTGTTTGCGTGCAGGCGTGTTTGTGTGTGTGTAAAGAATGATTGCAATGTTTGTTTAAAATTTATAAAAACAACAGGAATAGAAGGCGTGAATGCTTTGTGCAAGTATAAAATGGAGTTTCCCCTTGAGGGACATTCAAGTCTTGCTGTTCTCAAGTAGTTAGTGTTCGCAGTGTTTCGAGATGAAGTGAACACACGAGCATACGCAACTCCGCAATCTCCTCTTGGATAAAATCGGCTTTAAACCTCCCTTGTTCCAAGGAGGCCTCCTGAAAATGAACTGGAACTGCAATGAATCAAACGGGCTAGCGTTCGCTTATCGTGCCGTTTGTATCTCAGGTCTGCTCTATTTTATTTCAGTTTCTCCTTTTGAAATGTAGGTAAAATTTCACAACTTCACTTGCTTGCTCTCAAATAATGAAAAGGAAGGGCAACTGGTTTACTAGGGATGTAACAATATCCAAACATCACGATACGATATTATCACGATATAAAGGTCACAATACGATAATTATCACGATATTTTGGGGAGGTTGGCGATACTAAAAAGGTCACAATATTGTAAAAAAAAATACAAATATGAATACTAAAAAAGAGCCCACAAGATTGTGCTTTTGTAAATTACACCAATGCATATAAGCAATCTACAATCTCTAATAATACTTAATATTGAGGCTCTTGCTAATGCACGCACATATTAAGTTCCTCCACATATTAACTCGGTTCACAAGCATATTGCATTCCCTTCACCTGACCATTGGCATAGATGTTAAACATAGAAGGCCAAAACATCCCTAATGAAAATTAACTCATTCACTGCCATTGACGGAAAAAGTCGTCAATGTCAAAGCTTTTGCTGGACTGGCAGTGAATGTGTTAAATGACACTAATAAACTAGCCACCAGAGGGTGCTAAAACTGCACAAATGGAAATCCACCTGACTTTTTAAACTGATGTGTTCCTTTTAAATATTGTGAACATGACGACGACGATATTGTGGCAGTTTTAATATCACGATATAGCCCATATCGTTACATCCCTATGGTTTACTATGTCAAAAGTACGAAGTAAATGAAGTTAAAACATGGGCTAGCATTAGCTTGAGCTGCAGTGTGGATCTTAGCTCTATTTTATTTTTCAGTTTGTCTGTTTTGAAGTCTTGGGTAAACTTTGCCTTCAACCTCACATGATCTCAAAGGGAAGTGGAACTGGTTTTATGTCAGAAGTAAGTTGAACTAGTTGCACATGTTAATATTAACTCACCCTGCTGCTTGTGTCTTCTATCTGGACTCTGTGATATTGCGTTCTGCAGACTGCTTGGCTGTAGCGTTTTCTTTGCGCCCTCCTATGGAATGAAATGTGGGTCGTGACCATGACAATTTGAAGGTTCATCTTGTCACTTCGCAAAGCACATTGAGTACAGTGGGGCCGAGGACTTGAGATAAAAAGCCGCCATCCATCGCCTTCTGTGTCCCTCCTTGGTGGCCCTCGTTTCCTTTTTTTTTTTTTTTAACTGCGGCGACACCCTTCTGATCCCATTACCTTTTAGTGACTCGCTACTTTCAACTGTTGACAGGATAGGGAACAAGAAAAAAAAAAAAAAAGCAGAAGCACATAAATAATGTATTCCTCGGGTGTATCCGCCTCCGGATCAATGGCAACACAAAGAGCATCTACAAAGGCGCTTGGCTCAAGGCCACATTTGATCACTTCCTCTGTATGCCGCCCCCTCGCCCCACCATGCTCTTCTCTGCCGCTGGCCCCGCTGAGACTCAATTATTTCCAAGTGTTGGTAAGCTCTTGTTTGAAAGAGCGCAAAGCGGATATTTGAACTCAGCGAGGCGACGGCTAAGATCTTTGGTGACATGGAAACGGCAGATGGAATGAGGACGGGGGACGAGGAAACGGCACAATGGCAAGAATTGCATGGGACGGCGGCGTCCCCATCGAACGGCGTCGGACATAAACGAGCAATTAAACAACACTCGAGTGTTTGAGAGCAGCTGACGGAGCAGCTCGTAGCATTTAAGCGAGTAGTGGAAACCTTAATGGATGCTCCTATAGAGGAACATTAACAGATGTTTCTTCTCACATCAACTCAGTTGACCTTATTATGTATGATACCATTCAAAACCACGTGATTCTTTACTATAGCATTGGGCATTCCGTGACATTTTAAAAGAGGTTGAATGAGGTTTGGGTCTAGCAGAGTACCAAAAGGGACGTTGAAATGATTTTGTATTCAATTTCAACTGCCCCGGCCAGCTTTGGTCAGATACCATATTTACTTCAGTGAAAATTTTAAAGGCAATCTTCTGAGTATTGACATTTCTAGTGTTCTAAAAAGGAAGTTGAACTGCTTTCTAACTTGAATGAGCTGGTTTCATACCCCAGCGTCATGTGTCAGATAGCATTCGAAATTAACAGCATTTTTGCTCTGGGTTGTTTTTACATTGAGCTCGACTAGTTTTACATCAAATCATCTGGGGATTGAGACTGTTTTTTTTTTTTTTTTTTAAGGGCTGATTATTCTTTGTCAAGGAGTTTGATAACTGATATTCATTTTTACTAAAAGGCAAAATATTGGTTTCAAAATGTTTAAAAAGTATAGAAATTCCAACTCTTAAGTAGGAGGTAAATGTTTTAACCATACATTCATTGAACAACCAGTAGACGTTTTAAAATTCTAACAAAAAGTTCAGGGACCTACCAGAGTCATTAGCATGTCTTACAAAGTTGAATGATAACTGCAACAAGTAAATAGCTCGGTATTGTTTCCAACAGTAAGTTTTCCAAAATTTCAAAATATTTAAAATGTTAAATATTTACTTATCTTAGTTTGAATTTCAAATAAAAACTGAATGAGCACAGTTCCCAGGGTCAGCAGCATCTCCTATAAAGTTAACTGAAAATTTAAATGCTGAATACCGGCCCCGCCAATAATTGGTCTATCGGATAGACCAATCGCCATCTGCCCTCTCCAACCCACATCTCGTAAATTGTTTGAAGTTGTCTCAACGGACGGGCCATGTTTTGTTTCTGTTACCAAAGGTATAGAGTCTCTATCCCTTTGGTAAAATCCTGAAAACAAAGTTGAAATGGTCTAACCAGGCTATCTTGTGTCAGAAACAGTACGTCAACTGGGTTGTTACTCTTGCATAAAGATATAATCATTGACAATAGTAATGGCAAAGGTTTTTTTTTTTCATTCTGATAGACATACAACTTTTCATCCAACGATGTATCCTTTGTAAGGTGTCCCTGGATCAAAAAGTTTCCAGAACCCCTGGTGTAAACACCCTCTGTGACTAGTTAATGGTACCTTTATTCGGAACTCTTGCTGGGTCAACAAATCAACATTAGAGCATCTCCAATGCATTCGGTCTTCACCGCCCCTCCCAACACAACCTGCCAATTTTCCGCCTTGCCGGCGTGGAGGCGCTGCCGTTATCGAGTGCTTGAGCCAAGGGTGAGGCGCTCCGCTAAAATTAGATCAAAAGGTCGGCACTCCGCGGGCATCAAACGGGCGGCGTGGTGTGGCGCTCCGGCGCGGTCGCTGCGCGCCTGCTGGGCCGACTCAGATGTTGCAGCACCGGTAATCAGTGGAGACAGCGTTTCATGTGCACTTCTGAAACTAGCGTAGCGTTGCAAAAACTGCAGCTTAGCGGCAACCCGGTCTTTGCTTTCCAAATTCCAAGCACATAGCAAATATCTTTCACGATATATTATAAATGTGGGGTTTAAATATGTATGTGTAAGCAGCTCTATACATTATGCATTAACAAGCACATATTGTACAGAATATGACATCACTACCTGGCCTTTTTATTTATTTATTTTTTGCATTATATTTTTGACTGTATGTCACAACGCATTAACTCCTAGCTGCTGCCTCCGCCACCGACGCTCGTTGGTATGACAGCTGAAATGAAAAATAAATATTATAGTTGCTCATGGGATTTTAGTCCAAACAAGAGTGGCAGCTTTTGTTGTTGCTGCCTTCACAAAACAAATGTTGACTCACCACCTGACGTCATTGTTGGGTCCGGTGACGTTCACTTGGCTTCAGTCTTCTCCTTCGTTGCAACTCATTGGCCAATGCTTATTTAACCTATTCAAGATCTAGCTACACAAAGAATTAATAATTGGGAGTGGGACTCGCACACACACAAGGCATGAACATGGTTGAAGCAGAAAGAGTTAGCTAACCAGAAGCTAAGTTTTCCGACGGCTGTACTTGTCACAGAAAGTTGAGCGGCATAAATGAGTTGCAAAGACTTGTGCCGCAACAGGAACATTTTGGATTCAAGCCAGATGGACGCCCAGACTCTGATTTGTAGCAACACAACAAAACTCAAAGTCCATTTTAAATAACCATCCAACCCGATTTCCTTTAACTGGGAAAAATGACAAAAAATACTTCTGGACATGGAGGGCTGTCCGTTTCCCGACAACTTACAATTATGAGGCCTCGCAGATAGCTAGCATTACTCGCTTCGTAGTGAAAGAGTTGCAGCCATTCAATGCTGTCGAGAAACCAGCGTTTTAAGAAATGCTGCAGACTTCTGATAAGCGCTGTACGGATTGCCAGAAAAAAAACATATAGTAACAGCCAAGCCATCCTTGTCCAACCAGGTACCAACCCCCCCAAAAATTTCAGCTGTACAGCAACCTCTTGACATAGTTTTTGCAAAAAAAAAATAAAATAATCTAAAAAGTTTGTGCTAATACTGCAATTTCAAACTGTTCATAATTCCTTTCATTTTTGCCTACAGTTTGGCCCCAGTTCAAGATGAGGGTCGTTATATGCCAAATCAGCCAATGGCTTTAACCAAGCAGATTTGGATTTTTTTTACCGGTATTTTCTTTGTCTTTGATTAAAAAATGATCTTATTTTTTTATGTTCTTTTTTTTTTTTTTTTTTTTTAAAGCACACGTTTCGACCCCCACCCCCCCCCCCCCCCCAATTTTTTTTTTTTTTTTTTTTCCATGATAACAAAATTAGTTTTAAGAAAAAAACATCTTCAAATTTGGTGAGGGCTTAAAAATAATGGATGCACTTGGTTTTCTTTTCACAGTGATTTGGGGAAATTTGTTTACCAGCCAATCTACAGTATTTATTTCTTTACTATAAAAAAAAAAAAAAGTATCAGGTATTATATCATATCCTACATATTTTATTAATAGGGTGCATAATGCAGAAATAATTGTTTTGCATGTTGTCTTGACATATTTGCTGCCAACCTATTAAAACCAGTTCCACTGAAGACTCACCTTGGACCAAATTGTTTGTGCACCATGAGGACATCATTAAATTTGTGGTCTGATGGAATGAACTGTAGCTGTTTGCCGATAACCTTGCTGGCACTTTAATGAGCAAAGCTAAATTAAAGCAAGGCTTCACCTTGGTCCTAAATAGCGAGCTTTGCCGCACATCATTTTGAAAGAAGAGTAATGAAGGCCACTCTTGTTAGTATGCTTATCTCCGGTTTGTCAGCCCACTCATGCGCTCATGTGTCCACTCAGAGTTGGCGTGGCGTGGTAGGGAGCTGAGAGGTGATGCACGACCTCACCCATGTCGCACGGGCTGACGCATGCGGAACGAGCGTGACTCACATACATACCTGCGGGCGGCTTTAACCTGCGTGTTTGCAGATTGTTATTATTATTATTATTTTTTCCAGGAAATCACAGTTTTTAAATAACATGGCTGGAAATCCACTGAGGCCTTTTACGGTAATTGCCATGTTTGTTATGGAGCTGTTTAATAAAAAAAAATAAAAATGTTTTCCGTTCTTCGTCACCACGCAACCTGTTTCACATTCCCGACATCATGTCCTCTGATCTTGCCTTGCTGTGATAAGAGCATCATTGTGTCTCTCGTAGGCATTCTCTGCATTGTTAAATATAAACACACCGAGCGTTGTCTCTGCAGTCTGCACACATACAGATGCAGTCTTCTCTTTGCTTTCTGCTTGCTTCTGTTGTGATCACTTAAAGGTCTCCCCCTATTTAGGTTTTCCGAACAAAGAATACGGATGCTTGACGGCCTCTTTACCAAGACACCAACAAGATCTACTATAGAGGCACATTTTACGTGTTATGATACGATCACTTTTTGCGCCAGTGTTTCGGCGTGAACGGCACCTTGCACAGCATAAATAAAAAACAAATTCATCGTCAAAAAAGTCCAATGCAAGCATGTCCGCACTCATCAGCGTGCGACAAAATCAAATTATTTTAATAACTTCTCATATTAACCATCTTTACATAAAACAGACACATTCTAAAGATGATCAGATAAATTCCCTAGGAATAGTTTAAAATATGACCTATGAAAAGAACAAAAAGGCAAAAAAATTCCAAAGTAAATACAAAATGGCGAACTTCCTGTTAGGTGTAGCATATGGTTCGTCAAGACATTTTTTGTAGATCATGGGACTGGGGTGTTATATATGCCTCACAATTTTCAGAGATCTAGGTGAAAAGTACAACCAGCATCGCATCGCTAAGTAGGAATTTTGAAAGACAAATGAGGTTCATATGATGGATGGATGGATGGAAAATTTGATACCCCACCCCGAAAGCATACCGAAAACTTAAGATTTTTTTTCCCCGTTGTCATCAAAGGTGTTGAGATGGTACAGCCCAAGTTTGAAGTCAATCAGGTTGACCTTTGACGACAAGCAGGACAATTATGACCCCTGTAAATGTGCAAAAATTGGCCAAAATTGGAAATTCTAATAATAATAGCTCACACGTGCCTCCCAATTTTCGTAGCTCTATGTCAAACGTAACGGGATTGATCTCCATTATTATTATTATTTTTTTTGTATTTGCTAACATTAATGTATAACATTTTTCACCAGGCCCAATGAGTCTGTAAAGTTTAGTGAGTTTTCCTTCATGCTCAAAAATGTGATTCTTTGTGGAGGAGAAGAAGAATTAATACAGAAAGATTAAGGGACGTCGTAGCGGTCACTGACCGGGCCCTAAAAACTGTTAATGAAGATGTACACACTTGAATGAGACATGACTCCGAGTATTGAACTCTCCCTTGAGGTTACACACTGGGGATTTGAGGATTCCTGCTGGGCTTTTTTTCCCAGCATTCTTTGCAGCCCAGAGATCAAGAATGCACTGCTACTCGGGGAGCCACTGACATTTTGCCTTTAACCTTTTTAGAGTTTTTTTTTTTTTTTTTGCTATAAAAAAATAAGACTTGTGTATTTTGTGGACAAACACCTTAAGCACATGACAATAATTCCATAGACATAAAAGACCCATTTTATGTGTAGCTGCTATCAAAGGCAAGTCTCATTTATTTTTCACAGCGAAACAGTGAGCAATAATCCGGCATAACACACAATTCTCAGACCCTTATATAGACAGTCAATCATGGAATTCTCTGATTGGCTCTTGACACTGTAACGAGATTACAGATTCTGGACATCATATACATCACATCATCCTAGACATCACATAGCATTAAAGTTCCTGACATCACATAGTCCAGACATCATATAGCCTAAAACTAGTTGAAACTGGATGCTGTTACATCAACACCAAAACAGACACGTAACGGGTCATGAACTCTGACACACGGTCATGAACTCAAACTTAACCCAGGCGTGGCCCCAGACAGACTCAAATTAGCACACAAAATACTAATTTATGGCCTTGAAATAGGTATTACATAAACATGAAATGCGTTCTCTGTTTCTACAAAAGGTTTGTCGATTGGCTGGCCCAAATGTCCAGGAATGATATTAATATATTCATTTGTATCTTATACGTAGGTTATTACCAAATTATCTTGTGGCCACAATTTATCATTTTGTGCGCACGTTATTTCTCGATTGTGTCCACAATTTAAACAACCGCCTCCACACACACACGCACACGCTCCAGATGCCATGTGTGGATACTATGTGTTGTCTTGATAAAGTTTGAGAAACACTACCATAGAGAGCTAATACGCTAAATCCATGGCAGGACCCCGGGGGTTTATTTAATGTCACCAGTTGGCGGGTGAAAGCACAAAAGCAGACATTTTTACAGAGACAGAAGCGAAAACGGCATTTTAAAGCTGTTGAGTAGACTTGAGAGGGAGCTATGTGATGCGTCGCACCCGTCTGGTGGCGGCGGCGGCGGCAGCCATTCTGTCTCCCGACGTCTTGTAGTGCGTCACAAGCGATCGTTGTTTGTCATCGTTAGGCTGTCACTGCTGTTTGGATACTGCACAGATCTGCTGCTTCCTCCCCTAAAACTGCAATGATGGCAAAAACATCCTCTTTTTCCCATGTGTATGCCAACAACAGATGTCAGTTCCACGCACCATTTTGCCTTATATCCATACTCAATGGATGATTTCATTCAGGGAAGAGGGTTAAATTTAGGGTAAAGGGTTGGCTTTAAGTGAGTATGGGTTGGTGACAAGATGATTTTAGAAAGGTGAGTTTGGAGGTTGTGGTTGGGAGTTCAGGTTGCAGTTTGAGGATTAGGGTCGGTTTGGGGTTTGGGTTCAGAGACTATGGTCAAAAGTTAACGGTTGATGTTCAAGGGCTTCATTCGGGCTTGGTTAACTATTGGGTTTTGAGATTTCGATTGGAGCTGGTGTTAGGAAAGATAAGGTTTTTTTTAGGATTTATCATTGCCCTGAAAGGGGTGGGGATTGGATGTTTTGGAGTTGCAGTCAGATTGGGGTTAGAGGATCAGGGTGAGGTTTGGGTAAAGGTGGGCGGATCGAACCAAATATCGATATTGTCGATACCAACTCGGTAAAGTTATTGGATCGATAATGTCACTATAATATCGATCTAGTAGTTGAGTTTTAGTTTGGCTCTTGTATACACGGCTGCTGTTTCGTCAAACAGATAAAGGGTTGGGTTTGTGTTGGGTTAAGGGGGGTTGGGTTTAGAGTGGGTTGAGGTTCGGTAAATATGGCTGGGTAGAGAATTTAGGGTTAAGAGGGTTTTTGATCTTGAGTTAGTATTTGGGGTTGGTGTTTGGGACAGTTTTACAGGGTAAGAACAAAGTTGTCAAACTACAGTCCTCAAGGGCTGTAATCCTGCACATTTTAAAATTACAGTGGAACCTCGGATTTCAAACGTCTCTGTACTTGTACAAATCAGGCATCGGCCCAAAAAAATCGGAGTAAAAAATGCCTCAGAGTTTGACCTAATTCTCGGAGTTCGAACACCCAAGCAAACCAAGCAAAGCCGAACGTTTTTTTTTTTTTTTGTTTTTTTTTAACATAAATAGAAATTAAAATACAAATGTTCTGTTTTTGGATCTTGGGATTAATTGCAAAAAAAACACTTCACATGAATGAATTGTACTCAAACTCTGAGGTACCAATGTAGATGTTTCCCTCCTCTATAACCACTTATTCCAATAATCAGGATTGTTCATCAGGCTCCAGGAGAGCAGGACTTTAGCCCTTTATGACCGGAGTTTGACACTTGTGGGTTAGAGTGTTGGAAGGTGTCAGGGGTTTGCATTTCCATTACAGGGGTTGCAGACAGAGGTTTAAGGGCTGGGATTTAGCGGCAGGGTGTTAGGGTTGGGTGAGAGGGAGGGATTTTTTTTTTTTTATTTATTTTTTTTGGTTTAGGCAGGTTAGGGTTCAATCACAGTGTGCAATACCCTCTGCATCCACCGAGTGGTAATTTCCTGTCTCCTGTTGAAGAAATGCACAGGAAGCAGATGATGTGAGGACTTTATGAAAGGATGATGATATTTGGAAAGATGCTCATGGTGAGAGTGGCTCTTATTGTTCCCCCTGATGGCTCTTGTGGTCATTTAGCAGCGATCCATCAGCTCCTAAATCGGCCATTTCCGTCTTTGTCACAAATGGCATCGGGAAGCTGCTGAGAGCCCGCCGAGTGGAACAACAACTTTTGCGATGGCTTTATTGTTGTGGTCGCATAGCTGGTGCGAGTGTTACAAAATAAACCGTTGGCACCTTGCCGAGAAGTAATAAATGGAGCAAAATAATATGCAGAGGTTGAAAGAGCCCACTCCAGGCCGAGTCACAACCGGGTACGTCACGTAATTAACACAATTGCGCCTCTTGCCAGTTATTAATGATAACAACTACCTTGCACAATAAAAATAAACACAACAACGAAAACATTCTGGTGAATGAATCGTTTCACAGTGAGTTAGCGCCGCATAGTTTCCAGCGCAGTGCTGCTGAGGACACGACTGCCGTGGTGAGAGCGTGTCAATAAAAGATGAACACGGCACCCGTGAATGAAGAGAAAGTCAAACATGAAGAAGAGGAAAGACACCTCCGAATGCAAATGTTTGCCGCTGAGGAAACTCATGCAGCTGACTAAAAGCGAGGAAATTGTGTTTACACGACAAGGCGAGGAGACTGTTTCAATTTTTTTTTTTTTTTTTTTTTATTATGACATACTGGCCTCCTCCCTTTTGGCTTACATAAGACGCCGCTGCATCAGAACAAAATCAGCACTTAATGGAGACACTCAGCTACTATTAGCCGCCATTTCACACCAGCTCGCTGTTAATGGTCTAATAGATGGCAGGGCATTTGGAAAACTTAGGTGAGAAAGTAAATCTCTTCTTTTTCAACATTGAAAGGTACTCATGGTGCTTTAAATGTGGATTTTAAATTATGTTTTCAAGTCTTGGTTAGTGTTTCAAAATTGTTTTTAGTTTCTTTTTTTTAAGGTTGCAGGTTAGGGTTTCAAAGGGATAGGTAACCCGAGGGGTTAGGTTTATCAGTCAGGGTCACGATTCTAATGTGTCAGGACATTATGACAATTTACTTGAGGAAGTAAATGTCTTTTTCACCATTAAGCAAGGCTTGCAGTGTGTAAAACTAGCGCTATTAACGTCTGGGTTTGATAGTTTTGAATCAGGTTAAATGTTTCACGTTAAGGTTTCAAAATTATGGTCAGGGTTTCAAGTAGTCTGTGTTGGGGTTATTTTGTGTCAGGACATTAGGACAATTTACATGAGGACTTAAATGTCTTTCACCATTAAACAAGGCGTAGTGCTCGTGTTGAAAATGAGGGTTCGAGTGTGCGTTTGGGTATGAGAGTTGGGTTTAAAGCCTAGTCTAGGGCTTCAAGTCATGGTTTCAAATTAGATTTAGGGTTTCAAAGAAAGGTTTGTCGTTTGGAACACCAAGTTCTCAAAATAAAGTTATGATTTATAACACAAGAGTAATGTTATGTTAGCAAGGTGCATTAATAACACTGTCAAGAATCGGGGTGGGTTTGGTGGAGAGCAATACTTGACAATGTTTACATGACACCTTGCATTTCGTTTTTGTTGTATTTTTCTTTCCTGTAAATCAACTACATGTGCCAATTAAAATTTTACATTTCTTTATATGAGTGAAATATGAAAATATAAACTGCAAATACAGCTCAGGTTGGATTTTTATTTTTTATTTTTTATTTTTTGCATAAATTTGCTGTTCGCTGAGAGGGTGAGAGCAGTGCGCGGTTTGCACAGTTTAGAGCAGGGGTCTGCAAGCTGCGGCTCTGGAGCCACATTTGGCTCTTTCGTCCCTCTCATGTGGCTCCCGGTTGATCTCTAAAAAAAAAATGAAATAAATAAATAAATAATAAAATAAATGAGTAGAAATTAGGATTTCTTTTATAGTATTTCTTTTTATTTTTAGATAACATTCTTCAAATAAATTAAGGTTTTAAAAGTGAATAAAAAAGTTATTTAAAAAAGTGAATAATTGTCCAATTAAGTTGTCAGAAAAAGATGATTTTTTTTTTGATTAGCTAAAAATATTAAATAAATAATAAATATCATAGCTCTAAATACTAAACCACAACAGTTTTTTTTTGCTTTTATTGTAACACAATTTAACCATATTTTATAGACAGGCGGACAATGCTAAATTGCGAAAAATGTGAGCTTTTGTCATTGCATGTGGGCGGAAAATGACTGCAAGTGTAACTTCTATAAGTCTGCTTGACCAAGATGTCTTACGTCTGATCCGTCGTCGGCAGAAATGTATTGATGCAAAATCTCATCTCCTGATCCTCAAATTTCTCTCAAACTCTGCATACAAAAACTGTTTGCACTGTGTTGGAGGAATCTGGCACTTGACACTCAAATATTGAGAGAAGAATGTGCGTCATAAGGCTGAGAGGATTTACGAAGATTACTATAAGAATGATCAAATAGCATTCATAAAGGCTGACGTCAACACCAAATTTAGACCAAGTTAGCAGTATTTTGCCATCCTTTATTGCCATGTAGATGCATGACTTTCGTAATGCACTTCATGTGACACGACAAAGTCATGTGGGTGTCTCATCAGTCCTCCTGGTTATGATTTATTGCACACGTGCAGCTGTTCAAGGGCGCTTGAATAAGAATGATATTCAAACAATATGAACACGCATGCACAATGCAGACCGAAATGAAACATTTCAGTTTTTTTCTACTGCTCGCTACAAGCATGTGTTAATGAGAATAATTACTGTGACATGTTTTTTTTGTTATTTCTTTGCCCCACCTGAAAGAGCGTCACGCAACATCTCCAGAGATAATTGCTTCATCCCCACCAAAGCCGTCTTTGTGGAACATGTTTCAAATATCGATTACAAGCCCGTCTTTTTTTTTTCTCACAGATCAGCGATATTATCAATGGCGGTTTTTGCTCGGTCAAAGGTTCATATTTGAAATTTCAATAACTGTAGCTTTAAATAAATAACCTTTATAAAATGAAACGACATCTCTTCGTTGCCATGGTTACTCTGGAAATCCTGCTGTCTATACTATGAGCGAACCAGCCTGGACCACCACTGCTGTTATTTAGTTTGCCTCTATTATTGGTAGAAGGAATAATCAGATACTAAAACATTACATTATGTTTTTATCCACATGGTGTCATTTAGTAAGTCTGGATCATAGCAAACTTGAAAAAAAAAAAAAGTATTGCTATAGAAGTTCAAGAAGATCCATTTTAACTGGATTGGTAGTGAATAAATTAACGGTATAATGACAAAAAATAAATAAAATACAATTGTACCGGTGCATTAAATTTTGAAAGAAGAAGGGAAAAAACAAAAAAACAAAAACAAAAAAAAACAGTCCAGGTCAGGTTGTTTTAATAAACACTGTTTAATTAAAACATAATCAGGATTAAGTGCTGATATAAAGTTGTATAATATAAATAAAACTAATAACTAACTAATAATAAAACTTGTTTGTGTAGTTTAATATGTTAATTTAGTATTGAAATATAACATAATAGTCAATATTTCTAAGATGGTTATAAAATATTATAGTAAAGGAAACAACAATATTCATATTTTCTCTTTTTTCCTTTTCAGAATGATTCCTCATACTTACAGTAATGACAGCGGTAATTGTATTTTCAGTATATTTTAGTATTCCACGGCCTTTTTAGTGAGACTATGCGTCATTTTCACTTGCGTTTGTGACTAAACATAGTCCCTTGCCCTATAAAGGGCAGCTGAGGAATAATTAGAGCTCGTGCCTGTTGAAAACATGCAGATTTTGCCGGGGTGGCTCAGCCTTCAAGTTTGCATGCAGCCTCTTTTTTTTTTTTTTTTTTTTTGGAGGATCCCATCCTTGTGACTTCAGGCTGAGAATTGTGAGATAATTGTTTTGTTTTGTTTTTCAAAATGACATTTATTCATTGTCATGGGTTATTCCATAATTAGCAATATCAATAGTCCCTTCAATGAATGGGTTTTGTAAAAGGGTGATTCATTAAATATGACAAATTTCCTATTCTTCCTGTATTTCTTTGTTTAAAAAACAAAAACAAAACAAAAAACTCTAACCTGAGGCTGACCATTTCTTGACCTTGCACAGTCATCTTGCCATAGCTGAAGGCTCTATTGGACTTGTGTTCAGCACTCCCGGGATGGTCAGGTGAACATCTGAGAAGCTGCCTGGAGCGTGCGTGCAAAACAAGCTAAAAACATGTTGAGAGCACAAAAAAACAAAAAAAAACAAAGCCCGTCTAATTATCCATGCAGCCGCTCAATATACATTCGCGGACCCCGTGTTGGAACCCCCCAACACTCCATGTCGAATGGGTCGTTGCCAATGAAGCGATTGCTCCACCGAGAGTTTGGTTGGAATGTTTATCGCAGAGACTTCAGGTTCTTAGCGTCGGATTTTACAACGGTAGCTTGTTTTTAAGGCGCCACATTGATTTCTGCTGAGGACTGCGTTTTCCATTAATCTGAGTGAGCGTTGCAAAGCTGCGGATAAAGTTCTGTGTGTTGGATCCCAGTAGACCTCCATTTTCAACACCACCTCAGACAGACCTACAGGCTGGTGTATGTCTGTGTGTGTATGTGTGATTTTTTTTTTTTTTTTTTTTTTTTTTTTTTTTTTTTTTTTAATGGCATCTTCCTCTGGTTTACACTGGACATCACTTCATTTTTCTCTTGTGGTTGTGTTGGCCGCTCTTGACTTTGAAGAGAACATCAAGAAATTGACCACTTCAGCACTAATCTGTCACTTGAAGTGAATCAAGGTGGGAATAGTGCCGTCGGGGGCGGAGGGAACCCTATGTGCTTGTGCCAATAAGTGGAGACTGTGCTGGCAGGCTGACACGACAGAAAGGAATACACTTACTGTACATTGTCTGATCTCTTGGGGAACATTTTTTTGTTTTTTGTTATTTGTAGCGTTTTCTCACAGAGAAAACATGTCAGACTTGTGAAAAGGCATCATTCCCTACTGAAAGAAAAGATAAGGCTGCTTTCATACACGTGAGCTACCTTTTCTCGTGTGAATCACATGATGGTTGTGACCCAGTGGTCATTTGCTACGGAAAATTAAAAATTGAAAGTATACTAAAATACTTGGTGACCAACTATACAATGTTGCTCTTGTCTCGCGTTGACCACAGGAGTGTAAACCGGAAAGTTTATTGTATATAAGTGAAACACATCAAGCAAGTAGTCTAATAAACAAAAATGGCAGGCAGAATAATTGTTGTAAGTACAATTAACCTTGTGTATTCCTCTGTTGCCATTCCTTCAGCTGAATAATGGCTTTGTGTTTAAATAGACAGGCCTGAAAATGACACTCAGCTAATTTGTGACTATATTGAGATGACATCTATCTATCTATCTATCTATCTATCTATCTATCTATCTATCTATCTATCTATCTATCTATCTATCTATCTATCTATCTATCTATCTATCTATCCATCTCTACGATTTTCTATCTATCTATCCATCCATCCATCCATCCATCCAGCTAGCTAGCTAGCTAGCTAGCTAGCTAGCTAGCTAGATCTATCTATCTATCTATCTATCTATCTATCTATCTATCTATCTATCTATCTATCTATCTATCTATCTATCTATCTATCTATCTATCTATCTATCTATCTATCTATCTATCTATCTTGCTATCTATCTATCTATCTATCTATCTTGCTAGCTAGCTTTCTATCTATCTATCTATCTATCTATCTATCTTGCTATCTATCTATCTTGCTAGCTAGCTAGCTTTCTATCTATCTATCTATCTATCTATCTATCTATCTATCTATCTATCTATCTATCTATGGGGCATCAAACAAACACCTATTACTATGGTTTGGCAAATTCTCCCTCTGATGAGATTTTTTTTTTTTGCCATTTCCCCAAAAACCAAACCACCCCACAGCTTGTAGAACATTAGAAAATGTAGCATGAGGGGCCTGCAACAATGAATAATGCCTGAAAACTTCACCAGGCTCGTACTTGGGGCGCCGACAGAAGGCTTCGTGTCTATCTTGTGAAACCTTCCCCGTAATCTCTTGGCTGCAATCGCCTCACTATGGCTTTTGGGCTCAGTCTACCTCCTGGAGTCTTCTGCGCAACTCAATAACAGCGAGGGGGGCCAGACGGAGACAATGAGCAGGAGAGAGGCACAATGTGGTGAGCAAAGCTGCGAGCCTGAATAAGAAAAACAGACAGTTGGTTGTCCTGAAGACAAAAAGAGCCAAATGGTGATATGTTGCCGCGAACAGATTGGGGATGAATAGTAGCGTGACAGTGGGAGAACAAAACGGCGGGAGCACTGCGCAGCGGAGATAAGGCTCCTCGTGTGAAGGTATGAGGATAACGACAAGATGCTCTTTCTCGCACTAAACAAGCTTTTTTCTTATGTTTGTGAGCGAGATGGCTAAAAATACTGGGAAAATAGCCTTCTTTGTTAGCATTAGACACCATGACCAACCTTCCTATTATGACTGCTTCTTTGGTAACAACGTTCAAGGGTCAATGTGCCCTGCCGCACATTCAACACATTCATTGCCAGACCATCAAAAAATCATTTGATGTCTTTTTCCGTCAATGGCAGTGAATGAGTTAACCATCAAAAAAATATTTGGTTATTATTAGTATTATAAGTATTTTTGTGAGTATCTAAAAATCCCAGAAATTAATTTTAGGAACATAACATTTCTTTGTGACAACAAAAATGCTCAAGTTGCACGCAGGATAAATAATTTCTCAAAAAGAGGCACCAAACTGCTTGCAGTTGAACTTTACTGTCAGACTAAACATAAAAGAAAAAGAAAAAAAGAAGACATTTTGTTTTGAAAACAACCATATAACTTTGACTTAATAAAGTCTGTTTAGTTTGTTTATTTAAAAACAGTGCAAGGAGGGAATGAAGCCAAATGGGCTTGTACAAGATTCCATTCAGCTTTAGAAAATCACATCAAATGTAAATTTTTGGATGGACAGTACAAGACTAACTAAAATATGTTACCAGAAACAGGCATGTAATAAATACATGAACACAATCAAATATTAAAATACATTTAGCTGTGGGACACGTTCCATTTTGCATTTTTATTGAGCCTACTTTCAAATGTATACAGTCAGGTGATTTCCTTTTATTGTGTTAGATAAAAAAAAAATCAAATAACTCATTCAGTCATTTTTTTTTTTTTTTTTTTTATCAGATGGCAATTAAAAATGAAAAGAATGAATAATACACAGATTACATCCAAAGAGTGGCTGCAACTCTGAATTCTCCATGCAAACGCTTTCCTGTCCCACTAGGGGGAAAATGTACAGTATGTTTTGCTAAACTGCTCAAAGAGCTGCAGGCCCATTAAGTGCTTGCATCTTAACACATCTGTTGATGTTTTAAATTATACATGGATAGGCTTAAAACACACAATAACTGTACAAATAAATAAGAAAGGCGCTGTTCCGTCCCGGTGGCCACATTAACGACGAAGAGACACTCTCAATTCATGACTATTTAATTTGTTTACATTGCTCGCATAGATCTTGCATCAATTGGTCTTTGAGTGCTTTAACGAACGGGTGGTAGGTGTGTAAATTTTGGTGGAATGAAGCCTTTTTATATACATAGCTCAGCCATCACCAGCTTTGCTCGGGTCAATGAGTGTGTCAGGCTTGGGAGTCGTAACATTTGTGGGCACCAAAGCGTGAATGTGACACGTCTCTCGTCTTATAAGGACAACGTTATTTTGGATGTTACTCCGAGAATGGATGCATTTATAGCTACGTGGACTGGAGCGTCATGGAGGGACTCATTGTAATAGGATGTTAGGATGTTTCCATAGACACCACTTGACCTGATTATCAATCGTATTAGCTTTGGTCACGTATTTTGAAAGTACCTTTTTTTCCCCCTCTCTTTTTAATATATCTATTCTGATAATATTGTATATTTTTGGGATTAAACTGAATGCAGACATCCCAAAAACGTAAAAATAGCATCAACAATATGTGTGGCGGTTTTATAAAGATTCAAGCAACGGATATTTGAAAGCAAACACCACATCAACACATGCAGACAGACAATATAACAATACCCACAGGCTTGTATTCTTTATCTTCTGCAATAAATGACTTGTATTACCACCACAGCTAACTGAGCCACTTACAATATTTGTAAAATTCTTCTTCTTCTTTGTGTCAGAATCAATTTATTACAAGACCCCCTGGTGGCACACGTCGAGTTACCCACAATTAATAGCTGATTTGGTAGTTGACAGTACACGACTAGAGCAAAAATCAAACAAACAAAACAAAAAAATATATTAATCCCTAAAATGTTTAATACTAGTTGAAACCTTTTTTGTTTTGTTTTTATGAGGCTCAGCGGACAGTAGATTACTCAAAATGCTGTTTACATGGCAGCCTGTTGTGTTCATCTGATTCCTAATACAATATCAAGAGTTCATGGACACACAGCCGCTGTGTTGATACGCGGTACTTCCAGAAGATTTTCCATTTACAGATTTACATCGCCGTCAAATGACTTCCGACTCACTCCCACGCTTGTGAATTTCCTTGCAGAAATTTGACCCGCAATCGCTTCTGTCAAGTTGTAGCGTGGTTTATTCATGAGTTACGAGTAGTTGGAGGTGGTTTATGATTTTTAGTGCTGATTATGCAAAAAAACACTCACGCTGGTAGGATGTGTTGGCGTGGATGTTGTAAGGCAGCCACAAAGAAACTGCAAAGCCTAATTAAAGGAGACATAGTTTGCTTTTTTCATAATTTAAAATGGTTCCCAAGCGGCTTAAAGATCAAGAATCAGACCACATTTCACCCTCTCTTTTTAGTCTCTGGGAAAGCAGCCTGTTTGGAGTGGATACATTATTTTTGAATTTGAATTTTGGCTCCTTTGGTTTTCATGTCGTCTGTCCATCACTTGAAAGTAGAGGATCTTATCCCATCCTAGCTTCTTAGTCATGGCCGATTAAACTCAGTGTATGTGCCAAATTGTGACACAAGCAAATTCTGAACATCTTGACCACAGTGTTGAGTGCAAATTGTGAAGTACAAGTCACTGTCACTATAACCAAGTTCGAAATCTTGGGGTACTAATAGACTCAGATCTGACCTTCAGCAATCATATTAAATTCATCACTAAAACAGCCTTTTACCAGCTGAAAAACATATCCAGACTGAAGGACTGCATGCTTCAAGCAGACCAAGAGAAGCTTATCCATGCTTTTATCTCCAGCAGACTAGATTACTGTAACGGTCTTCTGACTGGACTCTCTCAAAAGAACATGAGACACTTGCAGCTCATTCAGAACGCTGCAGCTCGAGTTCTGACCAAAACAAAAAGATCAGAACATATTACTCCAGTACTTAAGGATTTACACTGGCTCCCTGTCAGCTGTAGAATCGATTTCAAAATTCTGCTACTCGTCTATAAATCACTAAATGGTTTGGGTCCTGAATATATCCAAGAAATGCTGATTGAGTACAAACCCAGCAGGGCTCTGAGATCTACAGACTTGGGCCAACTAGTGGAACCCAGAGTTCGAAGCAAACATGGTGAAGCTGCATTTAGCTATTATGCTGCACACAGATGGAATAGGCTGCCAACAGAAGTGAAGTCAGCCCCGAGTGTAAATGCTTTCAAATCCAGGTTAAAAACTTTGCTTTTTTCTTATACCTTTGATTAGGGACTTTTAAACAGCTTTAATTAAGTGGGTTTTTTTTTTGTTTTTTTTGTTTTTTTTTGTTTTTTTTAGTAAATTTTGTAACCTATTTTTATTTATTTATTTTTTTCCTCTGAATGTTAACTACTGTTTCTTGATGCTTATGTGTTGTCTTTCCTCATGTAAAGCACATTGAGTTGCCTTGTGTATGAAATGTGCTATACAAATAAACTTGCCTTGCCTTGCCTATAACGACAGTAAAAGCATAGATTGTATTTTCACTGGCGGTGGCAGCACTTCATCACCAAGTCACCCAATGACATTTCTCAATTTATGTGGCAGATTTATGCATCCAACAACACTGCAGCTCTGTTTAGATTTGATCTTTGATAGGATTGTGTCCGTGTTGTCTTGTCATCACTTGTAAGTGTCGGATCTAGCTGACAAGTCTTGGGTAGAAATTTGATGGTAGCGGCCGCTATTATGCAAATGAGCCTAACTGTGACATCATAATCGGGCAAAATCCTAATGAGCTCACTCATAGATGATTGTATTATCACTCATAGAGGCAGAACACGTCACCAAATGCGAGCATGTGATGATTACCAGGAGTTAACCTGTGCGTCCAACAACACTGCATCTCTACTTAGGCTAGCTCTAGCTTTAATGTCATATTGTTTCCATATTATCTGGCAGTTGCTTGCATCGTAGCCCAGCCTAGCTAAGTGGGCAAGGTAATTACCGTATTTTCCGCATTATAAGGCGCACCTTCAATGAATGACATATTTTAAAGCTTTTTCCATATATAAGGCGCTACAGTAGAGGCTGGGGTTACGTTATGCATCCATTAGATGGTGTTGCGCTAAAGGGAATGTCAACAAAACAGTCAGATAGGTCAGTCAAACTTTATTAATAGATCACAAACCAGCTTTCTGACAACTCCATTCACTCCCAAAATGAATAAACATCTGTTTTATTATTTTCTCTGAGGTAAAGTATTAGTATTAGCTAGCGATCCAAAATGGCGGGATCTTCTGCGCACGTGCGTCACCGATCGTGCAGGTTCACCGATAGCGTCTTGACAGCGAGACCTGTGGCGGCTCAATATTGATCCATATATAAGGCGCACTGGATTACAAGGCGCATGGTCAGCTTTTGAAAAAATTGAAGGCTTTTAGGTGCGCCTTATAGTGCAGAAAATACGGTATGTTAATTCACTCAAATGTGTCAACACAGACACAATTTTGAAAATAGGTGGCTCCTAAATATCTACTTGGTTGTTTAATGTCACACTTGATGGCTGGACACTGGACAAGCACTGCCGAGACCCTGCCATGTGAATACAAGTTATCTTACTGTACACATTGCTTAATATTACTCCAGTATGTCTTTAATGTAGTCCAAAAATGAAATGATTCAGGTCCACACTTGACTGCTTCCTTCTATCCAATCTGCTAGTAAAAGCAATGCGATAGAGCTTAGGGAGGAAATGAAGAAATTGATGTGGTGTGAAAACATGACCTAGCATGAAAAGTGTCCGGGTCAAACAATAAGACGGCTGACTTTGATCGTTGCTCTTTGTAGGCCAATAAAACACCGCTGCTCCTTTAAGAAGAATAGTCAGTTCTTAGGGGAGTCGAGCCATCTCCGCCGGAGTTTTGTGAAAGCATTAATGAATAAAACATGCTTGCTCAGCAACATTAACCAGTGAGGAGGAGGAGAAAGACAACGAGGGGTAACTTTTAAAAGCGCAGCATTCTCATAATGCATGCTCCATCACTCATTAGGACCCTATTGACTCTCCGACCGCATCCTCCAGATTACACGCCCGTTCGGAAAGAGGATGTAACAATAATGGCTGATCGTTTTCGCTCGCCACGTTCTTTCTCTTAAGCAGACTTGATCGCGCGGCCACACCCCATGAATTACTTTCAAATATCCTCCCGGCGTAAATCGCTTGACACGCTGCGTGTCTTGCTCATCATGAAATCATCCATTTGGTTGGGTCAGTTGGTCACCATGCTGCAGGCATTTGGATGAATTTGCCTGTGATATTTTGTCTACTAAAATAGATAGGAAAGGTCAATTTGGTGTCAACAAGTCAGTCAGAGGCGTTCACACTACTTGAATTTTGACGACAATTTGTTGTCCAGTCTTGTCATTTTCATTTCTATGGGAGGCAGATTGGGCTGAAAACTAGTAAGACCTGAATTAATTAATTAATTAAAAATTAAAATTAATTAATTTTCTGCTGCCAGGTCTTCTGCCCCTTTTACATCCCTCCTGCCCCCTTTGTTTTGATATGCAGTGATTCCATAGCGAGCAAAATGTGAGAATTAGCTTAAACGCTAACACCTAAACAGCACAAGCGCTAGCAGAAACCTAAAACGCTACAAACGAAAGACAAAACTACACAACACTAGCAAAAATCTAACAATGGCACAAACAAACAAAATAATGACTCACAAATGCTTAAAAAAAAGCCCAAAACAAGCACAGACATTAGCAAAAAAAACAAAAACGACAAAAACACAAAACAAGAATGATACGCTAACAAAAACCTAAAATGGCAGAAACGCTAAAAAAAAAAAAAAAACAAGAATGACAAGCTAACAAAAACCTAAAATAGCAGAAACGCTAAAAAAAACTGAAGAATAATAAAGACCTAAGAAAGAACAAAAACACAAATTTGAAATTGCACAAATGCTAATAAAAAATCAAAAACAGTATAAACAAAATTCAGAACGGCACAAATCCAAACAAAACTCTAAAAACACTCGGCTACAAACAAAACAACAAGGCTGCACAAATGCGGCAACCAGTGGTAAAAACACTAACAATAACCAAATTAAGCACGAACAATAACAAAAACCTAAAAATGGCGCAGAGACAAACAAAAGCCTAAAATGACACAAAACACTAAAATCCAAGGTCTCACACATGATAACAAAGACTTAAAACAGCACAAACACAAATTTAAAACAGTACAAACACACACAAAAATAGAACAAACTCTAACATGGATGAAAACTAACAAAACCTACCTTAAAATGGAGAAAATACTAACAAAAACCTAATACTGCCCGCTAACGCTAACAAGAAATATATATATATATATATATATATATAATGGTTTTTTTTTTGCCCACATTTAGTAAGTGATACACTATGTGTCTCTGATCATAACCCTTGAGTCATAAAAGACTAGAGGGGTGAGCAGCGGAGACTACCACACAGCCAAAAGCAGGCAGCGCTACGTAGGTGACCTATGACCTCCAACCTTCCGTATATGCTTTCCCAATGATGATTGATAACGGCCGTTTAATGGACTGATGAAATGAGACCCGCTGGCTGGCGGCTGCGACGGTCTTTTTCCGGCCCCTATTCGTCGCCGCCTTCTTCTGGCAAGCAGCGGTTATTGCTGCTGCTTCCTCATCAACTTCCTAGCGGGGGACATCCATTTTCTCCGCTGTGACCGCCACATCTGTCACGAGGCCTCCTCGAGCCTCCTCCGCATTAATGCCGATGTGTAAGTGCCACTTGCAGATGTCACAGGTGGCCTCGGTCACACCTTCTCCCAATAAGGGGCTCAATTAGAAGTTGTGAAAATGCAATCTCTGAGCGTGTGTTTTTTCATCAAAGGTATGAAGAGCTCATAATAATCAGCATGGGGATGAGATGACCTGGGGCATTCTTGAAGTATATCTATTATTGCAGATGTTCATTGGTTGCTAAATGAATATTTCATCATCTCACCTATTTACATTTTTCGTGCGTTTGTAGATGTTATCAACGTGCTACAATGCTGGTTCACAAATGGGGGTACATGAAGGCACTACAGGGGGTACGTGTTATTTTTAAATACATTTAAGAAGTAGCAGCCATGCAAAAAAAAAAAAAAAAAAATGATGTAAATATTTCAAGGAAATCAGTTCATAAAATGCATTTTATATTATTTTAATGATCTTAAAAACACAGAGTTCTGCCCCATAATTATGCCACCTTGCATCACCTTCCAATCACTTAAAAACATAATTTAAAATTAAGTTAATGTTTTATTTTTGGGGAATATATCTTTACTATGGTCCCAAAGGACGACACACTATTTTGAAGTTGTTATGTAAACACATTTTTATAATTAAGTGAAATATTTCTTTATTTTTATATATATATATATATATATATATATATATATATATATATATATATATATATATATATCTTTTTATTTCCAAATTGTTCAAGAAATACAGATATGCAAATGGAATTCCAAACTTTAATAAATCAGACAATGATGGCATGGGTTCCCCCACAAAACTAAAAAATGTATAACTTTTATTATAATTAATTAATTCTAATTTAAAAAGCATATGTTAATTAGTTAAATAAATATGTATAATTTTTTCTTGTTTTTTTTTTTTATTGTGTTTGGAATGTGAAAAAAGAAAAAAAAAAACAGGCACACATGAATGCGTGGCACATAGATTGGCAAAGTGAAAGTGGGATCGGGGGAGTATCTAGTGGGGAAAAAAGAATAGAAAGGGAGCGAGGTTGGAGGGAAGCCAAAGAAAAAGCATTGATGATCGGATTGTATTGTGTTGTATGATCATATAACTGAGGGTGTGTGCATAAGTGTGTGTCCTCGGTCCCAGCCCGCACGCCAAAACACATCAGGTCCTGTTTTCATGTCCAGAAAGTCTAGCGCAAAGGTGGGTGGAGTTTTCGCTCATTTGGTATTTTGCTTGACTAGCGTAGATAGCAGAATGTGCTTGCGCCATTGTGGGAGGGAACACAGTCGACTCCCGGACATGCTCAAGAAAACGCCATTTTACGGCAGAACGACTCATGATATTGGACCAAAACAAAAATGGCGCGATGAGTCACGTATCCCGATCTTTCCATCCTGTGTGACTCATCAGTTCTTGTGTACTGCACATTTCTGTTGTCTCAACAGTCAAATCATTTTTAGTAACTTTCACATCTCGCCTTTGCAATGAGCAACAAAAGCATTGAATGCATCGAAGAACCCGAGAGATCAAAAGACTAATTAAAGAGTCGCTGATACTTTTAATTGCATATAAAGTATTAATTTAGTCGCTTTGAATGTCACTATTGTCTGATTAGGCTCTGTGAACTTTCGGGGAGATAAACTCTCCTTTCTCGGGGCGTTATGTTTACACTTCATTTGCACTAAATTTGCACAAATCATTTAAGTGAAAGATCTTCGCCAAAGCAATCATTTACAGTGTTGGCTGCAGCGTGTCGTGATTCTGATTAGACTTATTATTGCAAACAGCCCATTATTAGCATTTCAAGGAAGACTTTTTTTTTTTTTTTTCTCGCAAACACATTAACTGTGTTAATATATAAGCCGAATGATCTCCTATTGCACGGCAACCGATTCAGCCGAGGCACTTTAATGCAAATATTCCAAATTCTTTCATTTCTTGCTCCATTTGCTGGCACCTCGACGAGGATGGGATTGTGGCTGGAACTGCTGAGGCGGAAAGTAAACAGTGATATGTTTTTTTTGTTTTGTTTTGTTTTCTTCTGGCTGCGGTGTGGACAGTGTGGCTGGTTGAGAATCTGAGTAAATGATTTCTCGTGAGACATGATTTAGTTTAATTTCAAATTGTGATTAAATGGTAACATCTGATTTAAACGTCAAAGTATTTCCCAACATAATACAAAAAAAATAAACAGTGTTTCATCCTTTAACTGTCGTTGTGAAAATTAAGATTCTGGTTCCAATTCTAAAAACATGTTATCTACTCTGGGCCAACTTCTCGATTTGTCGCCAAAATTGATTGCGTTGCTTTGAGAGAAAATTAATCTCTCCACAGATATGAAAATTAAACAGATACTTTACTTATTCATTAGTCATTTTTGGCAGTCAAACGTTAATATTTTGTCTATAACAAATTTGATATTTCATTATTTTTCATGTACAATTAGTACCTTTAAAAACACATTTTGCAACTTGCTGTCGACTGAAAATGGTAACCAATCACAGCTCAGCTTGTGAATGTCACATGACCAAACCGAGAAAACAGGTGCACATAATGTTAAAGTGGCTTCAACTTCTTTTTAACCCAATACGGTACATTTGTTAACTACTATTCCGTTATAATTAACTTTACATTTGCATGTAATCTTTTAGAATAGTTTTTTTTTCAAATATTTATTTTGGTATCATTTCTATTTAACTTGTATGTGTAATACATTTTATTTGCATCCTTATTTACCGGTACGATTTTTTTTTCTCCCTAAATTTTATGGTGGTAAACGTAATATCAAACAAATACCTTTTTGATCAACATTTTGGTGTTCATTACTACTGTATTTGTAAATTAATGTCACTCACGTTGCTGGTACTTGAAGAGCCAAGTATTGTTCAAGGTGGTACTTGGTGAACCACTTGAGGACCTCTTCTGTAACGTATGGATTTTGGAATTTGGGAAAATACTCAAGTTGGGACACCCCGTTGTAAGTGGGTGGGGAGGGGAATGATCATTAGACCGAAAAATATGTGCCACATATTTTTTATTAAAACGTGGGGCTCGTTTTAATTTGTGGTGCAATGGCGCACAGTATGTGCCCTTTAGGACTTTGTAATTCTATTAGTGGCACTAGTCCAGTTTGAATCCCGCCTCTGAAATACTGTAATGCCAATTAAGGTTTATGGTTCTTGTGTTCTTAGCATTGCCGTTGTTCAACATTGTGTAACTCAAGGTTATTAAATAAAAAAAAAAAAAAAGTGAACACATTTCATTTCATTCCCCTTCCCGGCTAAAGCGACTTGTTTCTTAAGGCTTTGACTCTCCGGGGGTGCTTGGACCACCCGCTTGGCTGCACTGAATCGGAAATTCCCCACGCTATTCCCTTGATACGCGCTGTATGCCGGCTTGTACCACATCTTCCCAGAAGCATCTCAATCCTCTCTGCTGTGACATTCTTAAAACAAAAAAAAATCACGCATTAATCATATGTTCTCATTGTGCACCAAAAATCCATTTGAGCTTGGCCTACATACGGCCTCTTTTTCAGCGTACCCGAAAAAAGCACGCTGCAAAGATCCCAGTGGGAAATGTGACACTGTTTACAAGACTGCTCCAGATATTTTATTGAAGGACTATTATTCCAATCAGGCTCGTTGCCATGTTGGAGCAAAGTCGCCGGAAGAAACAGGCTGAGCCGCGATCGCGCTTGCTTTAAGTAGGGAAAAATAGAGACAACAAGAAAAAGGTTTTAGCCGTTCATCACAGAAGTCAAACGAGAAAGTGTAACTGTCCACCACTCAAATAAAATGAAGAGGAAGTCATGCAAAGGGCCATCATCGCAGAGGTAAGACATGAAAATGTCCTTAGAATGTCGGAACGGCCCACACTGAAAAATGACGCCGAAAAATGTGGTAAATGTCCATCATTTTAATCATTCACTGCCAGCCATTTGAGAAAATTTCAAAATTTTCAATACCCATGTGATATTACGTTCAATAATTATATATAAACCGAATCTACCAAATGACAGAATAGACTCCCTACATTTTGTCCCGACCCGTTCTTTTATAATTGACAGTAGAAAAATGTAAGTTTGCCAAAATACAGCCATTTCTCCCATGGGCTCTGAAACTGTGTTTATTTCGTAGAAAATGGGGCAATGATGTCATCTACCAGTGGTTGGGCATCAGTAAAGTTGTTTCCAAGTTTGACATTTACTGTGGGGCATCGTCAGATTCGCCCCCATTTATCCCCGCTCTAAAAAATACAATTGACAAGTATACTTGTCAAAGGCAGTGAATGAGTTAAACGTCCTCAGCATCTTCTTTTGGACACTCGCATATCTTGAAAGGTTTCTGTCTGTGCAAGATATGTTTGAGGCCGGCTATGCTTCCGTGTGAACAGGGCCCGAGTCAGCCTAGACTGGAAAGCAGTTCTACAACTACAAAATGGAAGAAGCCGCCCCTTGTTAGTGAGCATCCGGATAAATGTGCACATACGGGAATTTAGCAATGGAAATGTCCCTGTCACACTGGAAAGAAACCATGTACATATGATAGATGAGACGACCGACAGGATGGCAAACAATTGTCATCCCGTCGCTATTATTTTACCAAATCAATATTGAATGACTTGAGGGCACAGCGACAAATGACGGATGATGTTTTATTGTGAAAGACACAAAGCTTTTTTTTTTTTTTCCCGCCGCCAGGAGGTTTGCAATGTTTCGTTTTTCACGCTCTGTGCTTCGTGTTCGCTTCCAGTCAAACAATCTGTAATTGACATTGAAATAAGAGTGCGTAACGCATCTGCATTGCGCCCTCCCGTTTGATGTTTGCGCCCGCCGGGCTGCGACATTCTAATCAAAATGTCGCATTGTCTGGCCCGTTAAATGTTTTGGCGCGCTGAAGACAATAGTCGTTTTCATCTGCGGCTCGCCCGCCTTTCCGAAGCCGCCGCTTTGAGCGTTCCCGCCAGGGGCTGCGGGCGCTCTGTAGCTCGCTCGCTTGCTTTTCGCGCAGCCACACGCAGCCTTTCGAGACCATCAATTATTGAGGCTGCCAGTCGCCTTCAGGGACCTCTCTGCTGAAATCAGCATGATGAATGCAATCAGTCGGCAGGGGTGGGGAAAAAAAAAAAAAAAAACATATGCAGAAATTGCTACTTTCAAAACTGGAGTTCCTGAATTTAGGTTTGAATGATTAATGACATTTGCAGTATTACAGAAAAATAATACAACAGGATTTTTAAAATCATAGTGCAACTCTACAGTACATTGCAATAGATCCAATGTATTATAATATTGTTATCCATTTCTGGTGATATCAATATGGAAGCCTGAGTGATGGTGAGTGTCACAAAATGGATACCATCTACTGGTGATCGGTGCTGTACTCAATATTGATATCTAATACTGGTAGTGTCGATATTGTCGAGCTGTCAATATCACATTGAAAGCTGGTGGTGTGATAAGATCTAAATGGTGTCATTACTGTACCCTAAAGCCGCTTTTCCAGTTTCTACCTTGAAAACAGCCTAGCTCCGCCCTTTGTAGTCACGTCTCCATTACACTTTTTTGGGCCGTAATGGCCAATAAATGTAGGCATTTCTTTCAGCAATGTGAAAGTATCTTCACTGCACACACCCATTTCCCGGTTTTAAGTGAGTGAGACAGCTGGCCGCCACTAAGTCATGTTTTGCAACAATACTTATTAACCATTTTTACCATTTTATATATACCAATTGATGAAATAGTGAAGCATGTGATAAAAATTTCACGCTGGAGGGTGACTACGACGTATCGTATGGTCGTTGTGTATTGGTACTCCAAGAAACAACAATATAAAATATATGGCAAAATCACTATCCTAGGCTGTTGGTATTGAAAACGATGCATCACAAAATTGACAGTTCCTGCAGCATCAATGCTGTACCCTGAAAAAATAATGGTATAATAAACGATATTGATAAATGATGCTTGTGGTATTGAAACTCTACCTTGTGAGATAGCAATGTGATAAGCACACGTGTGATCTCAATACAGATATTTTGCAAGACTGTAGACTGACAGATACTGTGATATGACGCAATAGCTAATGTCTCGAGATTGTTCCCTGCAAGAATACACATCACAAGCACTCTGATCAATACTGTACCCTAAGCGATGTCGATCAGATCAATGGGTGTATTTTTTTTCAGTCTGACTGTGAATTGTGTGCATCGCTACACGCGCTCATCCGTCATCATCGTCATGCTTTCCGCACGGACACCATGTCCTTTATTATAAATAAGCATGAATGATTTAGCATCGATTGCTAGTTCAATACACAAACCAGCGTTTTTATCTCTCATTCAACTTGAATCGTTGCGCTAAAGGACAACACTTTACTGGATGGATACAAATTTGTGAAAGGGCATATGCAAAGTTAAACATTCCAATATGAATCTTTTTGTTTATAATGGTAAAGGTATCCATTATGTTTCAAGGTGCTTTACAACATATTGGCGAACAAATGTTGAGCTAAGGGCACTTAATTGAATTGGACTAATAAGATTTCAACTTTACATATTAATATGATGATTTAAAAAAAGGTGGATTGATGTACTATGTTACCGGTCTGGTCATTGTTTTCCAAAGTATACAGTAAATTTTGTAGGGGGAAATTTGACCCAATTTAGAGTGGGACCAAATAGGCTCAGTTTTAGAGTAATATTCATACTTGGAAGAGAGTAATATAAAGAATTGGAAAAAATAAAAGTGACTCAAGGGTGGAGGAACAAACTCACGACCTTCAGCCTGGGAGACAGACGATATACTCCCTGAGCCGTGCAGCTCCTACTCTGTGCTATCGCTTGTCATCTGAAATCTTCCTAACTCTCAAGTTGCTTTTGGTCTCTTGGAGATAAGCAAACAGTAGGGGGAGCATAGCTCAGGTGATAGTGTGGCAGTCTCCCAAGCTGAATTGCCATGAGTGACTTTTATTTATTTTTTTCCCAATTTATTTTATTTTCTTCCAAGTGTAAATATTAGCCTACTCTAAAACTGATTCTCTTTGGTCCCACTCTAAACACAGTCAAATTTACTGTAAATAGTCTAATTTACTCTACAGAATTTCTTGTGTTAAAACAGATGCTTGCAAATGTCTTCTTTCAACAAGGACTACAGAAATCAAAGAACAATTACTGTTGATAAAAGAAATCATAGGATTTGGACAATTTAAAATTTAAAAACAATGGCTCCGGACGATTACTCAATTATTAAAATAGTTGATTAATTTGATAATCAATAACATGTCGATTAATTTTGTCAGCTCTCCTCTGATTGGCCAATCGTGGATCATGTATTGCACTTTAAACATTTTCTTTTTGACTGTGAAGTTTCTGTTGAGGCTTCTGGATGCGGCACATGCACAGACTCGTACAAGAACCGATTAGTGCCATATGGCAATTTGGTGATGAAGTGCTCTCTAAGAGTGGAAAAACTATGCACGCTTTATGTTTTTGATGACGTGCACATTTATCACATTTGTGACTCGAGGCTCATTTCCATGAGGCAGGCCCGCCCCCTCCAAACAAACAAATTTCATTTAAAGGTTTAAAAAGAAGCTCACCAGTGTTCATAGTAAAAATTAAAATTAAAAGAGTCCATCTTTGTGGATGTATGTGAATAATCCTTTGAATAACCCTGCATAAATGAATACTTCCCTCATGGGCTTTGCCGGTAATAGAATGTGACAAAGTGCGAGCCTGTCTGCCTTTTTAATAAGATGCCAGGTGACATCATTAACTCACATTATGCACCAAACACCACCAACCAACCAAGACACGCAACCTTAAACACCTTGGACACCTTTTCACAGCGTTAACGCCTTGTTTGGCTAATCCCAACTGACCGGGGCCCGGTCCCGCATGAGCGACAGTGCATTGAAGCTATAGGGTGGCTACGCGCACGCTTTTAAATAGGGACCAGAGCGCCATGAAGTGTGTGTGGGTGTGGAGGAACGTATAGCGAGACGCTTCATTTAGCTGTTCTCAGCACCTTGTCTTGAGGGAGCAGCTTGTGTGCGTGTGTGTGCGTTTCCGCCCGCCCATCCATGTGTGTCCTCTTGATGAGTTTGTAGAGTTTGCCTGCTCAGGTTGTGTTCCTTGGTGAAAACACACCATACAGTTGCAGAACGGTTTGAATGAGTTCACAATTATGATCCAAACTACGAACCAGGGGCAATTTACGGCCCACCGTCCATTCTTTAATGGCCCGCAGCATATACAAAAAAAATTACCTTTTGAGATGACCTGCAACCATCATCATGTGTGGGTGTTGAAAACATGGTGGGGGGTGGGATTGCAACACTCACGGTCCCCATTGGTCCAACACACCTGATAAGCGTGGGATGGTGTAAAACTGGCTACTGGCTTTAGCATTAAGTACTGTGAGGCATATTCACTAAAGGTTTGCGTTGCCTTTGCACACCGCTAAAAATCCGGGAGCGTCTAATTCACTAAACACGTGCAGATGGGGAAATCTGTCACTAAGTGCGCAGCCAACCAGATTGTGCCACGGTGCGCCGGTGTTATTTGCATGTATGTAAATTAAGTAATTTGCATACATTTGACGCAAAATATGCCCACCCCAATGCAAATGAGACTCATTGATATGCAGCGTCTAATTCACTAACGCCAGCGCAAATAGCCACACAGAGTTTGCGTGACGTAAATAACGTTTATGGAAAGCATGTATTAACCTGCCACAACCTGGATCCCAGGATCATGACAGCAGTGCATGGCACGGTGCACCGTCGCTCTCTAGCTGTTCACGCAGAGAGAGAGAGAGAGAGAGAGAGAGAGAGAGAGAGAGAGAGAGCCCTAATGTGGGCTAAAGCGTGCTTAGCACACGACATGTAGCTGACCTAGCAGAGTAAAAGTCCCCCGGATGTTTACCGTCCAGGTTAGGGAACTTACATTTCCAGAGTGAACAATGTCAATGGAGATTTGACTGGTAATTTGAGCCTAAAATGGGTTGCCTTAAGTGTGGAATTTTGTCTTTTATGTTTGTTTTCCTTTTGGCTAACACTTATTGCTTTGTGAATCTGCAGTAACAGTCAGTGTGGGGGAAAAAAGACAGCAATACCAATATAATATGCGATATAAATACAACAAACAAATCTGCGCTGCACTGATCCCATCAAAAGTAAACGGTGATATAGCGAGGGACAGCTTTGCTATATCTTAGGATACGTATCAGAGAAAAAAAAAAGATGATTTTGTAAATAATGAGCCAAAAATAGCGGGGCTTTGCAGTATATTATTTTTGGAGGTACCATTAATGCATTACAATCAGCTATTTGGTGAAGGTGATGGAATGAATTTAGCAAACAACAATCATTGTAATAATGATAAAAAGGCACATACTTCTGTACAATTTTTTTTAAGAGTAAATAAAAAAAAAAAAACCTCAACACAAAGTGACACATTTTTAGTCGGCAAGGTTGTTGACAGCAACGTGAAGCCGCCTGGCGCTTGTGTTAGCACCCGCATGGGGGAAAACAAAACAAAACATCAAAACATTATGCGCGTGAAAAGGCTTTTTTGCACATATGCGCTTCTTTTGTCAACATAATGGCCCGTTTGGATCCATTTTACATCACTCATCTCTCGGTGGACTCGCTTCCTTTTGAAGTCACATGATCCCACTGGAGGTAAAACGTTCCAGTTGGTGCTCAACGTTCACATGCTCTTTTTGAGGGATTACCAGTACACACTTCATGAATACTTACGGCATATTTCGTAGTCGATGTTTTTCGAAAGCCAGGGCCCTGGAAGTTGCTTCAAATGTGCTGCTTCAAATTCAAATGGACGACTTTCTGTTCAATTTGTGTCCTGTTATGTTAGACATCTTTTAACCCATTTCTTGTTAATTGGTAAAAGTGGTGCAGGGTTGATTTTAACCGAAAACGAATCATCAAATTTAACAATTTTGTCGGCTTGGGTAAAAAAAGGAAATTTATATTCTGGACTAAAAAATATGCAAACATATCCCATCTAAAACAAAAAACAAAAAAAAACAAACAGGCACATACACATAAAAATCACTCAGTAGCTCCCTGAACATAATATATGACAGTTAATATATTACTCAGTGGTGTCTCTCGAGTGATGATCACTCATATTGTCATCTGACGTGACGCAGCATACATTGAGAGGATGATGACGTGCGTGTGTGCGTGTGCCTGTTGTGTGTGTCTCTCACATAATGACACACAAAAGAATGGCTATTGCTAACGGATGTGTCTCTGTTTGCCTTTCAGGCTGGTTCAGGGCGGCCATCGTCACGTTGGTTTTTCTCCTCCTCTGAGGTATGTTCATCGCTGGTGAAAGAACACATGGAATTGGATTCGTTATTATTCGGTACTATAATAAATTCCCACGTGGAACAATTTAAGAAAGGGACAGGAAGTGCCCCGCACTCTACAGTACTGTCTCAATATGATATATAAATAAACAAATAAATAAATAAATAAATACATATAATATATTATGGCTTTTTTTTTTACTTGGTCTGAGGAAATATTCTAATATTTTGAGATAGGATATTTGAGTTTTCTTAAGCTGTAAGCCATAATCAGCGATATTAAAAATAATAAAAGGCTTGCAATATTTCAGTTGGTTTGTAATGAATCCAGAATGTATGGCATTTTTTGCTTATTTAATTGCATTAAAGAAAATAATGGACTTTATCACACAATATTCTAATTTTGTGAGACAGTCCTATAGCTCTACTCAGGAAACAAACACAGCGCAGCTCAGCTTCTGGCACATACACAAATATTAAACACCATTAGTGTTGTTATAGCATCACAATTGTGGTACGTATAAGGAAATTAGAATATTAGAATATTAAAAATAATATTTTTTTATTTAAATTTCAGCCGAAAAAATTAATTTACCCAAAAGTTTTAATTAGCCTACTCATAATGCTTAAATAAAAACTAAAATAAATTTGCTACAAATATCACAAAATTATTTTATACTTATTCATTTGTAAACAAAACATACGGACAAATTTTCTTCTACTTTTTAAAAATGAGTCATTTGTGTGGAAAATAATGTCCTCAATATTTTGAAAAATCTTGATTTGATCTGTAGTCCATGTTGAAATGAGTCTGTTATATATAAAAAAAAAAAGTGTATTTATTTATTTTTTATTTCAAGTATTTCTCTGTTGTAGGCCAATTTAAATCTTAAAATTAAATGTCTCAATTAAATTACTCTTTTTTTATTTTTATTTTTTTTATTTTTTATTTTATTTTATTTTTTTATTTTTTTTAATCAAATGAAAAAAAAAGAATATTTGCACAGGCATGTCGTTTTATTTGCTCTTCTTTTCATATGGACTGAAAAAAGTATGTTTTGAGGTGCACATCAGCAGCTGCCAGCAGCTTTGCTGTACCTTTCTGTACTTTTCATCTTTAGCTCTCATGTTGATGTCACACACACACACGCGCACGTATCCAAACACAGCTGCAGGTACGATGGTGACTGCAGTCTTCGTGGGCGGCTCTTCAAAATAGGCCAACGGAACATGCTGTTCTTCTTTTTCTCACATTCGTCTTATGCGAATCAGTTGCTGCACATTTAGAGAGGTCATAAAAAATGTATTACTTTCTTGGGCTACTCGTGGTTACTGTACATCACTCAGTAGTGTTTCCATGGCGATAGCAGAATCGCCCTCATAACGATGCAGCCAATTACTGTCAATTTTTTAAAAGTTGCTATAGTTGCGCACACGGTTGCTAAGATACAGACAAAGGGCAAAAACAACAGAGTTATTTATGATGTTTAGTCCTCTTTCTAATTTTTGGAGGCTACTTTTGTTTATTTGCGTTTTGAGTGGTAATTTTTTTTCTGAGCCCAATACAAAAGTCCATTTTAAATTTAATCGACTTTTAACAATAAAAAACAAAAATCCTATTTTTAATTTCAATAGTCCTAAGTGTGTAAAAAAAAAAATAAATCTTTCATCACAGATTAAGAAATGCAAAATCTTCATACATGCTCATTAAAATTTGTTTTTATTATTAATCATAAATGATTGGATTTTTTCATAAGATTCTGAATATTTTTTTTATTTAAATATACATTTAAAAACAATTGAAAAAAAAATCTACAGCATTTTTTGAGTCAATTCCTAAATATAATTTAAAAATCAAAAACAGTCCACTGTGTATCTCTCTCTCTCTCTCTCTCTCTTTGTTTTTTTTTTTTTCATTATTTTTCAGACTTACATTTACGACTTAAAACCTGAACAATGTAATTTTGCACTGCACTCTCCTCAAGCTACAAAGGTTCGATACTACTGCCCGGTAATGGTGGCCCGAGGACACAATTCCACAAGTCTCTTTTAAAAATGTTCTGTTCTTGTCACCCAACAAAGGTAACAACATGAAACATCCAAGTCGTTGCTGCCAAATAGACTCACTGAGTGCTTTAAATTCAAGAATGCACGTGTTAATAATCGCCATCTAACTTTCCTTACACCTTGAAACGTGTACTAGAGGTTGTTTGATACATTTTTTTTTTTTTTATCAGGGACAGTCGACGGAATCAATCAAAGAAACGACGAATGCGCTGCCTGAGGTTTATGAGATGCTAGTAAAAGCTGATGGCTGTGGGGGAGAAGGCTCAAATGCGTGCGCTCGTTGATGCTATACCGGCCTGCAGTTACTGGCACCAAGATATATTTCTACAGTAAATTTCCAGACGGCTTGTGAGCCTTCAAAGTTGTCTCAGGATGGAAAAACACATCTCAGGCTTTTTGGGCGCGGTGGAAATAACAGCACTTCTGCTGTCATCAACATGTTCACTTGGAATGAGTTTGAGGTGAAAGCTTGTTCAGTCGCATGTTGTTCCAACCCAGAACTTTGGTGCGAGGGCGTGACGTGAAAATGATTCAGCGAGGGATCCAAACATCGGTCGCCATAGTCGAGTCAATTGGTCGGGTTGCGGTGAAATAAAAGCATACTGAGGAAATGTGGATGAAATCAGCACATTTAAAAAAAAAATTTCATCATTTGTTTGACTTTCCGAGAACCCCCAAATGTATACCTGCTTCTAAAAAAAAGCTAATCAATTCCCTAGTCAAGAGTTGGCCAAAAAGTACAAACCCTGGATTTTGCCTGAAATGGTCGCTTCAATCCAAAATGGACGACTTATTTAGTAGGTATGGTTTTGAGAGCAGTGATGTGACGTTCACCAACGAATTGAATCTTTCGAACGGCTCTTCAATGTGAACGATGGGAACAGAGTCTTTATAGAGAGCCGTCCCATACAGTTTGGTATAAAAGATTCACTATCCGAACCCATGAAGAAAGAGTTTGAAAGCAAGCAAAAAACAAAAATTGCCATTCAAGGATGGCAAAAAAATGTTGAAAACCAAACCATCTTTAAGTGCAAGAATTTGTGCAATTTCTTCACAAAAACTCACTCAAAAATGTAAAATTATTGACATCATATCCTGCATGTAATTCCAAATCAGCAAAATCATGTTCTAGTTCAGGATATACTTTAAATCAGAATTGGTGAATTTACTATTCTATTGGTATTTCAGACTTGTTATGATATACATCAGCATACAACATTATTAATAAAATTGTGTTCTATCCATTAACTCATCCACTGCCAATGACATCTATAGACGTCAAAAATCCAAGCAAACAGCCAGTGTTAATTTTGGAAAAAAATAAATAAATAAAATAAATAAAATTTAAATTTTAATAACAAAAAAGAAATTTAAATTTAGTTTTAGTTATAGTCTTCTGACTAAATTTCATTAAAGCCTTAGTCATAACTCTAGTCACCTGATTGTATTTTAGTTTTAATCCAATTTTAGTCAACAAAAATAAAGAGCAATTTTAGTCGACTAAAATTGACTTTTGGAGGCCGAGACCCAGTATGTGGTCTCAGTAAGACCAAGACCGACCACAAGAACGTCAACGCCCGTGTTGTAGGGTAACAGGAATCCGTTCTACGCACGATGGTAGCACTTAGCAAGGAAATTGTTGTCATCGTTGTTATTAATAACGACAATGATTAATAACTATGAATGAAAACAATGAATAACTAAAACTAAATTCAAATTTCTTGTCCAAATTGACACTGGCTGTTTGCTTGGATTTTTGACGTCTATAGTCGTCATTGGCAGTGAATGAGTTAATCTCCATTGACGGCATTCGGATGACATGTCCTTCTCTTCACTGTCGACTTTGTGTATCGAGTCTCCGTGATGCGATGGTGGTGTGAATGCATGTAGCAGGAAGTGTGCTAAGAGCCAGTGTTAGAGCCACCGACAAGAGTTCCCAGCAGTAAGTTAGGAGTGAACATGCGAGGGGGAGAAGCAATCGATCTCATTGATCGGACATGGCGGAATTACGGCTCATGTTCTTCTCTTTTTCCCTCGCTTCTCTCTCTTGACTCTTACTTTTTTTTTCCACTCTCTCTCTCGACTCTTAAACAGCGACTCCCCCTCACCAATGACTCAGATGTTGCTGTTGCCGCAATCTTTGTGCCACGTGACAAAGTAGTACACACATTTTCTTGGCCTGGAGAAAATTGGAAGAGGAAAAAAAAAAAAAAGTGAGTCGAAACATGTACAAAATCACCAAAATGTTATACTTGACCAGAAAAGGGATTTATATGTATGCAATATGCAATGAGTGACCAGAGAAAGTCTTTTCAATTCCAATAATGCTATTTGCCTAACAAAATTGTGTATATGGCAATGTTTGTGCACAAAATAAATTAGCTGACTACAACACGTTGCATTTTAGAAAAATAATATACATATTGTGTCAGGGAAGTGGTAGGCTACCAATGCGTGCAATATATTTAGTTGTGGATTTTACCACATAAAAGCAATATTTTACTGTTACGACAATCTATCTTACTCATAAAAACGCCAAATTAGGCTTTGAAAAAGAGCATACAGTAAATCCTCATTGACACGACAAGCTCTTCCAACAAAGCTAATGCTAAATGCTAAAAAAGTGCTACAATTAATAATACTACAGTAAAAAAGAAGTACGTACAGTATCTAGCTTGGAAAGTAATAATTGGCCAAACAAATGTCATATTTTGCCCTCCAAATACCCTTTTCTCACAATGTATCGTTCGGCAGTCTTTTCCCGGCGAAGCCTTCCTATCACTTGACGTGTATTCCCACCGTGGGAAAGAGTCACGTTTGACAGCTAGGAGAGCTCGGTGAATGTTTGACAGTTGACTGACATGCGGGAGAGGCGGGGAGGTTATCAGAAGGAATAATCCCAATACTTCTGAAGAAGACTCGGTTTTGCGGGGCGGAGGGCGCTATTGCTCTGGGGGAACTAGTTGTCATGTGATGGGAAGACTCCAAGTCACTGCAATACGTGAGGTACTGTAGATGCAGTGCAACCTGTACATTGGTTTTGGGAAAGGTAAAGAGAAACAGTTCATCTGTTGATGTACAAAAATTCCACACTTTCTATTTTCGTCGATGGCACATGGTGCACTTGGCTTAAAAATTGGTGAGTCCATTTTTATGCCAAGGCAAATCTAGTTGGTAGTTCCAGCAGTCCGTGGGAGCGTTCTTTTACATGCCCCCATCACACCTGACAATTTGGTGACAGAAAGTAACTAGACCTGACTCAGCTCGAAGTCTAAGTTTGGGTGTAACTCAATTTTGGTGAATTAGATGGAAACGGAGGCAGACAGTTTGTGTGCTCCCCTGACGCATGGTGGATGTCGAGATATTTCATCATAGTGCGTCTAGCCCCATGAACCACTGTAGGAAACAATTCATTGTATGCATCACTATTATCATCATCTTTATTATATTTATTAAAAAGAAGTAAGGTATTCACACACGGAGATGAACGATCAAGGTGGAAGACTTCACAACTGTGATCTGTGATTGCACTGGCCAACTTTACATCATGCGCCTGTGGATTTGCTTGCACTTCCTTTCAAACATACTTTGCACACTTTGATCTTCTCCCGCTTCCTATTTCTGCTTCCACAAAGTCAAGCATTCTGTGTGGACCTCTCGTGTGTTGACTTTAAAGGGAATGTGTGAAGCCTCTTTCATTGGCCAGGAAGTAAAGTCAGCTTTGTTCACTCTCACAACGGCGCACAAACCACTTATATATATTCGGGCTGGGAATCTTTGACTGTCTCACAATTCGATTCGATTCCGATTTTTGGGTCTACGATTCGATTCAGAATCAATTCTTGATTTTCCATTCAAACGATTTTCGATTAAAAATTATTTGATTGACAAATGATTTCTGCTTCAATTTACAGATATGCACAACATTGTCATGATGCACTCCAGTCTGCTTTGCAAGACAAAATGACAAATAGAGACATTAAAGTGTCTTTTTTTTTTTTTTTTAAACATTTATTAATTTTGTATTGTAAGTGCCTTTTCCCACAAAAACAGCATGTGGGCTACAACTGCCTTTTACTATTCTTCTTCATTTCTAATTTAAATAAAATACATTTTTGGATATTAATATCAATTCGATTTAATAAATGAGGATCTCGATTCTTTTATGAATCAATTTTTTTTGGCACACCCCTAATATATATATATATATATATATATACCATCAGAAAGAAAACTTCCAGAAGATTAATTTTTAATTATCATAAACACTGGTCAACACTTTTTCCAAACAATGCCAAATGGGACAAGTTACACAGTACCCTGCAAGAAAAGTAATTGATTTCTATCTTCATCTTCCTCCTCCTGCACACCAAACCCACCAAAGGCCTCTCCTACAGTGTCGGAATAGAACAGCCCCACAGCTCCTTCGTTACACACTTTCTCCGTCTCTCTCGTTGTTGCTGTCAGTGTCACTTACTTCACCAGGCAAATTCCCCGATGAGCTTGTGCTTTCCTCTTCATCACGCAGCAGTCCAGCCTTTTGAAACCCGTTGGTAATAGCGGATTTTTTTTTGACACTGCTCCACGCTGTCAGGATCCACTGGCAGACTTCAGCAATAGTTGCTCTTATAGTTGCATGCGTCGAGTTTTGGTAAAAGTTTTCTCGCCGCTCTTCATCCAAGACTCGTCTCAAGTTAACTTGGAGCGCAACTTTAGCTTGATGCTCTTTAAATGCTTGTTTTTTTTGTATTATGGTTATATAAACTTGTGTCTCCATGTACATTGTTGCAAATTCAACATTTTACAGTTTGAAAAAAACATACGCACAACCCTATTGGTCACACATAATCAAATTAGACTATGAAAATATAACAATAAAGGCAGATATACAGTTGTTTATGATTTGAACATAAGGCTGATCTCCCAGTGTTGTAGTTCAACCAATTTGAAAGACAAAAACTGATCAGATAAGAACATGAGGGACTTTTCAGCGTACTGATGCTTTTGCCAGTGTTCATTTCACCCAAATTGATGTCTTCTGTTCTGCTAAACAATTGCACAAAAATCAAACTAATTGCGACAAAAGCACTGAATTAAGTTTCTTTCTTTGCCGAAACGTCCTGATTGGATTGACTGCGGTGATAATCAGCGGCTTTTTAAACGGGACAAACACTTCCCAGATATCTGGGGTCTCGAAAGCCAACGCTCTGCATCTCATTTCGCATCGTATCGATGTCCTTAAGTGAGCTTCCCCAAGCGCCTGCAGGGGCGGGATCCTATCGTATGGATCGCTGTCAATGTGCTGGAGCACAGCTGATGGGCAGACTTCAACATTAGCACAAATTGTTGTCCTGGCAACAAATACGCTGGATCGACAAAACATAAAAAAAAAAAAAAGTCTATATAGTGAATGCTTTGCAACATAAATTGTAAATTTGTCCTTGAAAAGATTTTTTAATGCAAAATGCAAAACCAAAAACGTTTTTTTTTTTTTTTATTTGTAAGGCAAGGCAAGGCAAGTTTATTTGTATAGCACATTTCATACACAAGGCAACTCAATGTGCTTTACACAAGGAAAGACATCACATAAGCATCAAAAAACAGTAGTTAACATTCAGAGGAAAAAAATAAATAAAAAATAAAAATAGGTTACAAAATTTACACACAAAAAAATAAAAAATCTTAAAACATTATTCAACAAACTTTAAAACATTTAACATAAGGAAGTTTAAAATAATATTAATATATTAATATATATATAATTAATATTATAAAAAAAAAAAAAAAAAAAAAGTAGTCAGCACAAACTGTTACACGAGACGATGAAAAACATCTTGCCTCTATTTTGAAGCCAAATGGATATGGCTTGATGCTTCTCCCAATGTGTCATTCTGTACTAAATGCATGTAGTTGATTGGCTGGATGAAAGCAACGCTATGTGATTATTAACATCTTACTAGAATTTCTCGATGATGGATCCTCACTCTCAATGCACAAGAAATAGCATTGATTTTTGACTCTCGGAAACACCAACCACTATGACACACACCAGTTCCCGGCCGTCCTGTGTGCAGTTGGATGGTCAGTGACCAAATCCAGTCTTCAGTGCGATGAAACAGGGAGGATAGATCAAAGTAAGGGAAGTAGGGAGGAAAGAAGGGAGCTCGGGTGGAAGGGAGGAAATGAAGAGATGGTGGATAGATGAAGTAAAGCTGGGAATGTGGGAGGGATGAAGGAAGAGAGGATGCAAAGAAGGAGAGAGGAATGTGAGGGATGTTTTAGAGCGGGTGGGGGTTGAATGGTTGGAAGGAAGAATTGAAAAAGGAAGCAAAAAGAATGGACAGAAGGAATGCTGGAAAGAAGAAATTAACTCATTCACTGCCATTGACGGAAAAAGACGTCAAATGATGCAATTTTTTTTGCTGGTCTGGCAATGAATGTGTTAAGGGAGGAGAGATGGAAGGAGGGATTGAATGAATCACAGAAGGGAAGATACTTAGAAGAATTAAAAGAAGGAAGGTAGAGGAAGAGAGGAAAAATGTGAGGATGAAGGAATGATGGGAAAAATGAAGTGAACAGGAAGAATGGAGGATGGAATAACCTAAGGAAGGGAATGAGGAAGGGAGGAAATGAAGTAGGAAGGCAAAAAGAAGGAAGCAATGTGAGGATAGGGAAGGAGGACAGATGAAAAATGAAAGGAGGAAGGCGGCTGAATGGAGGGTCGAAGGAAGACTAGTTGGATAGAAGGAAGATAAGAAAATAGGGTGGAAGGATGAAAAGAATGAGTGAGGATAGATGAAAGGAAGAAAAATATGAGTGGAGGGAAAGAGGGAATGCAGAAGGAATTGACAGGATGATGTAAGTCGCCCTATTTTGAAACCTTACTTTGAATTTATGATTTAAACTGTGTTTAATGACTATAATTGTATAAATGTGACGTGTACAGGCAATTAAATAAAAGACACTTTACGTGTATATTATATCTACATTTGGCCCACCCTGTACACCAAAATATCAAATTTACCCACAAAAAGTCTAATCCTTGTTTATGAAACGGCATCATTGCAACACAACAATGTATACACATGTGGGCATCGAACACAATTGTTTAGCACTGTTGACCAGACACGGTGGTTTGTTGTTGCAGTTGTTTAATGAACTGTGCGAGCGTATTCAATAAATATGCAAAGAGCGCGCTGGCTGACGAAGGCCAAGGGTATCTCGTCCGAGCATTGCAGAAGACGCTCTGACCAGCTCGCTGCAGCGTGGAGGCAGATGGACCGCAGTCATTACTCAGAAAAACGACTTGGGGAAACAGAAGCCAACTCTGGCTCTTTCTCAATTTTTTTATTTTTTTTCCCCACAATTACGATGCTAGGTCGCATAGGATTTATTTCTTCGGACCCATTGAAGACATTCAAATTGCGCTTACATCACATGTTGCTAGGCAGAATTCAAGGACCAAACACTATGGGAACTAGACTAAGTGCAATTTCTAGAGAAATTGCGTGGGAATGCTGAAAGCCGAATGCTAAGATTTGAATGCACATAGAATGCTTATGAAGAGATAAATTATGAGATTATGACCTCCTGGTAACTGGACAATGCACTTTACCAGCTTTGCTACCGAGCAGTGTAAGACACCTGGTAATGATGACAAGTTATATGTATGGAAGTGGGTGTGTAAAGTGATACTTAGAAAAGTTCAATGTCTGTCCCATTGAAAATGAATTAGCAAAAGTTAATATTACAAGTTAAATTGTGAAAATACTGTAAGTAATGTGGAATCAGACGATATATATACCCTGGGAGGTGTGAATTTTTGAAGCTAGTTGAAATTTGAATAGTGTAAATTGGAAGTATTATGTGGGAGTTGTTACGCGGCAAAAAAGTGTGGAGAATAACAATCACAACAACATATATGGGAATGTTTCGCATTCCCACAATTACTCTAAAAAGACCTGTAATCATTTGCAAATTCACCCCCCCCCCCCCCCCCCCCACACACACACATATCAATTTTGACTAATTTTGGTTGTCGTGTCTATCATGAGTAGACCCACAGAAAAAATTCAAAAACGCATGCTGAGAAGACACAGGAAAGCTTACATTTTGCTTAGAAACAACAATTTTGGGGTTATTTTGGATATTGATATGAAATTAAAAAGTGACTTTCCCTTAACATTGCGACATCAAATGTCAAATATTTAAGGGTCTAATCTACCATATTTACATATTAATTGAGTATTTACATTATATGATCTATACACAAAATGCACCATACATACATACATCCCATTCCAAACTGGGCCACATTGTAAAGTGCATGACTCGGAGCATGAAGGGACCCCCATAGATGAACTGACCCTTGATGCAAACAGACTGTGAATGAGATGAGCTGTGCGAGAGCTGATGTTTGTTTATTTGTTTGCTTTTAACACATTCCAAATCATTTTGAAACAAACGTCCAATAAAATCAATGGCTCAGATCACGTTAGCAGGAGGGGAATCAATGCCCTTCCTATTATCATGAGAAGTGGAGCAAAAGCCCCCATCGGCTTCCAGTCACGCCCCCGCCATCGATTGAAGTGTGAGTACGGGGGATGGGGCGTGATTTAGTTTTGTTCCAAAGCAAGCTTTTCAGCCCATTACGCTCCATTCACCTCTCCTTGGCCGTCTCCATCATCATTAACACCTGCCTGGTCATTACATTGAGCGGGCAGATAATAGGAGCTAGATTATGGAGTCCATCATTTCTTTTCCACATTACACAGGCTAACGATTTGTGCAGGCGGAAAAAAAGGGTTACGATAGGTCAGTGGGCCAAAAGGCCACAATAGTTGCGACATCAAGGACATGAAAAACGCATGTTGGTGTGTGCTTTTGTTGTGAAACCTTCACCCGTGACACCGAGTAGAAGCACCTTGCTGGTAAATGTGGCCTGACTCCAATTGACCTAAAGAGTGTCAGCGTGTGTCCACACTCAGCAATTCTCGACATGAGGGCACGGCAGACACAAAGTGAACAAATATGCTGATTGGACGCCAGTTTACTGTGCTTTACTTCAGACATGCCTTAAACTGAAGATGGACAAGTTTGGTTCAGTTGGGTTCATATCTGAAGTTTTGAGTGTTAGCCAATCAATTTTCCTGTCAAATGGTGTTGCCTATTATAAAGGGATGAAATGAAAGCTGCCTCATTCCTAATTTCCCTTCAACTTACTGGCGACCAGTTCGAGGCGGGGTCAGCCTTTTTGTTACCAGGAAGACGATAAACAGTACAGCAAATGGAGCGATAGAATAAAATAGCTACATTAAGCACTAATATCCATTTCCCATAAAACAACACAAATAATGACTCGAAGTTGAAGTTAATGTCTTTTTTGTCATCTTTTATGTTATAGAACACTTTAAGTGCTTCTTCGTAAAGCAACATTACACACCAGCATGGTAGCAGCAGGATAAATGAGTGTGACCTTATAAATAAATCCGAGCAACCCCATCATACATCTTATTACAACATTTCTATATCATTACACAACGATGAGCCTATTAAATTAAGCAATTTGCCGCCAGCTTTCCCTTTGGCTCAGGGTGGGGTGGGTGGGGGTATATTTCACTGCAGCTTTTTTGTTACCTTAAGACTGTCTTCATTAATTTAGACCTCTCGTTTTTGTGAAGAGTAACTTTTTATCCCTATATTAGTCTCCAATTTGTGATCATAGTGGTTCTTTGTAGTCTCGAACGAAAATGGCAGAATTTTGAGCATTTATGTGCCAAATCATGGGTGGAGAAAGTATTGTATGCATTGTTAGCAGCTCGCAAAAAATATGTATAGGAATATATATACTTGGCTGAGTGATCTGATCACACACTTGATGGGTGGCCAGGCACTAGATTCAAATATTAACTCTTTTACTGCCACACGGTATGAAAAAAAAAAAAAAAAAGAAATCCAACCCCTGCACAGTGCCATTTCGCTGATTACATTTCATTGTAATTCCATACACCAGCAGCCCATTGAAAAGATACACAATGCTGCCATCTGCTGGCCATAGTTAGGTGGTGTTTTTGATTCCACAACCCATTGACCGGGCAGCGCTGCATTTAGACGTTGCTCCGTCCATTGACGAAAAAATAAAAAAACAAAACAAAACGTAGATGATGTCATTTCACGTTCATGGCAGCATACGTCGTGATTTTACTAATCGTTATTAAACGTTTTTGGCAGTCAAAGAGTTAGTGGTCAGAGTTCAGTTTACATGGCGGCAAGGTAACTTTTCTGTGAGTCAAAACGTGCATTGCTAACCTACACCAACGCAGAATACGCCATAATTAGTAGCCTCCATATAAATATCACTATGTAATGTTAACCAGTGAGTATGGATTGGAGTTTAATAAGTAGTGTCATCATCTGCGAGGCAAACTTGAAAGCCAGAACAGGAGGTCCCTCGTTTTTTATGTCATTTTTATATAAGATATAGATCCATCGAAAATCGATTTAATATTAAGGTAACGTGCTTAAAATGTGCATCGATGTAAAAAAATAAAATAAAAGCATCGATCCACAACATTGTCCAGCCGGACCCTTTTTGGGGATATCCGGTATTGTTTGTCGGGTCTTTTTAGACACCAGTAAAAACTTTGTTAGATCTTTGTAAGTAATACATTTAGTATTTGAAGTTTTGTAAGTGACACTTTGTTTACCATGAGGCAATTTTGTCGTCTGTGGCCGCTGTATCAGATCGCAGTGAAATACGTGTCGTTGATGTAGTGTCTTATTAGTCCTGAAGAGGGCCTCATTGTTACATTTGTTGAACAGATGTGTTTAATCTTTGTCATTTGATTTTGATTTGATTTGTCTTGAAACAAGCACAGCAATAAAAAAAAAAAAACATGAAAAAGGAAAGGGTAAAAAAAAAAAAAACACAATATGAAAATAAGTTTAAGGACAAGCCTCCTTATGACGGAAAATAGTAAAATAATCAACACAAATCCTCAACAAAGCTTCTGGAGCTTCATTCTTCATATTATCTGTCTCGCTGCACAAATCTGAGAAGAACACGTTCTCGCACAAAGCACTGATAAGACAAAAAATGTAGTTCAGCAGTCAAAATTATTAGTTCATTTTTGAGTTGTTTTTTTTTACAACATATATAAAGTTACAAAAAGTTCATGTTTGTAACAATGTACAAAATGTAGATGTTAAAATAAGACCATCTTTGTTTATCAAATGAGTCATTTTGTAACAAAAAAAAAATCAAAAGAATGAAATCGAAAATCAGGAACTAAAAAAAAAAAAATTGAATCGAATCAGGTTTGAGTGAATCGTTAGATCCCTAATAATGTATGGTGTTTGTTAAACAGGTCATAAACACATTTCTCAAAACCTAGTCGTTTGTGTCACTGTAAACCCCGTCAATGTATAAGCACGTTTCCATAAAATGCCCCCTTTAATTGCAGTCAATGTGACTTTTCAGGAGAGTTTGACCAAACTGACCTAACCAAAGTGTAGTGGGCACTCTATGCAAATAATGAATGTAAATTGTGTGCTGCTCTTTGTTGGGGCCCGCAGATTGATTTCCAGGTTGCTAAATTGGAGAACCTTTACTGCGTTGCGATCGATGCATTCCTCGTCTGTAACGCGTCTCTGGCAAAATGGCAACCGATAGTCCCGAAGAGAAAAGAACAGCAGACACGTCAGGAAATGAATTAGGGTCCTCTTTCCACAAGGACTTTTTTTTTTTTTTTTTTTTTTTTGCTCGAGTATATCATTCCACGGTCGGCTGGAGTCGCTTAAGATCGTCCGTGAGGAAAGGTCAAGCTTAAGAGATTGCATTTGTCACAGCTGGGATCCTCCCGCTAAATGACTACGGCGTCTTGTCAACGTGCAGCCAATTGAATGAAAGTGCTGACATTTTGATGTGTATTTAGCCTCAACTGACAGAAGTTTGGGGATCGTGTTAAATACCAAACATCGTCGTCGCTAATGGTCTCCCGCGCAGCCGGTCGGTGCCCTTGCGCTTATGTCCTTGCATGCTTAACTGTGATGCACCCATACGTTTTTGAGTCTTGGTGTGCTTGCTGTGGCTGGATTGGTTCAATTGCCAATAAGATCCCAGGTGGCATAATTGCAATGTGTGTAAATAGAAAATCATAGCACCGGTATCCCACTGAGGGTAGAACATTTGCAATGTTATCGAATATTGATTTCATGTTAGGGTTTGTTTAAATTCGTAAACGTTCACTAAGAGTTGCCTCAAGTTTTAATGATCATTCCTGTCACAAGGAAATCTTGATCATGTTCAAATTTTCATTTAGCTAACGTCAAGCTAAGGTTTGCGCATACTACCTTCTAGGGCTGCACAATATATCGAAAAAATATTGATATCGCGATATTGGCTCATGCAATATGCACATCGCAAAGACATGCAATAAGTTTGATATGGAATTTTATGCTTTTTTCTGAATTTGACCAGTCAGACTGTCAGGTTTACCCGTTTGACATTTATTAAATATGACAATAAAGGAGAGAAAACATTCAGTTCAAGGAGAGAAACTCTGAAAAAAAAATCCCCTCCTCAGCCTCTCTTTTTATTTGGTATCCACGCCCCTAGTTCCATGCAAAACATAGTTGGAACACACTGTACTTAACTCATTCACTCCCAGCCATTTTCACAGAAGCAATTCCGTTCGCTCCCGGCTGTTTTACTGGATTTTGACTGATTTTGCAAGGCCCACAGAATATTGTGTTCAATTGCTATAGAAGCATGGAACCTACCAAAAGAAAGATTCAAGTCACTTCTTTCATCAGTAAAAAAAAAAAAAGGATGTTTCTATCTGTTTCCGTTTTGGAGCAATTAGCATTAGAAGAGAACTAAGTTTCATCAGTTTTCACAAATCTATTTAAAATTGTAAGTAATTTAGCTTTTTTTCTAGATGGCCCTAGTTGATCTCCTTTGTTCTGCTGCCACCTGCTGGCCGTTTGTGTAATAACTACCATTTCTGCAACCGTTCTTTGCAGCTGAGAGGCTGCATCAAAGCCTTCTGTATGCTCTAGCATAAAAAAACAACAACAAAAAAACGTATAAATACGTCTTTGGGACACTTACAACATTAAAAAAAACGTATTTACACGTTATTGGGAGCAAATGAGTTAACAAAAATGTGCACCGCCATCCAATATTTGAACATTATCTAGAGGTAATTACAATTAATTAAGAATACATTGAGTTTATTTTACCTCATGAAAAAGATGTAATTCTTTCATTAGATAATAAAAATGTCATTTCTTTAGGCACATGTTAAATATCGCAATAATATCGATATCGCTATATTCAGCAACTCTATCGTATATCACGTGTTTCCAATATCATGCAGCCCTACTACCTTCGCCAACACTCGCTAATATTTGTCGTGGGATACGGGCTTAAGTTGTGTCCATGCGTTACTGATCTGCATCATGTTAACCATGTTTTTAAATGTGAGCAAATTCACACAGCGAGGGTAAAAATCACCCCAACAACACATGATAATTGATCGTGATCATCTTTTCAGGGACGTCCAACAATCGTGCCTTTGAAGTCTTTGCTCACAAAGGAGAGAAAATGCTCAAATTTGGCCTGCTTGTCGGAATGTGAGTAGTCTGCTACAGACAATTTGACTGTTAAGTCAGTCATACATCATATGGGTAACCTATATTAATGTGATGTGTGGTTTCCCTGCTATCAAAATGTGCCATATCTTGGTAACATCACTTGGCATTTGGTTTAAAGCCTAATATAAAAGATGTAGCTAGCATAGATATGGTAGACAGTCATATATAACTTGCCCGGTCCGCGACGTATACTTATTTCCTTTTATGTGTGCGGTTATTATTGCTTGTTGGAATTGATACATTTTTAACGCATAGCCAAAAGCATTCCGTAGCTTGAGGCGATAAAAAAAGCATTGATTTCCAGCAAGGACAAAAGGCAAATGAACAAGTACGAACGCCTCCTGCGTCATAATGATAAAGCCCTTCTCCTAAGTGACATTTAGTGCATCCGACAGAATTGAACCAACCCAACTCGCTTACTTTCCCTGTCAACAGGCAGTTATAACCTTGTGCAACGCCGGCTTGTCGTCAATTAAAAAGGACACGAGTAGTATCTGGTGAAAGAGGTTTATATGAGATGGATGCTTTTGTTGAGCTGACCTCCTCTTCTGTCTATAGCCCATATAATAGAGGCTATCGTCTGTTTTTTTTCTCTTTTCTTTTTTTAATTGCAAATGAATCAGTAATGTACAAACCATTCCATTAGGATGCACGGTTGTAATCCTTACATTGAATCAAATGTTAAGACATTTCTTTGGCATTATATTTCATCCTTTCCTCCGAATTCCCGCTTAAGCAGAAGTACAAACATTTTTATCGATGCTAACATAAGCACACAAGAAGACATTTACAGAGGCGCCAAGACCAAAACCATTATACCATATGGACGCAATTACACCGTGACGCACATGCAACTCATGCAATTCTTTGTTACCTTGGCGATGAAGTACAGGTACCATGTGCTATATAACACATGGCAGATTTATTCGGCGGATTCTCATTGTCTGGAAACCAGTATCCCATTAGCGCCATCGCCAGCACCCATGAAATTGAAGTTTCATTAGAGTGACTCTGAAGAGGTGATAAAAAATAGAAAATCATGAGGTGTGGACACGTTAGCACAGTGGTCACTTTGCTCAGTTCTTACGATGATGCACTCTCATAGTGTGTACAAGGTTACATTAACGACTTGTTTGCCAATGTTAAGGGTTTTGCACGACTATTTAATGGCAGATGTAATTATTATTAGTTGATTGAACCTATATGAGAGTAAACTTACAACAACTATCTACTTTAATAGCTAACAAATGGTGAGGCAAGGGAACCTTATAGGTCCACTAGATTTATTTTCACGTACAGGGAGTCCTCGAGTTAAGGCGCACTCGACCTAAAGCGTTTCAACTTTACAACTGTTACGCCCGGTCCACCATTTTGGCCCCGTCCGCCATTTTGGCTCCTCATCCACCATATAGCCTGCAGTGTTTTCCTCTCATCCGCTATTTAGCCCTTAGCTATTGCTAGCACTTGTACACTTGTGGGAGTATCTTTGGCTTTTTCGCCCTCTTTTGGGCGCATGGCCTCGATTGCAGCCAACACCGGAACTATTATTGACGCTATAGTGTCCCCTGGTGGTCGGAGCTACACACAAGTCTCCAGCAAAGTAGGAGTGTGACAAGTCACATGCAAAAATACAGCCAATCAAGAAGCCCGATGTTTACAGGTCAAGTCAAGTCATCTTTACAGATATATATACACATTCTGGTAAATTCTGGAAAACGATGTGTTTTCGCATACAAATCAGTGAGCAGATTTGCAGATTTATGTCACACATTTGTGACTTAAGTTACACATTTGTGGATTCGCGTTCCACATTAGTGACTTTGGTTACTTCTACAAATTCTTTTTACATATTTGTGGATCGAAATACACATTTGTAAATAGTTTTGGCACAATAAAAGCCCCATACGAACAGTCAATCCATCATTCATCAATTTCTCAGCGAAATGAGTGTCCATCAATGTTTCCGTCATTCGAAGTGGACATCCGTCAAATTTGTTCCGTCAATCCATCACCAAAATTGGATGTCCGTCATTGGTGGATTGCCAAATTTATTGACAGACGGAAAACTCCGTCCATCAATGCTTAGTTCGTCAATTTTTCAAAGTTTCCTGTCAATCGTCAACAAAATGGCAATCCATCATTGACAGATTGACGGGCCTTCTGTCAATACTGACGGAATGACCAACTCTGATGAGCGTAGGTGTGCTGATAGCAGTAATGGTAGAGTTGGTAGTGCTCGAGGTGGTGGCAATGGTAGTAGTGTTTGTTGATTGTGGTAGTGACAGTAGTATTTGTAGTAATGTTGGCAATGTTTGTAGCGTCGGTAGTAGTGGTGAGGTAGTAGTAGTGATGATGGTAGTGGCGATCGTGGCAGTAACAGTTGTAGTTGTGGTGGTGATTAACTTACAATCTAAGGTTAATCTTTTATCGCTGCTCATTATTCCATCCAGAACACTCTTATTTCTTCCTTCACAAGCTTACCATCCAGTAGATTCATAAGCGCTTTTATAGGCATACTCTTTTCTTCCAGAGCACTCCAATCAGAGCAACTTTGTCTCTGAGACTCGCCATACATGAGTCAGTGTTTCACTTCAGCCCCGCAATCACTTGTGAGCTTGGCCAGGCTCTCCGAAGCTACCTCGTGATGCGGCCGTGGTATTTCCATAAATCTGACTCAACACAATCCCCTTTTTGATTGCACGCAATCCCTCCTTAGCACCTGGCCGCTGACCATTTCCCGCCGACAGCTCGTCCAGTTGGCTCGGAGACGCCGCTAGACGTGATGAGTCCGCTCTACGATTCCAAGAGATGGACAAATTGGGCTAAGACACGGGCTGTTGAGCGCGGAGGGAAAGCTAATCACTTTAGCCCAATGCTGAGGATTATGCAGTCAAAGAAGAAATGTTGCCGTTGTTCCCGAAATGCCAGATTGTGCATTTATTTTCTTTTTTTTTTTGCGTTATTGCTGATATTTTCCCAAGCTTGTTTTCGCCTTATTTAGCCCGTCACTGTTTACTGCGAGGGCCACGTTGCGGATGAAGCGTCCAATTAAGTGAGGATTTGTTGGCGTATGCGATCACATCAGGATTGTCGGTGTCAATCCTAATCTGTTCATCGCTTGTGTGGCAGGGTGTTTCGTCTTCAGGGCCTAGCACTTCTTCTTCTTCTTCTTTTTTTTTTTAAATCACTTCCCTCAGTTATATATAGTGCATATGTGCAGAAGGAAAACACGAAAAGAAAAAAAATAATCTCGACAGGGAACTAAAGCATTTGGAAAAAATATATATAGTCACTGTGTTTTGATGAAAACTGATATAATACTAACATTTATCAAAATGTATTAATATTCTTTCATATTGTTGACTGGCCATCTGCAGCATTCTTCTTATCAAGTTCACATTATCCTCTGTTGTGGTGGCACGCATTGCACTCATATTTATGGGTTGTCCTAATCTGCATGTCATGTGATAGCATGTCATAGAGCCAATCACAAGCTGGGATGTAGGGGGCAGTGTGTAACAACGCCTCATATGATTGGCGGAGACAGGACACATTGTTGGCTGCTATTTGTTAGAGGTCAACTATTTTAAATAAATTGTTTTCCTGCATTTAGAAACAAAAGTATTGACTTTGTTTTGAAAATTTATCAAGTAAAAAGTACAGATACTGCTGTTAAAATATAACGGACACAAGTAAAAAGTAGTCTAAAAAAAATACTTAGGAACCATTCGAGCAGAATGATGTGGATTCTAAATCTTGCCTTGCTGTTGGTGAAAGGGGCATGACGCAATTTAAGACTCAAATTGAAGTGCTAAAATAACCATATTTTTCACTTGCACATGTTTTAAGAATTGTATAATGGACAGGAAGCACTACTGTGGCACATTGACTGTTGCCCCTATTTTGCTGTAAAGTGAAATAATGTTGGCGCGGTCGGGCCGGAAACTTTAACTTTTGCTCTTAGCATGACGTCATGCTCATGATACTGGCTGTGCGCGTCGCTGGCGTCCATTCCGCGTTTCGCCACAGGGGTCGCAAATGTGCAAAATGCTGCGTCATGGGCCTTTAATATGCTTAACGATAAATAAAGTAAAATACTTAATAATTCAAACACTTACGATATGAATATAATACCATTTCAAGATAGCACAGTTCTCTCTAGTCACACTGAGGCATATCTTAACCTGTAGTAGAGTACTATTTCAAAACAGAATTGGTAAAAATGCTAACATACAACAAGCGCGCATAGGAAATTAAAATGGCGGTCTAGTGTGTGTTACTTAGATCCCATGGATGCAGTGTCAACGTGTCCTTGAGCAAAACATTAGCCGCGCTAAATGTTCAGGACGAGCTACTTGACGATCGTTTCTTAGTGTCTTTCATTAAAAGCAATCAGACGCGACCCTGAGGGCTAACAATATGATTGTGTTTAATCAGCCATCCAGCTCACTCAGCTATTGCTTTATTGATCGCCCATGTGAATTATGACATTGACTCGCCTCTGCATTTACGAAACATCCTTTTATTACAATCTTTAGCCTTTATTCTATTCACATCCTCTACTCGAATAATATATCAAGAATACCACTACCACTACTACTCCTATTTCTACTACAAACTAATACTGTACTACTACCACTACCACAGGACTACTGCAAGGCAAGCACATAATAATGGTCATTACTACTATCACTAGTGCTAGTACGACCACGACTACCACCATAACTACCAAAACCACTACCATTGCTATCACCACACTCTGTTACTACTACTACTACTACAACTACTACTACTACCACTACTAGTACTACTAGTACCATCAACCCCACCACTACCCCTTTCACAACCAACACTACTCTGACTACTACCATCAAAAATGTTACTATCACTGGACTGTCACTACCTCATCTACAACATTGTCACAGAAATGAATAATTACCTACTATTGCTAACTTGCTGAAACAGCGTGCATCAAATGTCTGTGATATTACATTTTTAGATTAGTTGCAAGCACGAAGGGAACAGAAACACACAATGCTTATTCTGCTGACATACATACAGGAGATATATATTTTTGCTTTCTATTGTGTTATAAGGAGGAGAAGGTCAGGTCAGAGATCCACAGGGCCGCTCACTTAGGGCGACTGCTGGTGCCCTTTCAGCAATTACACTCCATGTCTTATTTATTCTCACGGGAGTTCCTCTAGCTGTGGTCTGGACTGGACTCGGAGCACAAGCTAGACATTTGTGGAGGACTGAGTCAGAAAGTCATACTGTTTACCACGTTAACCCCACCATTTGTTGTTTGCACGATTATTGTTTGAATTAGAATTGTTTTTCATTTTTCACATTCAGTTTTCCTTATGCATGAAACATGCTCTGTAAATTGAAACTGATTGATTGATACTGAAAGGTATTTATTATGTTTTCCTTATTGTTTTATTTCCCCAAAACTCACAATGTAGCACATGTAAGGTTATTTTAAGGGTCAGAAAAATGGCCTCACCCCCAAAAGTTGCCAGTGGCACCTCTTGTTTAAAAAAAACAAAAAAAACAACAACAAAAAACACAAAAAACAAACTTCTAATGCCTGGTTCACCAATCAACACCAGAATTAGTGGACAGTTGTTGTAACAAGACACTTGAAAATGTGTCCAGGTCCCATGCTCTGAGTTAAACACAAACATGTCCAATTTGGGGGAATTCTGTGGTATATTGGTGGACTCCTACTAGGGAACTGCACCAAATGAACCCCAATCAGAAGCAAGTATCCTCACTTAGACAAGACAGGCAACACATATTCTCAAGTTTTTCTGTCTATGCTGTTTCATGTTGGCCAAGCAATGTGTCAGAGTTTAATGATACATTTAAGGGTTTAGGCTAACACGAAGTGAAAATATATGGATTCTAAATGAGACAATTGAAAGCCCCAGTCCACACACTGTCTTGTCCACCTTTTCTACAGACAACAAGGCACTCTAAAGCGGCCACGGCGGTGGACTATCCCATAGGAAGATGTATTTTCAGGGTGTAGGTACCGCTAGCTAGCTAGCTAAATACTTGTTATAAATGTGTCGGATAACTACGAATGAACATGAAGGCCCACACCATACTCGGGAAAAAATAAAAAAATAAATCTTGCATGGCATGCAACATAACTGCAAAGAGGTGGGGTAGACCCAGTGTTGGTAATTTTGCAGCGAGTTGACCTGGAAGAAGGAGGTCTGCGTTGCTATGGGAGTGGTCACAACCGACTTGGATAATGGCCAATCGAAGTGGCTCTTCTAATTCCCTTTAAATGCAACACATTGTGCACTAGAGTCTAGACCCAGCGGACGTGTGCACTTGGAGACTGCCCCCACCCCCCACATGTTCATATGAATTTACTTTACAGGGTATTAAACAATATATAGGATTAGTCCAGGTGTACCTAATGAAGTGACCACTGTGGCTTTGTGCTTTGGCCGCAAACCGCCAGTGTTGCAGATTTGTTTTGAGCTTCACAGCGGGGCTATATTATTAATCTTGCCATTCCCCTATTTCTTTGACTTTGTCATTATTTCCGTAGCTCTAATTTTCGATGGGTGCCGGCATTTCTTTTATTGTCTGTCATCTCTTTCTTGTCGCCTTCTTTAACTTTTTTTTTTCTCCGTTTCCCCTTAGTGTTTTATCCAAACTTTACACCGCCGCCTGCGAGGAAAAGTTTGTCCCGACTCGTCTCTGACATTTACGCGACCTTTTGAACCAAATTCCCCCTATCCTCTCCTTACCCTCTCTGTTGTCTTCTCCTCTTTTTTTTGTTCTTCTTTTGCGTATGAAACACAAGGCGCCAAGTGTTGAATTAGCTTCTTGTCTAGTCTGTTTGAAGAGACACAGATAAAGAAAAGGAAATCACTGAGGGCCTTTTAATTCTTTTCATAAAGTCTCTCCAGTGCTAGAGGGCTTAGTTCATATCATGCTAAATTCATGTACCAGTGCATATCTGTTGTCCTTGGCAACCAGCTGAAGCTAATAGCATGTTGCAGCATAATCACTGTAGTGGTACAGTGCTAATTATCTTGAGTGTTAGGTGATATAATCTTCGGAGCTATTGCACTCCACCCATCTTTTCTTATTGAATTCAAAGCACACAAGGTCTACAGTGGCTGCATTTCAGTATAGGTTCTTCTTGGCTTGTCTTCAGGACTGAGAGTTTTTAGTTTGTCGATCTGTTGTGGAGTGTAACGATGCGATAGAAAGCTCACGGTTGGGTACGTATCTTTGGATTGATCCACAGTTCAGGTCACATTGGGTATAGTACAAAATGCAAGACAAACGTGCCTTTTTTTCTGTCAAAAATTTAAAGGGCTAGTCTGCCGGTTTCACTCAGGAAAATGCACTTTTTAAATACAGGATTTAAACAAACAAACTACTTCTCAATTTACAAATCCGGGCTTCTCTTAATTTCTGGGGGTGATTTTGTCCTACAACCGTGCGTGCTTTCAAATTGCCGCGGGAGTGACGTCACGCAGCCGACAAATTCGCCCGGCCCCGTTTGCGACACTCCAACCCCATTCTGCGATTGGCTGGAGGGGTGTAAACACTGTCTTTCCACAGAAACTTCCCGCTGTTTATAAAACAAACACAAAATGGCAAAATTCAGGCTTTGGGGGATAGGACAAAATCACCCCCAGAAATTAAGAGAAGCCCACATCTGTAAATTGAGAAGTAGTTTGTTTGTTTAAATCCTGTATTTAAAAAGTGCATTTTCCTGAGTCAAACCGGCAGACTGGGCCTTTAAAGTGACATGAAAAATTTGATGATGATGAAATGAAATTATTATTATTATTATTATTATTATTATTATTATTATTTTAGGAAAGTGCAACTTTAATGGTTTATCTACTTTTTAGCGAAGTGAAAGATCATTACTGTGTCATCCTTTTTGAAAAGTGCAACAATAGCTTCTCATCATCAGAAATATTTACAGAAAATACAACCATAGTTGAGTTTCTTAAAAAAAAAAAAAAAAAAAAAAAAGCAACAACAACTTAAGGTATATGTATAAAGGTAAAAGATTGAGTAATTCACAACTTACATCATTTTCTTTAAGTGTAACATCACTAGCTTCATTTTTAGGAATGTCAATCAATAGTTTATTTTTGGAGAGTGCAATACAACATCAGTTGTTGTGTCTGCTTTTTAGGAAAGGTTCTCACAATGGTTTGCCTATTCATTAGGGAGTAGCTGCACTGTTTGTGTACGGCATCAGCATGTGGCTGGAGTGCGAGGCAGCTACACTAACTGTACCCTAACGAAATGCTCCATACCAAACTACTATCCATGATTACACTGGAGCACGTTATGAACTCCTGGCATAGTAGCTCCAGAACCGGGCCATAAATCACATCACAACATGTAAAGTCTGCAAAAGGGATGCTGCAAGAATGAAACCCTCTCCAAAATCTACAGTATTCTCTTTCAGTGTCACGAATCAAGTGGAACTCTCTGCCACCACATGGCACCTGTTCTGGGAAAAAAAAAAAAAGAAAAAAGAAAAGTGTTCCCTTGAAGGACACGGTGAAGTGACTTGAGCCTTGTCGACAGCCGTGCAGGTCTTTTGTTTCCCCAGTGAGGAACCTCGCTAGATGGAATTGATCCGACTTCACGTCCCCGCCATTTATCTCCGGCCACTCCCGTTTGATCTGCGGCTGTCAGATTGAGAAATGAACCGGCTCACAAACCTTGCACATGGACAAATTCCGGCCACCCCCCAAAAAAATCAATTTTGGACACGCTAGGAGGACATAAAAATAAATCTCGTTAAACACAACATCAAACATTAACATATAACTTGATAAAATTTGGACTTCATGTTGCAATTCTGTTGATGCCACGTTGTTAAATATTGTGTGAAATCATCAATATTATTTTCTCCTAACATTTCTTATATTCTATAAAACCATTTTCCTCATAAAACTAACATTTTGTGTCTGAAAAAAAAAAAAATTTCTTCTTGTCAATATTAGACCAACTATAATACACATATTTAAACAATCATTTTAATACTGTACATTTAAAAGAAATGCCTTTGTATCAGCTTCTCATATATAACTTATATGATCCAATGAATTAAATCTCAATTTAAATTAATTATTTGTACATATTAAGTATATTTCCATAATAGTTTAGCATTTTTGGCTTGTTTTGTTTTTTTGTTTTTTTTTCCAATACTATGTGTTTTTTCAGCATTTTTTTTTTAATTTTTTTATTTTGTTTGTATGAGGGGTGTGTAATTGCATGTGTTTTAGATTGCTTTTTTTCAAATGTTTTTTCATTTTATTTTAATGGTGCGGGGGTTTAAATTCTTTTTTTTTTAATCAAATCAAATAGAGAGAATAAAATTAATTTGAAAAAAAAACAAATGAAAAAAATTGTGAAGGTAAATTAGTATATGATTAAATGATAATAAAGTACTATGAATACAAATCAGAATAAATTATTGTTTACTCGTATTTAATTGTATTATTTTGGAATGACTTTTGCTTTTTGGGAAAATACATGGATTGAAAAAAAAAAACAAATCACAAAAATATTAAAATGCCACTCCACCAATTATATTAGAACATCAAATAAAAGAAAATACAATTAAATGCATTAATGCAAATATGAACCGAAATACAATTTACTGTCATACCCCCTAAAAAATAAAAAAATAAAAAAATAAAACTATAAAATTGCCTAAATAAATAAATAAGACAGAAATGGAATTATAAACTAAATACACGAAGTAGCAGCTAAGCCTTCTCATGCCAATTTCACAGGCTTGTACTCTGATCCTGTTGACCGTGTGTTTCTCTACCTGAGCCATTTATGAGACCCACATTCCAATCCTCCGGGAGCCTCATTAAGCCTTTTCTTCAATTAAGCCTCCTCGCAAATTGCCGCGTGGCGCTCAAATCACTCCTGGCGGTGGATCAGCAGCTGCCCTTGTAAAGCACCACGCAGAAGAAGATTGTGTCGATTATGTGCAATTCTTGGATTAATTGTGACTTAAAGCAATTGAGGGAAAAAAGGGGAGCGCTAAATAGCTGCAACCGGCAGATGTGTTGTTGATTCAACCAAACATTGCATATAGGCTGCAACATTTTCTTTTCAGGAGAATGCTAAATCAATATCTCAACATCAGTAGTCGTCTTTTTAGAGCAAAACAATAGATGAACAATGCACAAAAGTACAACACTAAAAAGTTTGAACATCCCTCACCAAATATTTAACAATAACTCCAATCTTTTGTAAGCGCATTGTCAACAGTGTGTCTTCATTTTTTTGGAAACAAAGGACACACGCAGCAGTAACGGTAACCATGAAGACAAGTGACACTATTAAATACATTGACCCATGATCATTTTTGTGGGACATGTTTTTTTTTTTCTCCTTTTTCCATCTAGTCACACTGAGACTTAACATAACCCAGTTTTTGACAGCCATCAAGGTGTTTGCGCCCAAGTCCCCCAGACATAATCAATAAGGGCATTGACAAGTTTGCAGATGATAATCTCTGAGGCGTCAAAGGCAGGGAGGGACGAACAGCTAAGGCGGCAGGGACACGTCAAAATTTTATTTTCTAGGAGTGTTGTCAGCCTTCATCAATCATGTGTTGTTAATATCTTGAATATGTGGACTTTTTGACTCTTTTCAAAACATCCTGTTTGGCACCGGCCAAAAATGACCTGATTTAAACTTGCTTCAAAAAATGGAGGCCACTTTATATAGTTTTTATTACACAGCAAAAGTTCAGCAATCAGTTACAGGAAGTTGCCAAGCTAAATCTAACAGGAGGCATTCTGCCAGTCAATTTGACCTATGACCTTTGTTGTACCAAGGAAGCAAATATAAAAAAAATAGGTCAACCATAAAAATAACCATTACTAGAAATTTGAAAAAGTCAATGCATCTATTTGACTCGAAACATAGCTGGATTGTTAAATATGCAACGGGTCAATTTGACCCATGACTTTTTTTTTTTTTTTTCGTGTACCAAAGAAACAAACGTGAGAGGCGAATTAAGAGCAAAGTTCAGCAGTAGTCAAGTTAAACTTTGAATGGGTTAATGGTGGTAATTAGTGTTGTTCCGATACCGATACTGATATCGGCAAAGGCGCCGCTACTGCATTAAAACAGTGGTATCAGTATCGGTGACTACTCACAAGTAACCGATACCATTAATTCCAATGCTAATGTGCGATTTTGGATGCAGCATCTTGTGTCTTGCTCGTGCACGACATTCACTGATATGTGACATGTTCACTGCATGCCGATCTAAGACATCCTATTGCCCCTTACATGCTCTGAACCAATGACATGACAGCTTTTTCATGTTGAGGAAAAAAAAAAAACTTAGGTATCGGTATGGTATCAGTATCGGCCGATACTGCAAAGCTGGGTATCGGAATCGGTATCGGGGGACAAAAAACGGTATTGGAACAACACTCGTGATAACGTGGTCAATTTTACCTGCAACAAAAGGTTAGTCTTACAGCTTGTCAGTTTACTCATGAACATTTTTGGGTGGATCAGAGAAGAAAAAAATGTAACAGGAGAGTTAAGGGCAAAGAAAAATCCCACTTGCTTGTCATCCCACGTTGCAAGGGTGGCACAACGAGCCGACGCGGTTTTGCCGTTTAGGCGGAAAAATGAACAAGTGGGCCATGCGAGGACGGCACGTTTGTCTCCCGCTCTCGCTCGGACTGACATTTCTTCCAGGATTGTTTTATTCCGGATGGCGGCGCATTTGCGGCGGTCCAAGTGGGCGAGCTCACTCGCCACGTCACCTCTCATTTGTTTCTTCTGCTTTTCAGCCCGCGGTCAGGAACCTGAAAAGGAGCGTCCCACGCAAGCCCAGGTCTCGGATCGACGTCTTTATAACGCTTGACGAGAACTTCCGACGTCGGGAAGCCTGGCAGGTACGACGAGACGCGGTTGCCATTTTGTGGTTTCTCGTCGTGTGACTCATTCACAAGAAGCTCAAGTTCAATCTGTTGATATGATAATGACATCAAAGTGCACAGCCAACAATTACATTCATGAAGGGTTTCAAGGTAGGGTTACAGGTCCATTTTAGGATTTCCGTCCGTCAGTGTGTGGCAGGGGTGCAAAATGTGCCTGCTTGGCACTGAGACAGAAGCTAACCTAGTCGCCTGTTTGAGCGGTGCATACAAGTGTGGAACTAAAACGACTGTAAAACTACCGTATCAAACTCATCACACTAATTGAAGCACTTCCACATCTGATTTTTTTGCCACGTAACAACTCCCACATAATACATCCAATTTACACTGTTCAAATTTCAACTAGCTTAAAAAATTCACGCCTTCCGGGGTTATTAGGGATGTAACGATATCCAAACATCACGATACGATATCACGATATGAAGCTCACGATACGATAATTATCACAATATTGTGTGGGCGTTGGCGATATTTAAAAAAGATCACAATATTGTAAAAATGAGAAGTCATACTAAAAAAAACACACACAATATTTTGCTTTTGTACATAACAGTAATAAATAAATAAATCACCAATCTCTAATAACAATAGTGAGGCACTTACTTGCTAATGCAAGCACACATTGATCGCTTCACAAGCAAATTAGGTTCCCCTTCATCTGACAATTAGAAGGCCAAAACATTCCAAATGAAAATTAAATGCACTAATAAACTAGCAACTAGAGGGTGCTAGAACTGCACAAATGGAAATCAACCTGACTTTTTTTTTTAACAGATGTGTTCCTTTTAAATATTGTGAACACAACAACGACGATATTGTGGCAGTTTCAATATCACAATATTACGATATTGCCCTTATCGTGAATCCCTAATATATATCGTCTGATTCCACATTAGTTACAGTATTTGCACAATTTAACTTGTAATATCAACTTTTCTCCATTCGTTTTCAATGGGACAGACGTTGAACTTTTTCTCAGTATCACTTTCCACGGCCACTTCCATACATATAACTTATCATCATTACCAGGTGTTTGATACTGCTTGGTGGCACAGTTGGTAAAGTGCATTGTCCAGTAACCAGGAGGTCATAATTTCATAATTTATCTCTCAATTTACTTCATAAGCATTCCACGTGCTTTCAAATCTTAGCATTCAGCTTTTGGCATTCAGCTTTCAGCATTTCCACGCAATTTCTCTAGAAATTGCACTTAGTCTAGTATGGATGTGATATTGATGCTGACTTGGCATCGATATTGCCGATATTTTGATTGATCATGTTTAGGGTTTAAAAATAAGTTTTTCAGCCCTGTGTGAGGGTTCCAAACAAGAGTCACATTTCCAGAGTAGTGACTGATGCACAACCTTGACACCGAGACGTATATAAATGTAGAAAAGATTTTTTTTTTTTAATAGCTTCCCCTGCTTTGTTATCACACCAGTAAAACCAGTATTAACCAAACGTAGTACTCATGTGTAATAACTGGACGTTTCAAATCACTTTAATCTATCCTAATAGCTTTTTTATTTGCAACAAATCCCTCATGAGATTTTCCTTTCTTTCTTTTTTTTTTTTTCCCCTCTAATGCCGCCTTTGGCATAAACAGTGCGACTGGAAATAGGACTCAGTGACTCACAGATTAGTTTGATGCTCAGAATGCTAACTTGGAACGCTCAAATGGGGACAGAAAGGAAGGGAATAACAGCGGCGACATACACAATCTGCGCTAGGGAGACACAACATTAGGTACGCCGAGCAAATATGGATAAAAAAAAAAAAAAAAAAAACATCACCATAATTTGGATTGGTCTTGAAATCACGATTAATAAGATGATTATTCACTGATTTCAACTACTAAAACTCATCTATTCAATCTGCCATCATATTCGATTTCCAGGTAAGGCATAGTGGTTTTAAGAGTTTGAAAAAAAAATGTTAGGGCGCATTAACGTGACTCATAAAGGATCAATAAACACATTTTTGTTGAAAGTTATCCAAACACACACACGGCTATGCACGCACGCAAACATGCACAAAAAGCTCATCCAAAGGCCTTCGTCACCCTGCTCACTGCCGTTATCGTCACGCCAACGGATGTTCTCGCACCTGGCAAAGCTGTTCTCTTCTGTCAAGGCCACGTTTGAGTCACGCACACAAAACATGTCCAGGTTGCTCATGCTCATATAAAGGCAAATTTTACACACACGGATGATCTCATCAATCATGACATGATGATCGCATTTTACACTGTGAACGGATGCTTACACGTGCAGCAATATTTGCTGTTATTCATTGTTAACTCATTCAAACCCAAAAACGTGTAAATATGTTTTTAATGCTTTGTCCTTCACTCCCAAAGACGTATTCATACGTTTTTTTTAAATGCAAGACCACATAGAAAGCTTTGATGCAACTTCTGACATGAAGAGGTGCCTTAAAGCAATGGTAGAGTGATTACAAAAAATGACCAGCGGGTGGCAGCAGAGTTTAAGTGATCCGCCAGGGCCATGTTGCAACAAGCTCTTTTTGGCAGTGTTTTCACCAGGAATGTGAATACTGATGAAACCTTCCTATATTCTAATGGTCATTGCTGCAAAATGGAAACAGATACATATGTACTTTTTTTTCTAATGGAAGAAGAGATTCTAATCTTTCTTTTGGCATGTTCCATGTTTTTATAGCAATAGAAGATACTATTTTGTGGGCCTTGCAAAATCAGTCAAAATCCAGTAAAACAGTGAGATTGAAGGCGGTTGCTTCAGTCAAAATGGTTGGGAGTGAATGAGTTAAAAAAAAACAAGAAAAAAATGTTCTATATGCTCTTTAAAAGTATATTTTGAATGTTCTTTGAACTAACGCTTCTTTATGCTTTATTTTTTTATTTTTTTAACCATTCTGTTATTAATACTCTCTTTTTAAACATTCACTTTGAACTTCCTCATTAAGGTTGGTCTTTGAATGTACTATATAATATGTTTGTACGATTCGAAAATACAATTGGAACTCGCCCTTGCTTCTCTCGCGTAAAAAAACAGGAAATGCGCGTGTGCCACGGCGTTGCTCTCTGCGTTGCAGATGACAGGTGACGGCAAAATATGATTATTTTAACACTCAAATTTGAGTCTAATCTTGCGTCGTGTACCTTTAAGCTATGGTTGCTTGTTTAATTTCATTTTTAAATCATTCTGTTTTCCATATGTCTCTGAAATGATGTTCCAGAGTCTTTAAACTGGCTGTAAAAAAGAAAAAGAAAAAAAAAAGACTGTAAATACCTAACTTCGCCTGTAGGTAAAGATGCAATTTTTGAGTCACGCTTTCTTCCGTGTGTATATCGAAAATGTAAGATCCCTGTTGGTAAGATATATGTGCGGATTATCTGTGACCACCATATTTCTTTTTGATATTGCGCCTTTCCGGCTGTGTTTATATCGAGGAGGAAAAAAAAAAAAAAAAAAAGGCTTTTATCTGGCGCACAGGGAGAAGATTAAGAGCCAGGTGAAACGAGATTTGTGTCATTTGCCACAGGAAGTGTCCAGGAAAACACCGGACCCCCAGCGCTGGATGTCGTTTTTGGGGCAGGTAGGGGGAGGAGGGCCATTACCGCAGAGATGAACATAATAATGTCTCCCAGAGTGCGCTGAAAGCTTTATTGATAGCTGTGATTCAAAACGGACAGGGCCACATGGAGCGCTTATGAAAACAGAGTGGATCTACTGTATGCTGCATCGATTCCATATAATTTGCTGCCGTAAAATAAAAGACGGGGAAAAGTCCCAAATGTGTATATTTGCTGAAGGCAAAATTATGCTTTATTGTGTCAAAATACACAATTCAAAAATACCTCACAAATGAAATAAGGTGTGAAATTTAAAAAAGGAAAAAAAAAAATCATTGCTGTTTACTAAATGTAGTGGTTTTTCTCGTGGCAAACTAAATTATGCAGGTTGTTGTTAGTTCAGCATGTTAAATTGATTCGAGTGCAAAAATTCCATCTAAATTGTGTGGATGTGTGTGTGCGCATATATATATATATATATATATATATATATATATATATATATATATATATATATATATATATATATATATATATATATATATATATATATATATATATATATATATATGGACCTGGATTCCCCAACCCTGTAGCTATACAACTCACTGCAACAGTGAACCTGTTAAGAACTAATGATTTGGCATTTCAAATCAAATAGAATTGCTGTTTTTACTGATCAAAAATACAATAATGCTGATTATTCTGGAAATTATGTTTGGGTTTTTTTTTCCAATTGCACTCAATTACACTTACTCCACAGCACTTTAAAAATGTTTCTGTTTGTCTTCAGTAAAGCTCAAAATTGCTTTTTTACTCACATTCAGTCCAAACAACCACTTCAGTGCCAGATGCCCGTTTGATGTGCAACAAAACAACAACACCAATTCATGACGAGTGGACTTAAAACGGGAAGATGTCAGTGAAAAATGATGCCGCCAATTAGCTTCTCTGTGACATTTAAAAACAAGATTTCCCATCAAATAAAGAAATGGATCAGCAGCTCAAAGCAAATCAACAAAAGAATGACAGATTTTAGTGGGGAAAAAAAAGTGCTGGAGGCAAAGCTCGACTAATGATGTCTGTAATTAAAAAGGATTGTCATTGAACGCACCACGGGCTGCTCTTCCATCTGTTCATTACTGACTGAGTGGCTCGTTGAGATATTTTTACTACTAGAGTGTTTTGATGGAATCTTGTCTTAACCGAGTTAGTCTAGCCTGGTGGCAAGTTTCAAAACAGGGTCTCAACAGGGTTTTGGGAATTAGGGTTTCAAACAAGGGTTATAGTGTCAAATTAGTGTTTCAAGCCAGAATTCGGGTCTCAAAGTGATGTTTCAAGCCTGGCTTATGGACAAAAGGAGGCTTAGAAGTTAGAATAAAGGTTTAGGGTTTCACATTTTGATTGACATTGTGGTTTGGAGATTTTTTTTTTTTTTTTTCAAGGGCTTCAAGCCAGGTTTAGGGCATTCAAACATGTGCTACCGTTCCAAAGTAGGATTTATGTTTCAAATCAGGGTTTGGATGTCCAATTACTGTTTAAAAGTGGAGTTTTAAAGGGGAAGTCAGGTAAAATAAATAAATAAATAAATGCCCACAAGTCTAAATGCATTCTGATTAATTTGGAATTTGTGGAATATGAATTAAGCAGCAAAATCAACCAATTTTTATCCATAGGTGGCAGCCATTTGCCTCTTGCTGTCGACTGAAAATGAGATCACAGCATCTAAGGCAGAGGTGAACTACTCAGGTCCTTGAGGGCACCAAACTGGCATGTTTTTTTTGTTTTGTTTTTATGTTTCCCTCCTCCCATGCACCTTATTCAAAGATCAGGATCATTATCAGGCTTCTGCAGAGCTTGCTCATGAGCTGATAATATGAATCTGGTGTGTTGGTAGAAGCAAACGGGCAAAACATGCTAGATAAGTGCCCTCAAGAACCGGAGTTGGTGACCACTGGCCTCAGAAATCAGCTTGCGAATGTCACATGACCAAACCCAAAAAACAAGTGAACTGTGATTGGTCGTTACCTGAGCTCTAAAGATATCATTTTCAGTTGACTGCAAGTGGCAAAATGGCTGCCCCCAGAGATGGATAAAAATGGGTGTGGATCTGGTTGGTTAATTCATATTTCTTAAACACAATATTAAAGCAATACAAGACTTATAACTCGTTTTCCAGTATTGCTTTAGGCATTGTGTATTAAGAATAACAAGAATAATGTGTATAACAACGCTGGTATCTTATTCCCTGAATTTTCTTTTAAACCGATTAAGAATCAAAATAAGAAAATCCCTTCTTCTACCCCAAATATTGCGCCAATTCTGATCAGAGTAAAATCCTCAGCACATCAGGTTTCATGGGATTCAGTCTGGGGGAGGGGTGATGGGGGGTGGCCTCTCCTAATGCGGGCTAAAGTGTGCATAGCGCACAACAAATAGCATGGCCTAGCAGAGTAAAAATCACCCAGATTTAGCATTTTTTTTTTCAGAGAAGAGTTGAAATTAACCGTTTCACAGAATAGCTGGTTAGTTTTTCACAAGTCATGTATTCCTTTAACCAGAATATCATAGCAAAGAAAATGTTTGACTTGACTTCCAATTAAAAGAAAATAACATCTAAATACTGTATTGAAAAATATCAAATAACATCATACAAAACTAGCCGATGATCAGGAAAACTCTACTGCTGTCTTCTGGAGTCAAAATGAGGTCAGCTGTCTGAAACTCACCTTCCAGTGCAGGCATCTTATTTTTATGCATTTCAATAATTGAGTGGGGGGAAAAAAGTGCAAGTTGGGCCTTCACACGTCTCAGCTGTGGCTTTTGGCACCAAGGCAGTTGTTGGGCTGTCACACGGCGTTCTCATCACAGAGAAATCTCACCTGGCTGCACTTCAACGTCCATTGCATCGACATGGACACGACAATCAAGGTCAAAGGTAGGCTGTCAAGTAAGGGTTTCAATGCTTGAAGCCTGAGTTTGAAACTTTGGATTGAAAGCCTAACTTCAACCTCACTTTGCAAGCCTAAGATTTGCTTAATAACTTTAGTTGAAACCCTCCTTGAAACCCTAAACCTACCCTGAAACCTTAACTTAAAACCCCACTTTGAAACCTTCAACCGTAACTTGAAACCCTACTTTGAAACCCTCAACATTAGCTTGAAACCTTACATTGAAACCTTACTTAATGTTAATGTTAATGTTAATGTTAATGTGTACCTTAATGTTTATATTGAAACAGTCCTTCAGAACCCAAACCTATCTTGAAATATTCACATCAAACCGTACATTGTATCCCTAACCCTGTCTTGAAACCTTATTTTGAAACCCAAACCTTAGCTTGAAACCCAACTTGAATCCCTACTTTGAAACCCCAACCATGTATTGAAACCTTTACTTGAAACCTGACTTTTAATACCTAAGTTTAAAATCTTAAAAAAAGGAAACAATCACCTCCACACATTAACAGAAGGCCAGATGTGTCGATTAAGAACGAGTTCATGGGCATACATCCTGTATTTATAGAATGTATTTTCCTGAGTGAAAACTGAAAACCCTGCCTTTAACTTGAAACCTTAACCCTCATCTCATCTGAAAACTTAAACTAAAATGGACCCCGGCCTTCATTTGAAACTCTAATGTGAAACTTTTTGCCTTGATAGGCGTGATCGATGTATTACGCCGTCGTGGTCTCATTTTGTTTTCCTTTCTTTGATGTTTCATCGTATGTTTCCATGGAAACACAGCACTCGCACACAGGAGTCCAATTCAGCAGCTCCTTAACGCTATGATATACACCCCCCCGTCAGGTAGGTGGGGGTCTTCCTTCCGTAATGATGGATGCAATTGAGTGTGAGCAGCCTCCTCCGCCATTTAATGGTTTGTAATCAAAAGACGGGGCACGGCCCTCACCTCTTCGAGTTTGCTCTCATTACTCTGGCAAATGAAATGCGACACAGGAACCTCCCACTTGATTGGACGGATGAACCAGACCTTTATGTACCTGCTAGGTGGGTCCTGAGATGCTGCATGTACACACAATGGTGGATGTTTGCATTGAGTTGCTTCTGTTTCCTCATTTGGAAGCCTTCTTTTAAAACCCTAAACCTGGCTTTGAAACCCTAACTTAAGGTCCAACCCTGGTTTAATTTGAAACCTGAGCCTCATTTGAAAACCTTAACACTGTCATGGAACCCTAATTTGTAACCCTAACGTGTTTAAAAACCTGACCCAGGCTTGAAACATTCTGAAAACGTTGATTTAAGGACCAAATTTGGAATCCGAACCATTTCTTGAAACTGGACTTTGAAAAGCAAAAATCCAGGCTGGAAACCCTAATTTTAGAGCCTTTCTAAACCTTCCCATGGCTCAACACCTTAATTTAATACTTGACCATTGTTTGAAAGCCCAATGCTGTTTTGAAAACCTACTATTTTTTTATCTTTGCTCGATTAAAACCCGACTTTGAAAACTTAGAAGCCTTGCTTGAAACCATATCTTGAAACCCTAACCCAGGCTCGAAACTCTACTTTAAATTAGAATTAGAGCCAAGGCTTCATTTCTAATTTGAGTTTAAAATTAGTTTCAAATCGAGTTTATTTATTTCTATCCTTGTTTGAAGCCTGGGTTTGAATTTTAAACAATTGTTGGGCTTTCCAAGTAGGTTAGGTAGGGTTTTTAGCCATGCAACCATGGTTAGTTCTTCAAATTAGGATTTCAAAGTTGGGTCCAAATTTAGGAGTTTCGGCAAGAGTTAAGGTCTCTAAGCAAGATTTAAAAAAAAATGAATGTTTCAAATAGAGATAAGGCATCAATGGTTTAGGACGAGTAAAACATTCTGATTACGAAAACAAAACAACAACATAATTTTACTACAATAAAGTCCAAATAAAAACAACTTGTGTGGGAATCCTGCGTTGAGCCACATGGAGGCAAATGGAAGTTAAGCAGCACAATCCAATGAAATAAACGTTTCATTCGACCAAGCGAGAAATTGCCTCGAAATGAGCCCTAAAAGAGGTCAAGCGCGCCATAAACACGTGCGCTCGTGAGGCGGACGGCTTTCGTTAAGTGGAAACATCCATCAAGCGCCAGATGTTGCCTTGCCGCGCTACCCCGTCGGCTCACAGTTGCTTTCTCTTGCCACTAAACGGATCTCTTCATGCCTGTCCAGCCGTTGGGTTTTTAACGGCCAATTCCGTGCAATTGTGTCCAGATGTTGCGGCTGTCGAGTAGTAACATCGCAATTAAGTCATATTATCATTACAATTGTTAAAACAAATATAATAATAATAATACTAATACTACTAATAATAATAATAATAATAATAATATTTGTGTGCGTGTGTGTGTATTAGGGCTGCACGAAATTGGAAAAACGTGCGATATGCGATATAGTTGCTAAATATAGCGATATCGATATTATTGTGATATTTAACATGTACCTAAAGAAATTACATTTATCATCTAATGAAATTATTACGTGTTTTCATGGGACAAAATAAGCAAACTCAATGTATTCTTAGTTAATTAAATGTAATTACCTCTTGATAATGTTCAAGTATTGGATGTTTACATTTTAGTTAGTGGCTGATTGGTCAAATTCATCTAATAGCATAAAATGCCATATGAAACTTATTGCATGTCTTTGCGATATCCATATTATTGGACCAATACCGCGATATTGACATTTTTTTGAAATATTGTGCAGCCATATATATATATTAAGGGTGTCACGATTTCGATTTTTTATCGAAATCGATCGAAATTACGTCACGATTTCGAGCATCGAAATAGAAGAGAGGACACACGATTCGATGCCCCCCCCCCCGCGCCCGCCGCCACCGCCGCCACCGCCACCTCCCAGGAAAGCAAATGAGACGCAGCCATTCAGCTACTAGCTAACGGCACTTGTTAGCTGACTTCTCCTGCAGTCATGATGGCAAGCGCGGACAGACACAGCAATGGTGCTTCAAGCCGCTCCCGCTTCTCTCGTCACCAGTTTGGAAACATTTTGCGTTCCCGGTGAGTTATGTCGACAACGTTCACGTTGTCGATAAAAAGACCACAGTTGCAAGATATGCTATGTGCGCGTACTGTACTCGGCCACGGTGTTACGCCCGGCTCGTCAAGGGGAAGGGAAGTAACACAATAACAGAAAATATAGAGTAGATAAACACGGGTCGACTTTAACATCTGAGTAGTTTTAATTGAAATTTCAGGCAGGAGTTTGACAAGGGAGTGAAAGTGGAAGGTGAACAAATAATAACCGCATTTGACAGAACTGACAGAACGGAGGAGAAACAACAATAACCAATAGGGGTATAATACACGGATACACAATAGCGTCGCGCTGGCACAGTCGTCCAATCGGAGTGTCGCGCTGGCACAGTCGTCCAATCGGAGTGTCGCGCTGGCACAGTCCTCCAATCAGAGTGTCGCGCTGGCGCATTCAAACTGAAGTACCATTATACGGGCACCAGCCGACACAAACACACACATACATACTAGGGGAGCGGAGCCGGCGGCGGGCCCGAGCCGCCAGCCGTAACAACGGGAAACACGACAAACATGACGGGACATTTACGCAGGCATCACAAAGATTTAGATTTATCAAATTCAACTAGAAGTGGGAAAACAACGGTCCAACCAACTATTTCATCCTCATTTACAGTGAAACTTCCACACACTTCAGCTCGCGCGAAACGCCAGATCCATAGGTCTATTTATAGCAGCAGACCTGCAGCCTTGGAAAACGCTGGATTCAAACATTTAATTAGTGTACTTGAACCACGCTACAGTATGCCCAGCAACTGTAAATGTTGGGATATAGTTTGTTCAGGCTGTATTTGTTCCATGACTTTGGATACAATATATTTTTTGTTGTTGTTGCACATTGCACATTATTTTAAGAGGAACGCACAGCACACTGTTGTAACCAAAAACAGTCAATAGATGGCAGGCACCCACTGTGACTTTTTGTTTTTGTTTTTTTATTTTTTATTTTACACTTCAGTAAGAACAAGACGGTTAACTTTATATTGTAAATAAATTCTTTGAATTTGATCATTCCTGCCTAATGTCAATTATCATATATTACATAAATTTACACAAAAATAATATGGAAATTGCATCACCTATATGTAGCCGATCTTTTGAAATAAGATTTACTGTACAATGAATAGAACCAATGATCATAGACTAGCCTTAGCCTACAGAAGCATATGCCTCTGTGTTATAAAGTGGGGGAGCGAAAAAAAAAAAAAAAAAAAAAAAAATCGAAAAAAAAATCGAATCGTGACCCCAAAATCGAAATTTAAATCGAATCGTGGAGTTGGCGAATCGTGACACCCCTAATATATATATATATATATATATATATATATATATATATATATATATATATATATATATATATATATATATATATATATATATATATATATATATATATATATATATACATATGTATTACAGCATAATAAAAAAATATATATATAAAAAATATTCTCCTTTTTTTTTTACATGTACTATTGCAAAAGTAGCAAAATACCATCAGGTTAAAAAATATATCTCTTAATGGAGTAAATAAAGAAATAAAATGTGTAATACAATAGAATGATGTAAAATGTAAAAGTTGAGAGGAATGTTACTTGAAAAAAAAAGTATAATGACAAAAAAATTCTTAAATACACGAATAAGAATAAATAAACACATCATTTTAATATGTCTTAAAATATTACCAGAAACATCTGTTTTTATATGTTTATCAGAAAAGGGTCAAAATATGACAAGGAATGAGTCGAAATATTACCTATTAAATATGTCGTGTTAGAATATTCCCTGAAAACAATTACTAAAAAAATAAAACAAAATAAGTTACTTAAAAAAAATGGAGGCACAAATCCACCTCATCAACAACAACAACAAAAATCTACCTCTGTTTCATGGAATTTCACCTATTGTGAGGATTATGTAACATATTGCCCACGAAAAGTGAGGGAACACTGTATTCTGAGAATAAAGACAGCATATTATGAGACTTCTGTAAAAATATTAGCAGTTGTATTTATTTTGTATCTTTAAGGGCCTAACAGGAAAATAACAGGCAGAAGGATGTGCAAAAGACTCGCTTGAAATCAAATGTAAAAGACGTCTTCCCGCCGCCATCTGCCTGAAAGTAGTCATTATTTCAAGGTCACGTCATCAAGGTCGTTTCCAATATGAATAGTCAATGTGCACCCTGTGTCAAGAGCAGGAACGCGGAATTATGCACCTCTGTCTACGTAGGATACATTTAAATATTTGCCATGCACTTGATAAGGTCAGCGATCCAACAAAGACGTCGATATCCAAAGGTCGAAGGTGTGTGATGCTGTTGTGGCTCGAGTGTTTATGACACGCTAGTCCTTGATTTGAGATCTCATTTTACATTTAGATGTTAATGTTACAAGAGTGAAGCCTATTGGAATCTATTATTGTGCCCATTGCAATTCTGGCTAAAGGTGTGATGTAACTCTGCGCGGGGGTCGAGCTAGACTGAGTTTTGGTATTTTCATTTATTTTATTTTATTTTATTTTATTTTGCACCGGGTGGTAACGCTGACTCATTAGTATGGATCTATAGTTCTTTTTTTCTTTTCTTTTTAATAATAACAAAAATATGCACAGGAAAAAAAAAATAAGTCAAAATATTTCCAGTAGAAAATATCAATAATATACAAAAAAATATATATTGGAATAAAAAGACATCATGTAAAAATAATGTTATACTACCTGAAAAAGTCAAAATATTAGCATACAGTACATTAAAACAGTAAAGTAGAAATATTACCAGGGGAAAAAAGACAAAGGAAAATTATTTCTCAAAAAAAGCGTAATATTTATAAGAATGAAATAAAAAAGCATTCATTAGCATTCATTAGTCACTTTAGCATCATCTTTTGTCCTGACCTTTTCTTAGTGCTCGTTTAAGAACTTGTGCATTTCAAAGTAAAAATCTGGATAATTTTCACGCGGAAAGTGCAATGTCTTCGCAGCGGCGTGATCCCGACCTCTCCTCGTGAAATATTGACGGGGCGACCGAGTGCACCCCACAAAAGTAGAACGCCTCCGCCAGTAAACACGACGGGCTTGAATTATTGACTACAGAGGCATGAGGAGCTCATTTGGAGGACACTGTTGTCTGTAAACACAAAATGTTGCCTGGCCGTAGATGAGGAAGCCGCTCCAGACCAACAGAGAGAGCTCGGAGGCTTCTGCTGTGTGATGTGCCTGCAAAAATTTCAAGGAAAGCCTACCAGAACAGCTGAACTTGATTAGGTGTTGGTGGAGTCACTTGAAATGGTGACGGGTGCATTTATCACACCTGTTTAATTTGAGTTTGAAAATCCATTTACCCTGGTAATAGTTTCACTATATTCTGGTAAAATGTTTTTTTTGTGGGGGAGGTAATAATTTACTAGAAATGTATAGGATTTTATTTCTTTGCCATTATTTTTTTTCTGCATGTTTTGACTCTACTCTCGCCATATTAAAGTGTTTTTTTTTTTTTTTTTTTTTTTTAATGAGGGTGGTGGTGAGATATAAACTTTTTTTTCCCTACATTATTACTCTTTTTCAGTTAGTATTTTATCTTGATTATTGTAATATATGCTTGTAAAATACACATTTTTGTATTGTAATATTTTGATCTCATAAATAACTTTAATTCCATAAATTTATATGAACAGAACTCTGGTAATAGATCTGAATTCAAAATGAAGTTGTTGTAATATGTTGATCACTTACTAAAAATACAATTTTTTTTTTGTTGTGTTTTGTTTTTTGTGTTTTTTTTGTTGTTGTTTTTTATGTTTTGCTACATACATATATATATATATATATATATATATATATATATATATATATATATATATATATATATATATATTCCCACACAGTCTTACCATTTTTTTCCAGTTCATATTTCTGGCAACATTTTGACTCTTATTCTCATATTACACATTCTATGGTGTATTTTACCATACATTTATTGTTTTCTGATTTTATTAGTTTTAGTATTGTGTTTTTGTTTGTTTGTTTTTTTCCTTTTCAAGTTTATCTTTGGAATATTTGTTGATTGCAATATGAAAAATAAAATCAGAATACAAGTAAACTACAATTCCCTTGCCACAGTCATTTGCCTCCTTGTGGAATTTGTAGAATTCCCCCATTTCAAAATGAATGAATGCAAAGATAGAATGAATTTGCGCGTTTATCAGAGGTGGCACAAAATTAAGTTTTACTCCCAGTATTCTTCAAATCCACCTTACTTTCTTTTCTTTCTTTCTTTTTTTTTTTTTTAAGTACTGAGCTTTCCACGGTGCCCACGCGCCAGCTCCACTAAAGCGCTCTGCTGATGAAGACGAGATTAAAAGCATAAAAGATAAACGTTAATAAGAGCAGGAAATTAAAGTAACCTTCCTGGAGTGAAGCAAGTCGATGGAGTGAAAACAAATGAACACACTTGACACCTACCAAACTAAAGACAAGGGAAAAACCTTACTTGATTGACTACGGTTGTATTTCTGTACCGGTCAGAGATTGAATGGAATGTTTTTCGATATTTTATTGAGTTGGGGTTTCAAAGTAGGGTTTCAAGCCATGGTTTGAGTAATTTAGGGCTACAAGCCCGTGTTATCAGTTCAAACAATGTTTAGGTTTTCAAGTCCGAATTTGTGTTACAAGTGAGGATGAGGGTTTCTAAATTGGGTTCCAAATCAGGGTTCAGGGTTCAAGAACTGGATTAGGGTTTCAAATTAGGTTTTCAACACAGGGTTGGCATTGCAAAGTAGATTTTAAACTTTGGCCTAGGTTTTGAGGTTAAGGTTTCAAACATGGACAAGGGTTTGAAAGAAAAAAATGATTCTAATTTTGGTTTCAAGAAAGGTTTAGAGTTTTTAATTTGGCTTTCAAGATTGGTCTATGGTTTCAAGTCAGTGTTAGTTGTTGGTTCAAACGTGTAGCGTTTCAAATTATGGTGTAACGAAATGGTTGAGGTTTCAAGTAACGTTTCAAGCTTTGTTGGGGTTTCAGATTAGGCAAGATTAGGGTTTCGATTTAGGGTTTTAGTCTTGAGTTAGGATGTCAAACAAGGTGTGGCTCAGCCTCCCCTGCTTCCCCTGACTACAGGTTCCTGTTTTTTGTTTTTTTTTTAAATGTGTGCTTCCTGACAATAAGGCCTTCTCATCATAAAGTTGAAACAATCACACTACTTTTATCCACCCCTATTCACCCAATTGCAGTGTTAAATCCCATTGACAGTCAACGCTCACAGCAACTGATCCCACTTGATTGTTTGCGTCATTTGAAAGAGGGGAAAAAAAGATGTAGTAATTATGTTTTTCTATTTTCATAAGTGAAGCTATTATCACAGCAGATGTTCAGACCTTCTATTGTGCGCGTGTGCTCGCCTGTGTGTGCGTGCGAGCGAGCGAGCGTGTGTGCTATTACTTTAATGAGCCTGGGTGTGTTTATTCCCTACAGATCTCATCACACTTTTATTACTACATCTGTTTTTTTTATATATATATTCAGTCCAAAGGGTGTATGAAAGATAGAGGTACCCTGTTGTCATGCTAGCTGAATAAAGATGTATACAAAATAGAGGCGCTAGCTGCCTATTGATAAAACTCAATATGAAAAATGGTGTACTGTTGCCATGCTAGCTGGCTAAAGCTAACCTTTGGGGTGTGTTTATAAATTAAGAATGACATCTTAACACGACCTTGAGAGTCCATTTAATCAATACGTCACTCCTTCAGGCTAATGCTAAATGTGTATTTTAGATATAGCGGTACCTTGTGGTCATGCTAATGCTCAGTCTGAATTTAAGATACAGGTGCACCATGTTCCTGCTAGCTTGCTAAAGCTACTGCAAAGAAGGTATGCAAAAATAGAGGCACTCGCTGCCTTAAGCTATTGTTGTGTATGTTTAAAATAGTGGTATACAGTGTTCAAGCTAGGTCATCCTATGTTCATTTATATGAGGTTTCCTGTGGTCAAGCTAGCTGGCTTTTAAGCTAACGCTGTATGTAAAATACAGGTCCTCTGAGGACATGTTAGCTGGCCTCTCTTTTCTCAGTCTTTTGACGGGTATCATGCATCAGAGCAAGCCGTGGCTTCATTTCCGGACTGTAAAAGATCTCCTGGGATGGCCGGGTGATGCTTGTGTGAGCTCATTCTGACATGTGCATTGTTACGTGTGGAAAATAAATGAAAGCCTCCCTCCTGCATCCACTGTACACTAATTGGCAGAGAACAAACAGCTAAACAATAATCCACCAGCAGGCTGTCATCTTGATGAATGTGTATTTTATTATATATTTTTTTCCATGTCAAAAAAAAAAATCTGAGGTCAAAAATATCTTAGTTTCAGATCAAACCAGTGCTGTACTTATTTAATTTTAAATCCGACCCAGGTCTCGTTCACGTTTGGATTTAATTGTGTACATAGTATCTGATGTGACTGCAGGGGCAAATGGGTGTGTACCACTGGACCGTAAACAACTGTTTCTCTCATTCCTTGATTAGATTAGTTTGAATATACATATTTGGCGGCGTCTGTTCTTTTTGTGGCAGTATTTGATAGCAAACCCTACAAACATTTTCCATCAACCGAACCATATTTACAATTTCATATGGACCACCATGAATGAAATATTGCCGTCATGACTTTGCTACCCGCATGCAAAGCTCACTATGACCGCTCATTCATTTGGCCGCCTCTCCGACGGCTCATTCTCCTCACACTCCGGCGAAACCCCCGAAACCCTCTGGCGGCCACCAAAGCCGCCATTCCCAGAGCTGGAGCCATGAACATGGTCTGGGGGAGCCACGAGGCTCCGAGCTATGACTGGCTGGCGCGCTCATTCAAGTGGATGCCCCGGCCGTGACCCTGCAGCGGTGTGTGCTTGCATTATTTTATTTTTTTTTGACGACAGTCATTAAAAATACATCTGCGAGCACATATCCATCCATCCATCCATTTTCGTGACCACTTATTCCTCACAAGGGTCGCGGGGGTGCTGGAGCCTATCTCAGCTGTCTTTGGGCAGTAGGCGGGGGACACCCTGGACTGGTTACCAGCCAATCGCAGGGCACACGAACAACCATCCACACTCACAAGCACACCTCGGAACAATTCGGAGCACCCAATTAACCTACCATACATTTCTTTGGAATATGGGAGGAGACCGGATTACCCGGAGAAGACCCACGCAGGCACGGGGAGAACATGCAAACTCCACCCAGGAAGGTCCGAGCATGGACTCGAACCGGAGACCTCAGAACTGGGAGGCGGACATGCTAACCACTCGACCACCGCTGCTAGCATATATTAAATTGCAAATATATTTCAGCATTGTTAAAAAACTATTATGTTTATTGTATATACCGTATTTTTATTATTTTAATTATGACTTAATTAGGTTGCTATTTTCCTTAACAATTACACTTTGAAACTCAGTAGTACAAATGGAAAGTATAACTTAAAGGGTTACTAAGGATTGATAAAATAATAATAAAATGTCATTTTCATTGGTCTTAAATAGGACATTTGATTCTTGTGTAACTTTTTCATTTTTGGCTAATTTAATAAACAGATGACAATTCTGACCGTGTTTCAATAAAAAAATATGATATCCCTTGGATCTCTTACGGCTGAACTAGCAGGCCCACTTAGCCCACAAACAAACTTTCCATCAACTTCCCTGATGGAATATTATTTAAATCCTTTGCCAAGCGACAAACAAAGTGCTTATTAAATCAGCGTTAACCTTACGACATCATTTGCTGCCACATAAAAGCAGCGTAGCGCTCACCAGACATTTATGGACGCTTTGCTTGGTGGTCTTTAGCATAAATAAAGAAGGTGTGTGCGTTTTATTACACGTTGACTGACAGCGTAGTGCTCTGTCTATGGACTCGATCGCTGTGAAATTGTTTTGTCAATTTTAATTTTTATGGCATTGGCTTGTTCCAGTCAATTGGATTTGCCATCGTAATAATCACGAGTGCTGCCGTGAGGGTAGAGGGCTAGAGTTAGAGATTAGGGTTGGAATTTGAGGGGGGTACTTGACCCATTGAGACACTTTCAACAGTAAGAAAATATTTTCTGTAGAAATAATATCACTTCATTATTTTCCATCAACAATTAACATGTTTAAAAACTAAATTTTCCACTTGTTGTCGACTGAAAATGACATCACCTGTGCTGAGGAAATAGGTATCATGTCTCAGTTTTGCTGATCAAACCCAGAAAACAGGTGAGCCGTAAAGATGCAAAAGTGTAAAAAAAAAAAAAGTTTTAGCATAAAGGACAGATTGGCGATGGATGGATGGATGGATGGATGGATGGATGGATGGACGGACGGATGGCAGTGAAGCTTTGGGAGATGCTTGTACAAATCTCTGAATAGAGAGCATTTTAGCAGACACACTCCATTGTATCAACCCCCCCTGTCACCATCTCCATACTGTGACCTTTTGTAGTTCCTTGGGGTTTGCTGTGATCCCGCAGAAGTCATTTGAGCATGAGCGAGACAGTGAAGAGAGAGCAGCGTAATGTTTTGCTTTGGTTTCCGGTCAGAGTGCAGCGTGGGGGAGACACTACAAGACGGCAGTGTTCCATCAAAGCGAAGCAAGCAAACAGACACGGTTGAAAGTTGCCTGCTTGGAGAGCTTTTCGAAACTCAAACAGGGGTCAAATTTTGCAGGTGCGATCATCCGGCTGAAGATTTGGGGAAGATTTAAAAACCCCGCAAAATGTGTTTGTTTGGTCTCCCTGGAAGTTTTGAAATATTCAGCAATTGGAATGTACGTATTGTGCCGGTCACCTGCTTCATAAGGTTCCGCCATTTACAAGTTAAGTGTGCGAGAGCCGCACAATCCTTGTTGTGGCAGTAGGGGAACTGATTTGCTGGAGTCCATATAGGGTGTTGAAGCACGCAAAGTCTGTTTATACGGAACTTGAGTACAAATTGTAAGCACGAAGGAATTGGTGCATTCCTTTATCGATTGTTTCTTCATTACATGCTGCCTTTTGGAATGGGGAAGAGTAGATAGGAGCAGGCTAATGCTTGTGCATGCCTGTAACAGCTCATTGGTCACGGTGGACTCATAAAGAGCTTTACTGGTGCCATTATGCATTTTTTGATGGCGAGCAAAGCGACTGATGAAAAGCCATTTCGCATTTAAACAAGAACAGATGCACGATTGCGGGGGTTGACATGAAAACGCATGTTGTTTCACTGCACATAGCTGTCGCGTGTTTGGCTTCATTTATTTGGCTAACAAACCAGCAGCAAGCACCCGGGTTTCATCCCACGAGACAAGAGGGTTTGCTTTGAGCGTGACATTAATCTTTGAAACGTTCGCTTGATTAAATCGGCTCTTATTGTGCAGAGTCTTCAATTATTTAACATGAAAGGAAACTCTAAATCTCTCTGTAGGCTTGAGACTACAGCATATACTGTAACAATTTTTAGTCATTCTGTGGTGGCATTGGTCGGAGCAGTTGGATATTTGCATTGTAATGTTAGATTTAAAAAAAAAATATTAGAAACTAGTGTCAGTGTGATGAAATGCAATTCTACCTTTGCCTTCAATAGTGAGAAACTACTTTTACATTTTAACCTTTGGATTTTGGCCACCGGTAAAGAAATATTTTTTCTCATTAAAAGCTGAGAATACAGAAACAAATAAAAAATAGAAAATAAGAAAACTGAAATAATGCTGTTTAAAAAAAGCAAGTACAGTATTGCAAATCATTTTGAGACACATGAAACGTTTCGGCTCGCGTGCGTACGACCATTTTGGCCTGGAACTTTCCGTTGGCCAACACGCTCCTGTCTTCCTCACAGTGCAGAGGTTGTGGGTTCAAATTCCAGGTGGTGTCCCCCTGCCTCTCACCCAATGCCAGCTGGGATAAGCCCAGCCGGCACATATTAGGGAGGACAATTGGTTATTGAGAATGGATGGATAAATAAATAAATAAATAAATAATATTATTATTAACCAGTCCAGGGTGTACCCCGCCTACTGCCTAGAGCCAGCTGGGATAGGCTCCAGCACCCCCTTGTGTGGAATAAGTGGTCAAGAAATTGGATGGATGGATATTATTATTATCATTATTATTATTATCATTATCATTATTATTATTATCAGCATTAATAATAATAATAATAATAATAATAATAATAATAATTGGGGGGGGGGTATCAAAAATTTGGATTTATTCATTGGCTTGTTGTCTGTGCCACGTTTGCCATCGTTTGCCCATATTGCGCATTTGCAACAGACGATTGACTCCATAGAGTACTGTAAAATGTTCACACGCCGAGTCATCACATCAGTTTGTTTTTTAGAGTGTTTATGGTGAATCCTATTACACTTTGAGCTCCCTAAAACTCTGTCTTGCTTTAAGTCTTGGCAGAGGTTTTGACGCTATCTGTAAAAGAATTCCAGAAATGTTACATTTCTTGCATTCCCATATTAGACTACACAGGTGTAACTTAAGTCGCTTCGAGGTAAAAAAAAACCCAAAAAACAAAAAAAAAAGTAGAGATAATAGAAGTTGACAAAAAACAAAAAGACAAATCCATTTGAAGACATTTGCAGACAAAAAAAAAAAAAAAGAAGTCAGCTTTTTATGACAAGGACTTAAGAGGGGAAGACACAGTGGATAATCTCTCTCCTGTGAATTTGTTGCAGAAGAGGTAACCTGAAGGACAGGCAGCATTCTTTTCTTTTTTTTTTTTCATTTTCACAAGTAATTCTCAATCCCAGCATGCTTCATCCCGCCCGCTGCCGCCATGACAGATGCTGTAGAATTGAATATAGATTTCAGCCAGTGAGGAAGGCGTTGCCTGATGAATCTCAATTTGCCGCCGTCCATATTTCATAGCCACCACTATGGGTAGGTAGCTGGCCAGTAGGGGGGGGGGGGGGGGACGAGTGCGCTCGCCTACCATTTGCCTGAATGATCAGAATGATGATCATTACATCGTTTTATATTTCATTTGTTTTATCGCCACGATTGTCCGAGGCCGAGGGGTTTAAAAGAGAATGCGTGTGTGTCATGTTATGAATATGCCACACGATGTGCAATGAGCAGCACTGTAGAAATATCGTAGCTGGAGGGTGGGGGCAACAAATCGAAAGGCTTTCTCCTCGGTAGGGGCGGATGTGGTCTATTTATAGCACCATCTGAAGTATGCATAACGTTACACTGCAGAATAGACTATGTGTCTTTGTAATGGAATCATGTTGGATCAAAGAGGGAAATTGTCCTTTTTTGTGTTTAATTGAGTGTGTTGGAAGACAAAATAGTTTGTAATTGTATGGACAATCACATGGAACATCAAAGGTTGTGGAGCGGCGATCAAACTACTTCCGGGGGGCGGCGTGGCTCAGTGGTATGGTGGTGATCTCCCAACCCAGAGGTTGTGGGTTCAATCCCATGACATTGTGACCACATCAAAATATCCTTGAGCAAGATACTGAACCCCTAATGGCGGGTGTCACATGACTACTAATGCGCAAAAAGTGTTTCCATTGCATTTTTGCAAAATACTTCTTTTTCGATACGTCTCAAAAACCACCTCATGAGAGCGCAAAAACTTTTTTGCGATATTTGAGTTTTTTTTCTCGCAAATCCGGTGTTTCCATTACCAGCGTACTTTTGCGGAACATGCCTTTTGCGCAAAACTGAGGGTAATGGAAACGCACCTATAGTCCACTTAAAACAACAACAAACTGATACAGGGCAGAACACTTCCTGTTTGTTTTGTAGAGTGGGTTCTTGAGGCATTTTTGTGGGTCATGGTGGACATACAGTAAATGCCTTTTTTTTCCAACATAAATGTCACTTCTTGTCTTGTGTCTTTTTAGGTATGGACTCTTGAGGCTTTTTGTAGGTCTACAACTTTTGGGGGGGCTTAATAATACTCCATTTTGAGCGACATTGTCAGAGGTATTACACGGTGCAGTTGTTTATTCTGTAGACTGCCATGCATCAAGTCTCCTGTCAGGATGTATTAACGACAGTTTAATCAATGTTTTAGTCTGCTACAAAGTGAAGCATATCATCTTAATAACAGCATGTGTAGACTATAATAGGAGGCTTAATGTGTTTATTAGACGCGGAAAAGGTTAAGAGACAGGAAGCGGCATGCTTCAGTGGTGACATGTGCGACCTACTTGATGTGTAGGTGTGATGAATGGGATTTAACTTCACATTAACTTCCCGAAGACCCTTTTTAATTTTCCCCATAATGTGATCTGGCATTTGCTTTTCCCCAGGCCTAATGACTTTATTTACTGTAAAGATGTATTCATGTGGATTTATTCATAATCTTGAAAACAAGACAAAAACGTCCAGAGGGCCAGTTGAACTGGTTGTCATCATAATTCATAGATGCTTTGCAAGTGATTATACTGTAAACAAATGCATGAGTAAACATAGATTTTGGTGCTGCAGTTGTACTGTTATACAGTATTCTGTACAGCTGGTGTTGTCCTAGATTTTGCTTTGAACATGTTAACGTTCTGTTGGCGGGTCGGTCTGGCCTCCTTCACTGCAGGGGACTTATTTATCAAGCATGTACGTATACGTACAGAAGTGTCCGTGTACGAACATTCCCACGCAAAGAATGGGATATATCTGGACTTATATGGATTGATATGTGTTGTGTATGTGTACAAGTAAAAGCTTGTGGTAGAACTTTGAAATTACAGATAGAACGGCTATACAAACATCACCAACAAGCCAAAATTTAACTTCAGGAAGATTCTGCTGGTGATGGCGTTGACACATTAATTGCTTTTGTGGGTTACATTAAATTATGTGGATGAACTGATTTGGCCCCTGGCCTTGAGTTTGACACTTGTGATTTACAGCCTCTTGTCAAAAAAAAAAAAAAAGTGTCCCCCATAATACACAAAGGCCCTCTACTCTCCTTCTCTCTGTGTCTTATAATGACTTCCTTCATCCAGGCTGCAGGATAAAACACAAGCGCGTGGCGATTATGCAAAAAGGCGTGCCCGTCTTGGTAATGTGATGATAAGAGCAAGACAGCTATCTGCTTCCTGGTCCAAAGACGGCGAGAGGACGTGGCACGTCCGAGTCGGGACGCTCTTGTTAAAATTACTCTTGACACGGCATGCTATTAGCACACCGTTATGAGTTCAAGGACAATGGCCGTCCAGCTTTTTTTTTTTTTTTGCTCATTTATCTGCCGGATCCGCTCGTTAAAGCCTGGAGCCGACTCCTTACAATGACCGCAGAATATTGATGGGATGCATTTGAAGGAGCCATTTAGCTGAATTCATAATCCCCCCGTTTTGTCTGGCCTGGATATTCATGGGCAGCAGAAGGCCATTTGACAATCCAACTTGAAAAATAACCTCTTTATGTTTCGGCACACACCTTGTTTGATTGTAGTCATTTACATATAACAGAAAGCACTCAGTCTTAAAGGATACATATTATGCCATTCTTTACACATTTTAAAATGGTTCCCATGTATCTCAATAAAATAAAACCTTTCTGACATACAGGATCAATTGTTATGGAACACTTAATATTGGCAATCTACTTGTCACGCACTGGTTGCAATTACTCGGTTTTGGGTGGGATGCGGGGACGGGGGTGGTGGTTCTGCCTCACACAAGTGCAGAGTCCGTCGTTTCTTACCATGATGATCCGAAGCAAGCAACAAAGCAAGGGATACTACCGTAATTGCCGGACCATAAGACGCGACTTTTTTCACACGCTTTCAACCCTGCGACTTATACAATGATGCGGCTAATATATGTATTTTTTCTGACGGCCGCCAGGGGCGCTCGAGCAGAAAAGTTAAGAGTGAGACAGGTGGAATATATGTTTCGAGCAAGTTTAATGTAACTTTGCGCTTTGTGCATGAATAAAATTAGCATGAACAGACCCTCATCATGGAAAATACAAGAAGTCTCAGTCTCAGTGACTTGTACCGACATGTTATTTTTAACCAGCCCTGTTAGTTACGACCGTATTGCTGCTGTGTTACTGCCGTGTCACAGGCACTGTTTAGAAAGAAAAGCTAAGGTATAATTATTAAACCTTTGAAAACTCTCATTGTGTACCGTCTTTCTTTATAAATATTAGTGTTGTTCCGATACCGATACTGGTATCGGCAGTGGTGCCGATACTGCATAAAAACAGTGGTATCGGTATCGGTGACTACTCACAAGTAGCATGCCGATACCATTAATTCCAACGCTAATATAGGATTTTGGATGCAGCATCTTGTGTCTTGTTCATGCACAACATTCACTGATATATGACATATTCACTGCATGCCGATCTAAGATATCCTATTGGCCCTTGAATGTTCTGAACCAATGGCAGGACAGCTTTTTCATGAGGAAAAAAAATATAAGTATCGGTATGGTATCGGTATCGGACGATATTGCAAAGCTGGGTATCGGTATCGGTATCGGGAGCCAAAAAGCAGTATCGGAACAACACTAATAAATATCTCATGTTTCAATGTGGGCACATGCGGTTTATAGTCAGGTGCGGCTTATGTATGTACAAAATGCCTTTTCCTTTAGAAATGTACTGGGTGCGGCTTATAGTGCAGCAATTACGGTAATTGTTGCCAATATAGCAACTTTGTCAGTTACCAAATTCCAGCTCTCACCAACCCCTCAAAGTTCTGCTTACTTGTTATCCATCCATCCATCCATCCATCCATCCATCCTGTCAGCTAATGCTAATCTGTGCTAACAATGCCGCAGATCGGCTTTTGTCTAGAAGAGTGTGGGGCAGTATTAGGTAGCTTATTGTGAAGTTACAGACACATTTTTGGAAATGGACAGCCACAAAAGATTGACTCAGTTGTTTAATTTCACACTTGTGGGTGGGCAGGCACTCCAGGGACCAAACAATTTGTATACGGGCCATTAAAATGTCACTTTTCCATAATGTGTCCCATTTAAATGATGGATGATCAGCCAGTTGTTTCGGCACGTGACAGAAAACACCATTCAAAAGTGAGCCTAATTCCGTTTGGAGTGCGGCATTACTGCATATGATGCGACTTAATCAGGCCTCAGCAAGGATCTGCCGCCTCTTGCCCCTGTGAAAAATAGCAAACGACTCCCCTGCCTACAACAAGTCTGGCCATGATTCCCAAGGATGCATTAATGCATCATTGCCACCTGCCATCAAGATGCGACACCCCTGTTACTACGATGCTCTGCACTCTGTAAAAAAATAAAAAAATAAATAAATAAGTATCCTAACGCGCTCGGGCCACCTGGAGGCCGTAACAGACGCCACATCAGCAATAACGGCCAACAAACCGGGAGAACAGATTGCGGCTCTCTCTTATTCAGCGTTGCTTCAGCTTTTCAAATTGTGTTCTAAAGAAAATGGCCACCTTGTGAACTGGCAATGCTGCTCAAGTTGGAGGCTCCCCAATCCCACTTAGCACGTCAGTCCACAAAAATTAAAAAAATAATTGCAGTTAACCCCATCAAGCAACAACAATCTCGATTGTTTGTTACCAGTAGTTTGGCATTCTTTGCCGCAAGTGTAAGTGTTTGCACTGCTGGGTTTTGAAGGCATATTTAAGTGTTTGGGGATCATAGTGTGTGGTATATGTATGTTGAAACTCTTAATATAGGCAATTATATTAAAAAAAAATATATATAAGAGGTGTCAACTACAAGTAGTCATACTTTTTCAAAAAAAAATAATAATAATTTTGCCATTTCATGTTGTACTACAGGACTCGGGTTCGAGTCCAGGTTCCGGCCTTCCTGGGTGGAGTTTGCATGTTCTCCCCGTGCCTGCGTGGGTCTTCTCCAGATACTCCGGGTCTCCTCCCACATTCCAAAGACATGCATGGCAGGTTCATTGGACGCTCCGAATTGTCGCTAGGTGTGCTTGTGAGTGTGGATGGTTGTTCGTCTCTGTGTGCCCTGCGATTGGCTGGAAACCAGTCCAGGGTGGACCGCGCCTACTGCCCAGAGCCAGCTGAGATAGGCTCCAGCACCCCTGGCAACCCTTGTGAGGAATAAGCGGTCAAGAAAATGGACGGATGTTGTACTGCACTTCAAAGTCAAACTCGTTCTATTGTCCGATGGCTAACAAATATCAACCTTATATGCTAGCTAGACAGACTGTCAGCACTAAAAAGCAAAGAAACAGAGTCTCATTGTGTGTGTAGGCGGAGCCTGGTGGAAAAGTTTGATGACTCGCCATAAAAGCGATGCAATAACAGCTTCTTGGTTAGGAATATTTGCTATAAAAATGTGACCATCAAACGTCCAAACAGTGAGCTTCTTTGGAAACACTATTGATCGTCATTATAGCTTAAAAGCCTTTGCCATCATTCTCGCTGTTATCTTTGTGCAGATCAAGACTGAGAATCGGGGCAACTGCAGTGAAGGAGGCGAGAAAGAGCGGGCCATGGCTGAGGGGATGATTGCTTCTCAAAGTGGTAAGCAGAAGTTAGACACTCGCTGTCAATTATATGTTTTAAAAATGTTTTTTTTTTTGTTTTTTTTTCCCACTCGTGTTCGTTTAAGGTGATTGAATCCCTTTTTTGTTTGCCCGACTTGTGGAGCTTTTTAAGCGAGGCAGAAAAGGACAAAGTAGTACAGGCGTTAAACTGAGGTCAGGCTGACACGCTTGCTTCTTCTTTCACTTGCACGTCTTGAACTTCAGCTCACCAAAGATGCTTTTTTTTTTCCTCCTCACTTTTCGTACATTTGCCGCAACTGCACTCGGTATAAAATGACTGATGCTGCCTTTTCCTGGACCCGCAGCACTTTGCCATGAAATCATGAGGTGATGGGATTTCTTGTAAACAGGATGACTTTTGAATATGGTGTTATAAGAATGTTACAACTGCAGCATGTGGAGCCAGAATATTTTGCTCCACGACTTGACCTTGTTATCGTGCCGCATTATTGTGTGTCTCTAGATAGCATGGCGTCAATACACAAAAATCTGACTTTGTCAACTGGTGGCCCCAAGCCAAAAATGGCAACTTACATTAAGAATGTTATTAGATCAAAGAGAATTAGGACAAGGGGTGGGAATCACACAATTCATATTCACATATTTTGGATCATAAGTAGAAAAAAAAAAAAAAAAGGCTTCAAGAATCCATCTCTTAAAATGAAGAAGAAGTCTGCATTTTCGTTTACAATGGTCTTTATTGCACTCTTGAATGTAGGCCATATTCATTAAAAAAGAAATTAACAATAAAAATTATCAGAAGTCTGACTTTTACAGTACATCAGAAGATAGCAGATAAAGGACCGAAGTAATACATATAAACTTTTTTTTTTAGATTTATGAAGTACAGTACTTGTAGACATCTTCCCAGTTATCAGATTTTTCATGGCCATACAGACGGCAATTTTTCTGAAAACTGGTGGAACTAATACTCTAATAGACTTGTACAGCATTTTCTATGCAAAGCAGCAGTCGAGGCACGTCCGATCGCAGCTCAGCGGTCCCACGCGAGACTTTTAATTGCACGACGCAGTCTAGTGTGTCCGCCAACATGAGATTTGTTGTTTTCTTTTATTGTTTTTTTTTTCTCTTGGCCCACACATCAGTCGAATGCGGTCTGATTAGATCTGCTGTCACATTTTCACATCTTAAAAGGGAATAATGACGCTTGAGAGCGAGCCTGTAGAATCAACGCTTCCCAGTTCCACTTTCGAGGGGCTGACATGTAAATTTTACCTAGCTGGGATTTATTTATAAATACGTGATGGCATCTTTCTGAGACAGTTGAATTCCTAAAGGGGATACACTACGTAAAAGTGACTTTTTAATTGTTTAGATATAATTAATTGGGTTTTACATCTGTCGGCCCACTCATCAAGTGTGAAATTAAGCAACCATATAAATCTTTTCTGCGATTGGCTGGCAAACAGTCCAGGGTGTCCCACGCCTACTGCCCAAAGCCAGCTGAGATAGGCTCCAGCACCCCCCGCGACCCTTGTGAGGAATAAGCGGTCAAGAAAATGGATGGATGGGTGGATGGATGGATGGATGGATGGATGGATGGATATAAATCTTTTGTGAGCTGCCTATTTCTGAAAATGTCTCTTAGAGAGATCTATGTGTTTCAAATAAGAAGCACATATTTGATTTTGGGGTAATCTGCACACTATTTGACAAGTTGAATTTGGCATTTTTGTGATGAAGTGCCGCTTCCACGAAGGAAAATGTCATTCTTGGTGTATTTAGGTGAAACCAAAATCAAACTGTTGTTATTAAGACACCTGGAACTGTTTCAAACTGTGAAAAAAAACATGCACAATGTGACCTACTGTATTTAACATTTCTTCTGCATTCATTTCACAGGAACAGAAATAATGTATTTGGTTCAATTTGGCCCACAGCATGCCTTTATCCAGAATTAGAATCAGAAACATCTCATTTAATACTTCAATAATAACTATTTAGATAGTTTGAACCCCGCCTACTGCTCAGAGCCAGCTGAGATAGGCTCCAGCACCCCCCGTGACCCTTGTGAGGAATAAGCAGTCAAAAAAAAAATGGATGGATGGAAGATAGTTTAGTTTTAATTCACATGTTGCATGCTAACAGTGTTTTATCTTTTTTTTTTTTTTTTTTTTTTTTTTTGGTAAACCAAAACATTAATGGTTCGGTGTGGCGTACATTTAACAATATAAAGTTGAACACACTGCAACACCATTTATAACTGTTTAGTCAACATGCTAGAAAGGAGTGTATAAATGAAACTGTAAACACGTATTGAAAGCTATTTTTAATGAATTGTTCTCACACTTTAAAATGGGTCCCTTTGACCAGCAACATAAACAGGAGGAGGGTTCATAGTAGAGTGGAATGTTTGTTATGACTGCCTATTGTGTAATAAAGTGGACAGTTGCACTATAATCATTGAAATGGAGTGAAGAAAAAAAAAAAAAAAAAAAAAAAACACCATAGCATCCATCTTGTTGTTATTCCACTACTGCTTCACCCCACACACACATCTCATTATTCTCTGCACTCGAGCTTATTGATTCATCATTACTTCCTTCCAAACATATTATGGCTCCAGCACAAGTGACACCAAATTAAGTTTTCTAAATAGAAGTTCTGGGCGAGTGTTTTGAGGGCGAACGTAAATGATGTTGTAAAAAAATGGCTCAAGTTTTAACGTGAGTCAAAGAAAAAGAAAAAAGAAAAAGTAAAACTGTAAACAGCGACATATTGAATGAGATTTTAAATGAAATGCTGGCAAGAAATGCATCACTAAATGATAGCAATCCCAGGTCAAATAATGTACGTATACAATAGAATATGTTTAATCATGTTTTTACAGGAAAGTGAAATACCAATTTTTAAGGAAATGAACGATGAAAACAAATCGGCAACCAGTTCAGGGTGCCCCCCGCCTACTGCCCGAAGTCAGCTGGGATAGGCTCCAGCAGCCCCAGTGACCCTTGTGAGGAATAAGCGGTCAAGAAAATGGACGGATTTATTACAGTTAGGATTAAATCACGCCTCAGACTTACACAGCTGCAATTTGAATGGGATACTGTTGAATTGCTTTACCAGACAATTAACTCTTTTCATATCAAATGTTAAATATTGCTAAAACGCCCTTTTGCCAGTAATGTTGCTGTTTTGGACTACATTCTCTTACTGCCGTGTACTTATACTGTGTATATTTTTGGCACAACCTTAGTCAACATGGAGCACTTTTTTTTTTTTTTTTACTTGCTGTCAAGAGTGACGGAGATGAGCTTGATATTTGCTGAGCGAACCTTCGTGACCGCGAGTGTCGTCATCTTCTTCGCCAATCTTGCGTCTTGCGATGGCGCTGTCAGCCTTGGTGGCCTACTTTAGCTCTGATGGACGTCCATCTCTGGTCTCTCAGCCAAATAACAGCAAGACAAACAACATTTTCAGTCGCACCTTAAAGGAGCATGTTGACAGTTTTTGATACTTGGGTTTTAATGATGGGTAGATTTTGGCAAGGAATCTAAATGTTGGTAAACTCTGTGTGTTTGTGTGGTGAGTAAATGTAGCTCCCAAGAGCTGTGCAGTTACTGTAATGAAATGGTTTCTTGAACGTTATTCCTGATAACACAATAGAAATAAGGAGGAATGTTAGAAACAATCCACAGTCAAAAAAGTCCAGGGTATGATCAAACGTGGGCACATCATCATATATTTGACAAAAAATTTGACAAAAAAAGTTGCATGGTTTAAATGAGGGTGCTAACTAGGAATGTCACAATAAGGGCAATATCATGATATTGTGATATTAAAATTGCCACAATATCGTCGTCATCATGTTCACAATATTTAAAAGGAACACATTTGTTAAAAAAAAAAAAAAAAAGTCAGGTTTATTTCAATTTGTGCAGTTCTAGCACCCTCTAGTGGCTATTTTATTAATGCAATTTAATTTTCATTAGGGATATTTTTCTTTCTATGTTTAAAATCTATGCTAATTGTCAGATGAAGGGGAACCTAATTTGCTTGTGAAGCGATCAATGTGTGCTTATATTAGCAAGTAAGTGGCTCAATATTGTTATTAGAGATTGTAGGTGGTTTATATGCATTACTGTTATGTACAAAATATTGTGCATTTTCTTTTGGCATGAGCTCTTTTTTTTTTTTTTTTTTTACAATATTGTGATCTTTTTTAAATATCGCTAACGCCCCCACAATATCGTGATAATTATCGTATCGTGATGTTTGGATATCGTTACATCCCTAGTGCTGACCAGTTATTTTTTTTGGGGGGGGTGACATTATTTGCACTTCTCTGTTTTTTACATCATTAACTTTTTACTGTTTATGAACTTGACTATGACTTTCTTAAAGGGTTCTTTTTAACCAGCTTATTAGTATCAAACCTATGAACTTGAAAATGGTCACAAGAGGGCTTTTTTTTTTTTTTTTTTTTTTTTTCAGCTAATTAAAGCATGCTACTGAATTTATGGGCTAATCTAGTGTTGTTTTTCTAAAAACAGGAAAAACAAACGTGACTTTTTTTTTTTTTTTTTTTTTTTTTTTTTTTAAGAGGGACATAGTTCAACAAAACTGTTCCAGATTTCACACTGTAAGTCGATTGAGAGGAAATCACAACTATTTCAGTATATAACTTTTTTGTGCCCTTTTTTGTTCAGTAGTATGCTATGAGATTTTCCTTATGTAAATTGTCTTATCTTTAAAAAATTAAAAAATAAATAAAAAGTTGGTAGACACTGAATTAGTGTACCTAATTGTATAGCTTGTGTATTCAGCTTTGATGTGTGTGTGTTTTTTTTTCCGTTTTTTTTCCGGTTTGCGTTTGTCGCTCACGGCCTCGCTAAGCAGCTTCTTTTTCCCCCCTCCAAGACTTAATTAGGCGCCTGCTATTTTCCTGCGTGGAAAAACAACAGCCAAGACAAACAAACACACAACGGGAAGAAAAGCCACAGGGAGAAAAAAAGGGAGTGATAGGGAGAATACCCACAATGCACTCTGATATTGCAGCTTGCAGTTAAGTACAAAGACTGACTGCCTGCCGTCTACCTCCTTGCATAGAAACGTTGATAACCCCCTTTTACGCGAGTGCGGTGCCTTCATGCATCACGGGCCTTCATTCTACCTGGCGACCACCAAACCACACGCTCGGCCAACATGGCGGCCCAGCGCTAAACCAGCTGAGCACGTCGGGGAAAAAAAAATAAAAATAAAATGTGCTCGATCTACTTTCCTGTTTACATAAATGAGCATGTGTTGATGTATTGATTTTGCATGCAAACACAACATACATGCATTCATGCATGCAAAACACGAGTGATTTAAAGCTCCGATTTGCATTTGACATGTATGCGCCAAATGATGCCTGTTTACATGAGTGTGTTAGCTCATTCTGACACTGCATTGCTGTAACTGCTCTGACTTTATGGTTTTTCTCTAGTAATGTATGCGCAATGCGGGGGATATCGCTGATAACTGGCCAAAGAGTGATCGGGTCAATTAAAAAATGACAGACACAATACGTGCAATGTACAGTACATGTCATGCCACAGAACAAAATAGAAATAAACGGAATGACTAGAAATAAGTTACAGTAAAAAAAAAACAACTTTGCGGCCATATTGTCATGCATCTTGACACAATGTAACTTTGCATTGGAACACACCATTGATTTCACAAAGTGAGAGTAAAAAGGGGTATTTTCTACAGTATATTAAGATGGGCTACACCCTGAACTGGCCATCAGCCAATCACAGGCCACAAATAGACAAATAACTATTCACATATTTTATTTTAATCTGAGATTATCATCATGAGAAATAGGCAATGAATATATCTTTTTTTTTCTTTTTAAGAGAGAAAAAAGGCAATGAATAAAAAGGCAATATTATTTTAACTAAGGCTATAGTATAGTTATGATGCTGAATTTTCAGATGACTACACACCAGAAACCATTTTACTTATAATCCAGCCTCATACAAAAGGCCAAAAAGTGACCAAGGCCTATCTATTGCGGAAACGGCGATGCTGGGTGGTGTTCATAAATCATGTGATGTGGAGTTAACCAATAAAAAAACAGTACGGTCACTTCTTTGCCAGACGTTGATATACAGTAATTATTATAATGCAATCATACCTTCTAGAGGTGTTAAAAAAAATCGTTTCGCCAATATATCGCAATATTACAGCGCGCAATTCTCGAATCGATTCGATATGCGGCCGAATCAATATTGAAACATCATTTTTTTTAATGGAAATATTCAACAAAACGTCTTACTTAGGGTTACGGTTTACACATTAAGCATGGAAGAATGTTACATTAATGGAACATTAATCCTTAATATTTTATTTCAATGCTGTTCAAACATGAAACAGTTTGCAACAGATTGTTAAATAGAGTGGCTCACAGTTATAAGGCTGAAATTTCAGCTAAATAAATAATAAATTTTCATACAAATCTTACAGTGTACATTTGCAAGTTTACTGATTAGTATTTTCTAAATTTGGGTAAAAAAAAAATCGCAATAATCGACTTGTAGATTCATATAACGATTAATCGAATCGAATTGTGACCTATAAATCGTGATATGAATCAAATCGCCAGGTACTCGGCAATTCAGACCCCTAATACCTACCCAGTTTTTCATGATAACCACCACCATGAATTATAGAAATAAACAAAATGACTAGAAATAATCTAGTGCCAAATAAAAGAGGTGGCCAGTTCCATCTCTTCTCCGGCCTCGTAGCTGACACATGCCCACATTTGCCCCCCGTCGACGAATGCATGGCAGTCGTTTCATCCTTGCCCCAACCTTCCCCACTAATGTCGATGAATAGAATTTAGCGTATGTCCGTTATCCGCAAAAATCAGAGGCAGGTGTATCTGTGTCTGTGTATTTTTTTAGGCTTAACGTCATAAAGCACTCACCGAAAATGTGGACATCTGTCAACGACAGGGAGAGAGGCAAGTGCCCAACCTCTGCTATTTATTTATCAATGACAAGACATCACCTTGCACAATAAAAATAAACAGGTCTGGCATATTCATGGGAATCTCACATATAAACAAAGCACCAACTACATCCACCGAGTAGACGAAGCCTCATAGTGGGCGACAGGGAGCAATAACGCCTCCATCCGCCAAGGAGACCACTTTTATGTTTCTAGTGTTCATCCGGCTGCATCCGAATATTATACACCAGGCATTGTCAATGGATGCCTAAATCCACTCTTTAAAAAAAAAGGAATGGAAAAAAAAACAACAACAACTCGCCTCAGCAGGTGTCGGGGAAATAAATATTTCATGCGACTCTTTCCACCATTGAAAAGTGTCAGTGACAGAGATCAATAGTAATAAAGGTTTCTGGCTATGCACAGATATGGTCGCCGTGAGAGGCTAAGACGATTTCAAATAGCTGCGAGTACATTTTTTGATAGTGTGCTGTAACTCTGCCAGTAGGCTTATTTACTGGAGTTGCACTTTTTTGTTCACATACATTCCTGTTGGGTCTTGTTAATGCATATGGAGCATGCAACCAAACTGCTCTGGACACAAAGTGCACTCGCATCACTTTTCAAGTCACTTTGCTTTAGCAAATAGTGCTATGTAAGTAAAAATATTAGTATTTTATTTGAATACGGTCAAACTCTTCCTTTAATCCCAGACTATTATTTACATTACTAAAGAACAAACAACAACAAACAAACAAACCTCACAGGCGAATGGACACTGCAATAGGAATGCACCGATCCAGTTTCTTCATTACTGATTCGATACCGATACCTTGGGTTCCGTATCTGCCGATACCGATCCGTTCCATACACTAGTTATTTACTGGAGTTGCACTTTTTTGTTCACATACATTCCTGTTGGGTCTTGTTAATGCATATGGAGCATGCAACCAAACCCACCCCCCCAAAAGACGAGACGGAAGACGACATTTTCATCAGTTGCCTTGATTGGGCAAAATAAAAGTGCAAAGATGCTGCATCGTCCAATCAGCTCGAAGTATTGTACAGCAAGTCCCTTCTTTCCAAAATGGATCTGCTGAGTGAAGTCCCAGATTGATAATGTGAAGAACTCCCTGAAGTGAATCACAATTATCAATCTGGCTTGTGAGGTTACACAATCACCAAAACTATTGATGGACACCAGCAATAAGGGATGCCATCAAGCTAAAGAAGGAGTTTTATCAGGCCATCTATCTAGTACTATGGGACTCTGGAAGTGGCTAATACTTACCTAAGTGGAATTTAGCTTTGGTGACTGCTGAGGCAAAAACTCAGGCATGGGTGGAGTTTGGTAGTGCCATTGAGAATAACTTATGGATGGCTTCTAGGAAATTCTGGTCCACCATCTCAGGAGTTGGGAAGCAGTGCAACAATAACACTGTATAGTGGAAACGGGGAACTGTTGATTTTAACTCAGGACATTGTAAGTCAGTTGAAAACACTTGGAAGGTCTCAATTCCACAAACACACTTTCCCATGAGCAAGCAGAGTCTGCGGTCTATGAGGCTGACTGTACAGGTTAAAAAGCACCTTGGTGGAAAGGCTCCGGAGATCCATCCAGAGTTCATAAAGGCTCTGCGTGTTGTTGGGGCAGTCCTGGTCAGCACACCTCTGCAACATTGGGGCCAGTGCCTCTGGATTGAAAGACCTGGATGGTGGCACCACTTTTTTAGAAGGGGCACTGGAGTGTGTTCGAATTACAGGGGAGTCACACTCCTCAGTCTTCCTGCTATGTTATGTCTAGGGTAGTTGGTGAGGAGGATCCATCAGGAGGTGGAATCTCTAGATTCAGGATGAGTAGTGTGGTTTTTTCCCTGGCTGTGGAACACTGGGTCAGCTCGAGACCTTCAGCAGAGTTCTCGAAGGTGCATCCGAGTGCACCCGACAAGTTCTGTTTTGTTTGCGTTTTGTAGATGAAGGCGTTCGACCGTGTTCCTCGGGGAGATCTTTGGTGGGGTGCTTCGGGAGCATGGGGTCATGAACCCCCTGATATGGGCTGTTTGGTCCCTTTACAACTGGTGTCAGACTTGTTTTAAGAAATCTTGCCAAGTCAAATAACGTTGCTTAAGTTAAGTAACATATGTCTAATTTCATTACACTTTTCTTATTTTAAAAGACCATATTTTCTATTATGGGAAGTCTAAGAACAAGTTTTGTGGGGTGAGACACACTGTACTGTTAAAATCTCTTGAATTAAGCAGGTCGAAGACATCATACTGCCATGGTAGATTTATAATTCGAGTCGAAAGAGGTAGGGTGGGGGATAAAAAAAAAATGGCTGAGGAGCTGTACAACAAAATTGCAGGAAATTAGTTGAAGAGGAGCCTTGCTACACCTAACAAGCAAGAAGGCGCTGAGTGAAATCGAGCAGGAGTGTTGGCCCATCAATATTCTGTTGGCCGTATTCCAAGAAAACACACAAAAAAATACCCTCCTGCTATCTGCTTTTTTCCTCCCTTCTTCTTAACTGCAATGTTTCCAGTGGCCCCGGACGATGCGGCTGACACAACCTGCGGAATTTTAACAATATCGTCAAAGTCCCTCGAGGTGGCTCGCGCGCGAGCTTGTCGGCCGTCGTATTAGAGATACCCGCAGGCGGTTTTAGTGAGTCGCGGCTGCTAATTAAATGGAAGAGACCAGGGCCTTAAGTGAACTTTTTAATGGTCGCTTGGATGCGTTTGTAACACCACTGACAGTCGACTGTGATTTTGCAAAGAAAAGAGATTACTGCATTATGCTGTCTTGTATACGCACAGACCACACACACACACACACACACACACTACCCCCACTCACACTACATCTTCTTATTGAGTTATCAAAGTTATCAAGTCAGGGTTTAGTAGAATTGTTCCTTTGTCATGCTAAAATATTCTGGTGCTAATCTTGCTAGCATGCTAATAAAGATTCTCATTTGAAGTTAGTATAGATTTGAATATTGGTCCAAATAGTAAGTGGTTCCAGCTCGAAATGTATATAGTACTTGTTCCAAATTACCATCCATCCATTTTCTGAACTGCTTGCTCCTCACAAGGCTCGCGGCGGTGCTGGAGCCTATCCCAGCTGGCTTCGGGCAGTAAGCGTTGTACACCCTGAACTGGTTGCCGGCCAATTGCAGGGCATCCAAATTACATGTCAGTTCAAAATGTTTTTGTGGTTCCTAGTCAAAGTGCAATGTGATTCCTGGTCCAAATTGTATGTACTTCCACGTTTAAATCGTATGTGGATCCAGATACAAATAATGACTGGTTCCTGTTCCATATGGAATGAGATTCCTGGTCCAAATGTGTTTTTGGATTGAAATTGTATGTGGTTGCTGGTTTAAATCCTCTGGGGTTCAAGGTGCAAATTCTTTGTGATTTTGGGTCGAAATGTGATGTGATAGGTGTCCAACATGTTAGCACTTCCAACTTACGGTTTAGGGGTTGTGGGTTTGAATCAGGGTTCTTGCCTTCCTGTGTGGAGTTCTCTCCGTGCCTGTGTGGATGTTGTCCGGGTTTCCTCCCACATTCCAAATCCATGCATGGCAGGTTAATCTAAATAGTCCCCAAGTGTGACTGTGATTGTGAATTATTCATCCATCCTTAGCCAAATGTAGTTCCTCAAAATAAAACCAAAGTGCTCGAAAAGGCACAAAGTGAACCCCAAAAACTGGTTTATGGCAGTTTAGGTCTCCGACGCTTAATATCATGCTTCCTGCTATATCTATTCATATGTTAGGATATTTTTTTTATTAAAGCAGAAGTAACAATCTTTTTGTCATGTGCCCCTTTTTCACATCATAAATATATTAGATTTATGCCGATGCTGAGCATCTACGTGAAGATATACGAGGTGGGCAACCAATGAGACTACATTTTATGTGTTCATTTGGGAGACGTGAGCGATGGGATCCATGGGTGAACGGTCTTCATCGTACTGCTTGAGTGAAGGTGATGCTGACCTTTTGGATTGTTACGCTCATCGGTTGTACGGTGCGATTGAGTCGAGAGGCGGCAATCGTGCAGGTGATTGGAAAGCAAGTCATGCACTCCAAAACTGGTTCATTCATGAATCACTCATGTTAATGACATTAGTCTTTGTACTGGTTCACAAATCCAATCACGAGTCTGCTGGCTAGTTGCTGCTCAGTACAAAAGGCGTGTTAGCAAGCTGACTTGAAACACGGTGGTCTCAAAAGTGGAATCAGCTCAATGATTTGAATTGAGGGATTCGTGGAAACGGTGGAGTTCAATGAACTGGGAGACTGATTGGCGTTACTAGACTCACCAGGCCCAACGTGGACTCGGATGATTCATTTGAATCGATTGAGGTAATGAACTCGCAGGAAATACAGTGGCCTCAGATGAGTCGGTTGAAGCAACGGACCGTCTCAGATCAGCAGACTCACCAGAAATAAAGCAAATGTCACCTGAACCGCCACAGACTCACTTGATCTGGTTTGCTGACAAAAGTTAACAGACTCATGGAAACAGTAGATTCAGATGCGTTCTGGGGTTAGTGGACTCACCAGAAATTTTGTGGACTTCGATGATTCAGTTGAATTGGTTGTATGACTGGAGTTTGTTAACTAACTGGCCACACTGTGGCCTCAGAGGAGTTAGTTGAAATGGGAGACTCATTCAAGTCAGCAGACTCGCCAGAAACAGCGCAGAGTCACGTGATCCAGTTGAATTGAGTTTATGACTCGAGTTGTAGCAGGTTCACAGAAATTCAGTAGCCTCTGTTAAATTAGTTGAATTGAGAATATCAGACTACCAGAAACGAAACACTGCAGACTCAGATTCGTCATTTGAATCAGGAGCCTGACTTGGAGACCCCACAAAAATGTGGCAGATTCTTATCATTCAGTTGAATCGGATGACTTACTCAAATCATAGCAACCTCGCCCTTCATTCATTCATATTATTCTGTTGAATTGGTTCTCTGAATTGTGTAAGAGGATTGAAGCGAAGGACCGCAGACTGATACATATATATATATATATGTATATATATATATATATATATATATATATATATATATATATATATATATATATATATATATATATATATATATATATATATATATAACAAGCAATATCGATTCTGACGCCTGCGTATCGATACGTGTATTGTAATGAGGCCCGCAACGATATATTGCCGTATCGATTCTTTGAGCACACCCCTAATATATATATATATATATATTTTATTTATTTTTTTTATTTTATTTTATTTTTTTTACTAATTTCATAGAATCACTAGAAACACCCCAAACTCAGATGATTCGATTCAATTGTGAGACTGATTCAAGTTAATGGACTCACTGGTAAAAACAGTGACCCAGATGTTTTGGTTCACAGACTTCACTCTAATCATTAAAAAACACCGACTCAAGTAATCCTGTGAATAAGATCACTTTCGTAAGTTACTCAGACTATACAATTACACTAATGCATTTACATTATACGTTTGCTTGATGATATTTTCAACTATTTAGCATTAAATCACACACACTGTGATGTCCTGGTGGGGAATTATCACATTTTAGTCGCAATAAATGACTGAGCCGGACGACTCCTCTGGGACGTCTGGCGACAAATGTGGCATTTAAGAGGCAAGTCGCTAAATAAGAAAAGGTGATGCATGCATACAAAGCGGCGCGAAAAAAGAAATTGGCTGTTTGTCACTTTGGATAAGGTCACGGTGTAACGCGGCGTAATTGACTGCAGTCGGGACGTTGCTCACAAAAAAAAAAAAAAAAAAAGCGCACGACGGCGACGTAGCTCGCTTGTTATCTGGCTTCCGAGTAAATGAATGTCGTTATCGGGGCCATCGATGTAATTAATGTGATAATTTATTCATGTATCTTTTCAAACCGGCCTCTGAAGCAGAGTAAACACAAACGTGTAAACAAGCACTGTAGACAAAAGTATTGGGACAAAGCAAGAGGAGACTGTCATGCAGTTTGTGTTATACATTTTATTTACAGTATGTAACGGTTATTGGACACTAATACTATTGTACCCTGGGCATCCGACAACAGGGCAGCTCTGCTTAGCTTTTGGTGTTGACATGATTCAGGTTACATTTATTTTGAGAAAGAAATTGTCCGATCTTCTCCCAGGTTGCTCACATGTCATGTTATGGATTATTTAACCCAATCTGGATGGTGTTGGCATGAGTCCGCCTACCTGAGTCAATACAAGCAAATGGGGGTTATGCGTTAACTGCTTCCACGTTCGGGGAAACAGAATGACTCACTTCCGGCGCTTCACTCAGCCTCGGCAGTAAACATTGCAGACCTGGAAAACTTTTTTTTAACACACGATCACTATGGGACTTGCCAAAGACGACCGTGTCGGATGTCCATCGACTGTGCAGCACTGAAATATGGGGTTTGTCTACTAGACGTGTGACATGACATATGTCTGTGTCTATTGTATATGCAATGTGATGTTGCGACTTGTATATGCAACTTCTCGATACATGTCTATGGTAAGTGTCGTTGCTACTTGTCATTCTCTCTCTCTCTCTCTCTCTCTCTCTCTCTCTCTCTCTCTCTCTCTCTCTCTCTCTCTCTCTCTCTCTCTCTCTCTCTCTCTCTAGCCAATCATCACTCCATCCGTCTTTCTTTCCCTCAATTAAAAAACATGCATCACTTTAATAATGGATACACATATTGGCAATACTGTCTTTTTTTTCTCCATGTGTGAAATTAAATATGTACTAGGGATGTCCCGATCCTGATCAGAAATCGGTATCGGCAGAAAATGATCGGGGTTTTCATTTTTGGTAATTTTGTTGTTGTTATTATTATTATTATTATTATTATTATTATTATTATTATTATTTTAGGGGCTACAAAGCAACAAAATCATCCAGAGGTAAACATATTGCCAAACAAAATGTTTTATTTATTTTTATTTATTATTTTGTGCATTTCTGATGGCAAAAAATACAATAAATAAATAAATCATTGGGATGGTTTTGTTCAAATGAATGAAAAAAAAAATGGAAGCACTCCCCCCCCTCCTTAATACTTTACCGAGGAATCGTATTTTGACTCGGTATGGGCAGATCCTCAAAATCAGGTGACTCGGGTGCAAAAAAAAAAATGTGATCGGGACATCCCTAGTATGTACATAACTTTGACACGTTCCACATAGAGTATCAACGACACTTAAAACACGTTACGTAGCAATATTTTCTATAATTAATGTATCTTTGTTTAACCAGTTCCTTATAGTGACAGACTGGACACATAAATGCTTTTCTGCTCGATGGCAGAGGGTCAACATTTAACCAGTACGTCCTGTATGTTGAGTGCAGTAACTCGAGTGTGCAACGCGATATGTCCGAATCTTCCAAGTCTGCGGTAAATCTGCTAACTCAAGTCGGTCAACAGATACATCAACATCAACAACATCAATAGTGTCCGCGCTCTTTCCTGTGGCAGTAACCCGCCAGAGGATTCCGAGGAGCCGGGTTAAATGAGACCTCAGTCACCTGACTCATTACGATTCATGTGAGTCATTAACCCATCAGGCTCTTATTTGTATGTCACTATAAGAACAATATCTGAACAATATCTTCAAGAAACTCTTTCACAGAAATAAACAGCTCTCAAGAAATGTACTTGAATTTTGCAGTTGATGGGTGGGCAGCCACTCTAGAGAGTGACTATTTGTATGTAAGCATTCCTGGTCGAGTTTGATGTGTCATGCCGCTTAATTAAATTTGCAATGCTCGGCCCAATGCGTCGCAGATAGACTTTAATTGCTTTAATGTTTAATTGGAGGAATGCACGACGGTGCGGCTTGACTGGCATTTGTGATTGAAAACATTGCTGAGAGTGACTGCTAAGCTTATTTATAGTGCGTCGTCGTTAATAAGCAAATACGTACGAGCGCTTCTCGTCACAAGTGTTTTCACAAACGTGCCGTAATGAGACGCGTCGGCAAGCGGGAGGCCTCCTCTTCCCCCGACTTCCCGTGCAGCTGTGCCGGGCAGATTGCGAATTATTAGCTGCTAGCGCAGGAATTATTACCTGCTGAGTGTGACCCCGTCGGCAAACTCCGGCATGAAAGACGCTTTTCAAACGACTTGAGCGCCAACTCGGGAAGAATAAAAACAGGAAATCAAGCGACCGCTGGCTCGCGCAGACTTTTATTGGCAGCCGTTGTCGTGCTCGCGTCTTTCATCCCGTGTCAGCTCTGCTAATAAAGTCGCTTCCTTGCTGCCATGCTAATAAAATCAATCGGGGGGGGGAACTAGAACAGGTGGCTAACAAAAGTTACCCCAGCTACCTTGCACATATTGGATGATACACAATTCACTCCAATAACTCGGTAATACAAAAAGAATTCCTCCAATTACAAACTCCAATATCATCATGACATATTTTAGTCTAACAATGATGCAATACAATCCGATTCACACCCATAGCATTATGTTAAGAATATGATACAACTCACTCCAATGTGGCGCAATGTGATTCACTCCAATTCTGATCTTTGATATTAATTAATTTATTTATTTTTTGCCTCTTCTCGTGGCAGCTGGTCCACAACAGCTGTCAATCATCGTTCAAGTGTGGCGTTTGACTCAAAGTAGCAGTTTTCTATCATGCCAAAACGGCCATTTTGGGACGCCTGACGTCAACATCAAGATCTCCATGGTTCACACCAATAACGATGCATTATGATGTGATTAACTCATCTACAATGCAAATCAGTTCTGTCCAATTAAAATTAGATGTTTTTTTTTTTTTTTTTTTACACCAATACGGTGATGATACGGCCCAACACGATTCACTAACGTGGCAGTATAGTCACTCCATTTATAATGTAATATAAAAATATTCACTCTAATTATTATGTGATACATTACAGGGTGTCAAAATTATTTTCGTCACCGGCCACATGTTTTGTTTTGTTTTCCTCTGAGAGCCGTTATGACTCATATTACCTATTTGTATATACAACAAATTGATGGATGACGAGTTCTGAAATCGGGCGGCACGGTGAGTGAGTGGTTAGCACGTCCGCTTCCCAGTGCTGAGGACTCAGGTTCGAGTCCAGGCTCCGGCCTTCCTGGGTGGAGTTTGCATGTTCTCCCCGTGCCCGCGTGGGTCTCCTCCCACATTCCAAAGACATGCATGGCAGGTTAATTGGCCGCTCCGAATTGTCCCTAGGTGTGCTTGTGTGTGTGGATGTGTGCCCTGCTGGCAACCAGTCCAGGGTGTACCACCACCATAGCCTGCTGGGATAGGCTCCAGCAGCCCCCCTGACCCTTGTGAGGAGCAAGCGGTTGAGAAAATGGATGGATGGATGCATAGTTCTGAAATCATAAGAAAATAACGATTGTTGATAACAATGCGATAGGATGTGATTCATTCATTTGAAATTCACTCTTAATTACAATAAAATACATTTCAGCTACGGCAGGTGATACATTAATATTCACTCCAGTAACGATTCATATTGTTTTTTGTCAGTATGTCTCTTCTGCACTCACTTCGTGTTCATCGCTTGTTGTTTACCGGCCTTCACATCAGACTCGCCTTGAGGGAAGAACGTGTGGCGTCCGCATGGCGTCTGAATGGCACTCTCCAACTCTGGAGGTTTTTTTTTTTTTTGCATAAAAAAAAAAACACCGCCCTCCTCCTTCAAAAACATGTTTTTGCCTGTCTCGCAGCTTCGATTGCGCTGTCAATCTGGACAAAACGGTGTTTCTCTTGCCGCCTGAAAGGAGCGAGTTTAAGCCGCTCCTCAGAAAGGATGCATTGCAGCGCTTGCCCTTTTCTTTCAACTTGTCCTGCCTTGTCTTGCTTTAATTTCATTAAAAGTTCTCCGCACCTCCGGGGAGGCGCTGGAAGTGTGCACTCTTTTCCTTTTCTTTTTATTGGATGCACAAAGCTTGCCAAGGCTTCTCCTGCTGGGGTGCTTAAGTTGCTCACACTGCGTTCAGGTCAAAATTGGACGGAAGCGTCGACAGCAGTGATGCTTTTAGTGGTTCAAATGTGTTTATGACACAGCGGGTTTACCCTTGTTTGTCTTACAAGCGCGCATCTGGATTTATGAAGTACATTGTGGTGAAACTGTGTCCTATCAGCTTTTGGAAGATTATTACTCTGGTTCTCAAAAAGAGGTTCTCGGCCTCTCAGGGCAGGGTCCGTGACAAAATTTGTAATAAAATCTTAATTATGTCTAGGGATATTCAATACCATTTTTTTTTTCAGACCAATACCAGTACGAGTACTCATATATATTAGGGGTGTCAGGCGATTTTCATCGTAATTAATCGCATGACTTCCATAGTTAACTCATCATTAATCACAAATTTTATACCTGTTTTAAATGTACAATAAAAAGGTACAATAAAATGTGATTTTTTTTCATACTCTTGTTAAAATAAAAGTGGGGGCAATAATGTTAAACTGATGTGGCTGCATATTTTAGTCGTTAATACAGTAATTTCATAATAATTCATAAAATTGAGTTCAAATTAAACGGATGTACTGTAAAAAAAAAGATGAATGAGCTATCTAATCTTTAAAATTTGTGAAATTCTGCACATTTTTAAAATTGTAAAATATAACTTGACCCCAGTCTCCACAAATACATGCATATTATTTTTATTTTATTTTTTTGTAGATTTTGACGTGGACCTGTCTGCTATGTTGCATTTGGAATTCCCACAGTACAGGCTTTCCAAATAAGTAAGTTAAAATTAATCGTGTATTAAAAATAATAGTGGTGTTAAAAGAACTTTAAATTAACTCAAAATTAACACACACATTTTGACACTCCTAATATATATTATATTATATATATATATATATATATATATATATATATATATATATATATATATATATATATATATATATATATATATATATACACATACTAGGGGTGGGAAAAAAATCGATATTGCAATGAAATTGGAAGCACAGCAGGAACTTTAAAGCGTCAGAAAGGAGGGAAGCATCTTGGCTTTAAAGCGACTTGATTAACGGGTAGATGCCACGCCAAGCAACAACGGCGAGGAGGAGATGTCGTTGTCAGGTGTGTGGGCGAAGCGCCAGATGCCAGACCGTCCAAACGACTCCTCCCTTAATTGCGTCACATCAAGCCGTTTGACAGTGATTCATTGGGTTACTGTGATGAGGTGTCTGTGCAGCTGGAAAGTTCAAAATCTGGCTGTGCTTACGTGTTAACAACTGCACCAGGTTGTGCACAGAATGTTGTGACTTGTTTTTAAATATTGTTTACACTTAAAACAAATGTAATTATATATATAATTATATTATTATATTATTATTTATATAATAAATGTATTTATTTTTATATTTATTTTAATTATTATTATTATTATTATTATTATTATTATTATTATTATTATATTAATTATATAATTAATAATAATTATATATATATTTATGTATTTTCAAAATTATACTACTTTATAAAATTAGTGGTACAAAAAATGGATGGATGAATAAAAAATAGAAAAAACCCCATCCTATTTTAGGACACATTGGCAATTATTTTTAATTCACAATAAAATCAATTATATAATTAATTAAATATAAAATAAAAGTGTCAGATTAAAATGAAAAAAATTAAAAATATGCTGCTAAAATCTAAATACAAATATATTTTAATATTACAACTAAAACAATATATTTAAAATTATATATATATATATATATATATATATAATTTTATTTTTTGATGTATTTATTTTTTTTAATGATGACAGTTTGACTTTTGTATTCCATTGTTTCCATTTTTTTAACCTGAGAGGTTCCACTGTTTGATGAATTATTACAGTGAATGATGCTACTTACTTTATAGCGCTTGGACCTAATAAAGCTTGTAAAGCTGATAATGAGAGAACTAGAACTTGTTGGAGATTGCATTTAATTAAATAGTTGTGCGTGTGTGTGTGCGTGTATTATAGTGTGTGGGTGGTTTACGAGCAAGTATATGCAAAACAACCAGAAAATGGAGATAAGCAGGCGAGGGCCTGCGTTTGAGACTGAGGCGCGCTTTAATGTGCAGCTTTGAATGATTCATACATGGATAATGCATCCTACCTGCTCGCGACGTGTGCGCCGGTTAATGCGGCCGCTGACACCGCCATATTTTAGTTTATTTATCTTGCTTCCGCTCACGTTGGTCGCCGCCATTCGTTTGTGGTGGTGACAGCCAGCAATACAATGATGTGTGTTAAAACCAGTAGGGAATTTAATCAGACTGGCTGAGAATGAAGGATGGACTTATACACAAACATGTCCGACTGGATTGATACATTCCCAAGTATTTGGGGCCTCGAGAAGAATAGGCTGAAACATGTGAAGAGACCCAATTACATGACATCATCTACTTGCTTCCCGGCTGTTTTACTGGATTTTGACTGATTTTGCAAGGCTCACAGAGTATTGTGTTCAATTGCTATAAAAGCATGGAACCTATCAAAAGAAAGATTAAAGTCTCTTCTTTCATCAGGAAAAAGAAGTATGTTTCTATGTTTCCATTTTGCAGCTAAGTTTCATCAGTTTTCACAAATCTATTTAAAATTGTAAGTAATCTAGCTTTTTTTCTAGATGGCCCTGGTTGATCTTCTTTACTCTGCTGCCACCTGCTGGCCGTTTGTGTAATAACTACCATTTCTGCAACCGTTCTTTGCAGTTGAGAGGCTGCATCAAAGCAAAACAAAAAAAAACGTATAAATACGTCTTTGGGACACTTAAAACATTAAAAAAAAAAACTTATTTACACGTTATTGGGAGCAAATGAGTTAATAATACAATAGACAAAATATAACCTTGCTCTCGCATGATGAATTCTCACGATATTTGTGAGTTCACAAACTCCGGAGAAAACATCTTGTACCGCTCCCGCAGATAAAAATGTAAATGATTTATTTCATGTACATATCTGCGACCTTGTCCCTTTGGCCGACTCACAACCGTGATGATATACAGTAGAGCATCACAACCTCAAGTGTGATATTGCTTTCATTAGGAACTACAGATTCCTTAAAATAAGTCTGGTATCGGTATTCACCTATCCTTAGCTTTTATACAACAGTTGTACAAGCATCATTTATCAAACAGGAATAAGCAAAAACAAGAAATTATGGTTTGTTTGTTTGTTTGTTTATTTAATCAGAGATTTGTTTCCACCAATATAAGTAGTCCTGCAAACATTGACGTTAGCCGCGGAGTTAGCCGTTAACACGTCATGCTAACTAGCCAAAGTATCAGCGTCAACACTGACACAAAAATAAACAAACAAAGCTTGTTTTACTCTTTCAGTTTCACGCCTACTTCCATGGCAAATCGTGACACACTATTACGTATGTAAAATAGTCCAATAATGCAAAATGTAGACAATTGATGTGACAAATGTGCACATTAGCAAGTGGTCCGCTCCTCATTGTACGCAAAGGTGTCATTCGGTTTGTGTCCTTGCCATCATTCTTATCTGAACAACAATTTATACTTAAAATGGAATGTTATGTCTAATTTTTCAACACATTAAGTAATATAACGTTTGATTAGCACTGACCATTGATGTAGGCCAAATGAATGGTTAAGAACACATGAAAGGCGGAGTGATATGTAAAGTTAAGTCACAGTCTTGTTGTACTGTAAACCATCAGTCATGGTCGGATTCGTAACCAATCAAATTGCTTGTTTGGAACTAACTGTTGTACTATTTACCTAAGTTGTAGTCCACGCCGCAAGAATACAGTGGGAAAAAAAAAAAAAATCAAATTGCCAAACAATTCGAGGCGACGCTGAACATTTATCTCACGTCACTCGCGCGCACACAAATACACACGCGCACACACGAGAGATGAATTAAGCAGCTCATCATCATGAAGGTAAAATCTATTCATCATGACCGCAGTTTGCTTCTTGTATTCTGTGCACTTGATTACATTGCGACCCTGGTGCTCAAACATTGATTCCGTTCAAAAAGAATTAGTAGTTACACAACCACTTAAGTGTAGCCGTTAATGACTCCCTCCTGTTTGCTGGAACATAAACAAAAGCTACTTTACTTTTTTGTTTTTTACTTGGAAAGTTTTTCTTTGTGTGAAGACTGTGGAACACATTTGACCTCTCGCTGCGAATCAACTCCTTGTTTATCTTTGCGCGTTTTGGCAGCACAGTGACAGAATTGTTGACAGGATTAACGGCGAGCGGCTTTGGATAGCAAACACTGATAATGTTTGTGCTGCGCTCCAAATGGAAGTGTAAAACCCCCAGCAAATTACCAACAGCGACATGGCGGGTTGAACTGGCCATATCACTGCGAGGAGCCAAGTAAAACTCAGCGAGCGACAATGCAAATAAAAGCCCACCCGCGGCTTAATGGGCCTGTTTAAACCTAACACTCATAGCTGAAGATGTTTTTTGTTTTGTTTTTTTTCTTTGTTAAAATTTGAAGCGACATCCGATGATAAAATGCTTGGCATTTGGCAGGAGTGCAAGTTCAAATCAGCGATTTACTGTAGTGAGACGGTTTCTAAGATATTTATTTTGAAATTCTGGAGTTGAAAGAAGCACATTTTCTTCATTGTAAGCCCAGTTTTTTTTTTTTTTTTTTTTTGCATTAGCTTGTTAAACCTTGAATTTTGATAAGTGCAATAGTTTGAATCGCACTTGACACTTACAGAAAATGTTTTCGTTTCTTGTTTGTTTACAATATATTAAAATTGCTAATCCTGTGAGTTTGGAAAAAAGTCACACGGCTATCATTTTCGAAGATGCAGTTTTTTTTTCTTTTCTGTTTTTTGAGTTTCGTGCTATATGGCGATGACGACGGCAACGACTTCATCATCTGTTAGGCCTGCAGCATCGGCGCTTGGCGGAGCGTGAAGAAAAAGGGTCATGGCGACAGCTTGGCATCGGCGCGATGGGCGCACGCACAGGCTGACGCTCGTTAGCGGTTTGCGCGCCATGTTGCCATTATAATGCACTGTTTTTATTTGTTTGGTCTTTGTTTGACAGAAACAAATATTTGTTGTTATTACGGTAAAAGAGGAATGGATTCAGCCATTTATTGTGGTTTGAATTTGGGTGATTTAATTTTTTTCATTTGTATTTTAAGTTTTAAGTCATTATAATCTGAATATTTTTATTTGCTTATGTTTTATTTTTTATTATTTGTATTTAATGTTCTTTTGTCCGATTTTTGTGCTCTTTAGATTTTGTTTGTAATTCGTATTTTTAATTTTTTTTATTCAATTTAATTCTACCTGTGCAGGTATATTTGATGTTTTGTTTATTATTATTATTTATTTATTATTATTCAATAATAATAATAATAATAATAATAGTAATAATAATAATAATAATAATTATTATTATTATTATTATTTTATTTTAAATTTTATTATTATTATTATTATTATTATTATTATTATTATTATTCATTATTATTATTATTATTATTATTATTAATTATTTATTTATTTTATTTTATTTTTTTTATAATGTATGATTTCTGTCTTTGTATGTCCGACTGGGTGGTATCAAATACGTTCTTTATTTTTTTATTTTTTTTATTTTTGTTTCTTATTTAATTGTGCCAGTTCACGACTACCTCTGCCGAGGTGCGACAGGGTTGGATTTAGTCATTCAATGAGGTGCGTAATAGGAGTTGATCATGCTTGAAGTCACCGTGGTTATTTCCTGCAGGAGGAGAAAATTGGCCGAGGCGGCGGTCACTCTGGGCTCATGAACAGCCGAGTCATGTTTTCACGGAGACGCTTTTGATTGCCATCGTGCGCTGTTGCGTGACTTTCGCCTCAGTGCGGCGCAGCGCTACATGCGCTTTGCAGGTCAGGGAATGTAGGCCTATTATTTGATCAGAATGAAGATATTTCTTTAGGGAAAGGTGCCATATTAAAGCCGGGATGAGTTAATTTGAATTAATTAGAAAAGCAATTAAAGCAGCAGTTGAACGGGTGCTCACACCCCATGACGAATACTTGAAATGATCATCAATCATTGACGCCACTTACAGCCCACGTTAGATAGAATGTGTAGTCGAAAATAGTTTGCAATTTCATGTCATCCCAATTTCTAGGATGCGGTCCATCCTTTTAATTGGGGCTCATTTGGGCAAATTGCCAAGTTGGCGTTTAACCCAAAATGGCTGCTTCAAACCAATATGGCTGACATCCTATTCAAGTTCAGGCATGGGTCCTTGAGGCTTTTTTGTACATCCTGTTATGCAAAATATGTCTAACAAATTTATTGTCTATTGAAGGGACTGTTGTCTCGGGCTGACAATTTTCAACTACTGGCTGACATGTCATGTCAACATCAAAACACTCTTGCCATGTGACCAACATGCCAGTCTGAAATCATACCATGTCCATCATGTCATTTAACAATAGTTTCCATCACGTCATGTGACCAACAGGACTACCTGGAATTAGATGTTCATTAGGTCATATGATCAACATAGCCACCTGAAGTCACAAATCCATCATGTGACATGATCATGTCTACCATGTCATGTGCCTGGTATCAGATACAACGTGACCAATATGGGCTGCATGAACTCATACATTCATGTTTGTCATACGTCATTCGATTGTGACATATCCATCATATCACATTCATTCATGTCCATAATGTCATGTGACAGAATGTCCAACATATCACATTGCCATTGCATGTCTGTAACATGTGCATAATGTCGTGCGATCAGCATGTGCATCATGTCATGTGACCAACACAATCTTTAAGCCACCACGTCACATGTCCATAAAATCATGTGACCAACACCTACATCATTCCATCCCACCTTATCCTATCACATGTCCATAATCATTGTGCCACTTTGCCATGTCACATTTGTAACATGTCCATTATGTCTATCATGTTATTTTTTTTTATTATTATTTGGAACGTTAACTTCCATGGGTGGACTCCATTGAATATTGCGTGTTAGAGATTGCATGGAGTTAATATTTTAGCATCGTGCAACTGTATCATGTGACTGTCGGGCGGGTTTGCTCTTGTGTGCCATTGCCCGCAAGACTCTTCAATATTTGATAGGTCTTTTCTTCTCGTGCTCTTATTTGGATGCGCTTGATGAATTGTCAAGTTTATTATTATTATTTTATCTACAACACCGAAATGTCTTTATATTTATCTATTTTATTACTTCCTGTTGTATTTATTTTATTTTAATTTAGGGTATTTTTATTTATTTGTCTTAATTTAGGCATTTTAAAAACTTTTTGTATTTTTTCCATCTTATTTTTATTTTATTTTTTTTATTTCGTGTTTTATTCATTTGTATGTGTTTTATTTTAATACTTGATGTTTTATTTAATGTCAATTGTCTTTTTATTTTATTATATATATTTATTAAAAGACCCTTGTGAGGCGTAAGCGTTTAAGAGAATGGATGGGTGGATATTTATTAAAAGTACATTTTTTATTGATCATTTTTACTTTTATTTTCTATAAATGTTCTTTGTTTTATCTGTAGTATTTTTGTTCTTTTTTTTTAAATTAGTACCTCATTTACATGTTTTTACTTGGTTTATTTGTATTTAATTTGTATTGTTACCTATGTTAGTTTTTATCTATTTCAATTTAAAATTTCTAGTTTTAGATCTTTATTTTAGATTTTAATTTATATTACTTATTTGTCTGTGTTTACAACTTTTTAGTTGTGTTTTATTTAGATTTTTTAAAATTTGTCTATGTACTTTTGTCCATTTTCTCCTTTGGGTATGCACTTGAATCTGTTTGAAACATTTTTTTCAGTGTGTGTATTATACATTTAATTGTACTTTTAAAAATATTTGTTTTTTTGTTTGTTTTTTGATTTATCACTTTACCAGGAACTCTTGGGTCAGACCTCCCAAATAATGTGTGTTCTTCCACACTCAATGTTTAAAATCTGCACTGATGGGATGATCTCTTTGACTATGAACCAATATATAAATATGGCTTAAAAAAATAAAAAAAACACTTTAGAACAAGACCCCCAACCCCCCTTTTTCCTGTTCCCTGGTGTTAGAGGTGGCAGGTGATTAATGGAAGCTAATTGTTAGCAAATTCTCGAGAAGATAATGACAGTGACATATTAGCAAAGCGTCTTGGCACAAGTTCCACTCGCTAAGCCGGGAAGATGCAATTATGATATTTGAATATCAGCTTCCGACAGCTGCTCTTTGATTGATCCGTAGCTAGACGAGTTTCTCACAGTCTGGACCGGCCTCGTTATCGACGTTCGTCTTTGCCGACTTGACAGCTCCTTTTGATGGCGGAACACTGACATGGAAAATGTGGCAGGTAGAGCAGGAAGTAATACTTGTGTTGGAGGACAGGACATGCAGTATGAAGCAAATATTAATGGCAGGTGCAATATGTTCTAGTGGAGAACAAAAGCGCTTGGAGACCTTCACCAGAGCTGAGAAATTGACTTAAGACTCGGATCTTGAAAGAAGTAAAGTTTGAAGAAGTTCCTTCCACTTAAGTGGAACAATATATGGTACACCTCTAAACATGATACATTTACAAAGTAAGTAGTTGCTGAATAAAACAAGACTGGACAGTCATTATTTTCTGTTTCTGTATCTGTAGTTTGTTTTATTCTTATTTTTTGTTTTTATTTTTGTATATGTTTTTTTTTTTTTAAACCCCTTATCATTAGGGTAATTTTGCCGAAACCACCTAAAAAAAAGGTGCACCCAAAGTGAATTTGAAGCTGTTCTTGAAAAACTTGGAGTATCAGCATAGTTTTTTTTCTTCTTTTTTTTTTATAGATAACACTATGAATTTTTGCTACAGGTGGGATGTACACACGGTAAGGGGTTTTAATTATTATTTTGTATGTGTTGTTATTCATAATTATTGTATTTGTATTGTTTAAATTATTAAAATTTTGTATTTTATTGATATCTTTTCATTTTATTTCATCCATTCTATCGTATTTTATGTATTTCATTCGTCATTCTTGTTTGAACATTTTTTTAATTTCATTTTCTACATTTTTTTTTAAAATTTAAGTTATATTTTATTTATCTCTTGTTTTTTTTTCATTTGAATTTTATTTTAGTTTTTATTTTATTTCAGGTTTGTTTTTTCTACTTATTTTAAAAAAAGTTACTCCGTATAATTTTGGAGACTTCAGGTAAACATTTAACTGAAAAAAAAAAAAATTGTGACAGTTGTTCTCGTTCCACTGTTTGTACCCCACTGCAAGTGGACTGTTACATTGTTGCCGCTGCATGATTTTAAGATGATCTAGTGATGTCATGCGAGGCCACCGCATTCATAACCGCCGACTTTATGGCCGATAAGCGACGGATTGATTGTAAGCGTCAGGCCTCGGACTCTATCTGCTGTGATGAAAGGCCAAACGACAGGAAGAAACAGAGCCTCGTGTTTGGACGTGTTTATCAGCGCCGCCATCCCATTGCGACAACCATCAATCCTCTCGTCCCCGCTCCACTTTTTGTTGTCCTATCGGAATGCCGAGCGGGCCTCGCGGGATGCGAGCTTGCGGGATGGAGATGAGGGAGGAAGTGACAAGTTGGCCTAAATTGCAATCGATTGGCTTCTTTGAGCCTCTTTTCTCGGCGAGGTAAAGCGTCCACCAGGAGTCGTGGCCCAGCTCCAAATGAGGGAGCTGTCACACGCTCGCCATTCACATTGCATCCTTCTTCCTCCCCGTCCTCGCCTTGCTCGTCCACGCGGGTCAAAATAGTTGCACACTTGTGAATCTTGACCGCACGTTGCTGCGAGGCACCATTAGAAGAACAACTTCAGATGTATTTACGCTCATCCTAATAGAGGTCCAATAGTAGTCCAACATCAAGTCTTGAATAGATCTGTGATTGAATACAATACATCGAAAGGAACCTTGGAATCAGTTGTTCCTCAACACAAGAGGAATTGTGAGCATGTTCTACATTTAAAGTTGAATTTTCAATTTACAATGTTGGGCAAAAGCACTTTTATAAATTAACTTTTGTAATAGGAGGAATGAAATAAGAATGGATGAAAAGATGGAAACTGGGCGGCACGGTAGATGAGTGGTTAGCACGTCTGTCTCCCATTACTGAGGACACAAGATCGAGTCCAGGCTCGTGGAGTTTGCATGTTCTCCCCGTGCCTGCGTGGGTCTTCTCCGGGTACTCCGGTCACCTCCCACATTCCAAAGACATGCATGGCAGGTTAATTGGCCGCTCCGAATTGCTTGAGTGTTTGAGTGGTTGTTCGTCTCTGTGTGCCCTGCGACTCGCTGGCAACCAGTTCAATGTGTGCCCCGCCTACTGCCTGAAGCCAGCTGGGATAGGCTCCAGCACCCCCGCGACCCTTGTGGGGAGCAGGCGGTTAAGAAAATGGATCTATAGATGGAAAAGATGGAAACTTAGATGTATGAAAGGAAGGAAGGAAGGAAGGACAGATGGAAGGTGGGAAGGAAAGAAGGTGGGGTGGAAATGGATCAAGGATTGTATGAAAGGAAGAAGCCAGCTTTGATGTGAAGGAGGAGCGGAGGAAGGAATTAAAAATGGTGTATGAATGGAAGGAAGGAAGCATGTAGGATGAATGAAGTATGGAAGGAATGATGGAAGGTAGGAAGGAAAGGGAAGGAATGGTCCAAGGATGTTATGAATGGAAGGACCCAAGGAAGGAAAGAAGTGAAGGAGGGAGGGGGTTATACGGGTGAGGGGAGGAAGGAATGATCAATGGAATGTAGAGGAGGAATGAAGGATGAAAAGTAGGAAAGAAATAAGGTGGGGATTGAATGGCCCAAGAATGGTATGAAAGGGAGGAAAGAAGGAAGCATGTGAAAGGTAGGAAGGAAGGAATGAGCCATGGCATGTAGGTTGAATGAATGGATGGATGGAAGGACAGATGGTGTAGGGGAGGAGTGAAAGATGTAAGGAATGACGTTATGATGGAAGAGAGGAACCAGAAAGGGAGGAAGGATTATTATTTTTTTTTTTAATTCCATTTAAAGTTGAAATCGGAGCATATCTATTTCCATATCTTTTTTTAAGTCATGTTTCCAAACATTTTATGTGAAATTCTGAGCATTTTTTTCACTTGAAGTGATACTCCAAAAAGTGTTACCTTGGCTTTGCCAAGCACATTCGTTTGGCATTTTCATCGGAATTGAATTGATCGCTCTGCTTACACGAGTCCGATTAATCTTTGTGTTTGCATATCGCCGATGTAAATGCATGACACTCCACCTGGCGAATTATCCTGACAAGCGGCAGTAAAAATGTCTTTGTGCATGTAAAAGTGGGTTGGCCAGGCCCGTGACTCGGGTTTAATTCCGAGTTTAACGGCGGCCCGGAAAGGCGCAAACATCTGGCGTCGTACGGTACGAGGCCAACTTTCTATTCTTTCATTACCTCCTCGCCCCTCCTTTGTCCCCTCACTGTCTCTCTCGCTCACTCTTTTACTTTTGCCGCATCAATAACATTTGAAGAATCACAAATATTTCATGGGCACGCTGCTGCTGCTGCTGCTGGATGAAGTCCATCAACTTGAATGGATTCCATCAACTTGCCGCATGATTTGCATTTCTTAAAGCGGGCGGGCGGCATGCATTATGCAGCAGCGGCAATGCATTCTGCATAAATCCACTCGGCCGAGTCCGTATTTCACAATCTAACCTTTCGCAGCTTTGCTTACCCGCACGAGGAGTAGGCGGACAATTACGGCGAGACGTGTCTCGTCGTGTGCGATAAAAAGGCTTCGATTGACGTATTTTGCTTGATTTGACAGCCGAACTGAGTTGACCTCTTTCCCGCTCGCCTCTTCATTAGGTTAACAATTGAAAACAAGAAATAAGTGAAACATTTACCTTTGGAAAGTAAATTTCCTCCCGCCTGTTAGGGTAACAATCACCACCTTACACAATAGAAATAAATAGAATGACGAGAAATGATCAGTCGTCAAGAAAGGCCACAGCAAGTGTGCACATGCAATATATATATATTTTTTTGTATCTGTTTTTTGTAATGTATTTAATGTGATCACTTCCCTTGTCACTTGTTCATGACAAACATCACCTTGCACAATCGAAATAAGCACAACAATTAGAAATGATCATTTTTCACACATTGGAACCTCCGCGCTCACAATAAACGGTCCTGTAATCAATATGATCACTCCTCTTGCCGGTTAATCATGATAACCGTCAACTTGCACAATAGAAATCAACAGAACAAATGGGAAAAAAAAAATCCTCAGTCAAAAAAAAAGTCTACAGCATATGGGAGCATGCAATGTATTATGGCATGATTTCTATGATCACTCCTCTCATTAGTTTTTTGATGATAACTGCCAGCTTGCACAATTGAAATAAACATAATGACTAGAAATCTGTCAAGAAGTCCATGGCACAATGTTCCTGTCATTATAATTAATGTGTTCTCGCTTTTCTCTAGTTAGTTTTGCATGGCAACCGTCATAGAATGAGAAACGTATAGGAAGAGAAAGTTTCTCATCCTGTTGAGAAACATATTTGTTTATTTATTTTTAATTGGACCATCATGGAATTTAAGGACTAGCCATTGATTGGATTATAAATTATTTAAGTAGCCTGACTGAATATGTTGAAATCAGTAACACTCAATCCAATAAAATACATGAATGTGGCGGTACGCAAGGGTCTATATTAGGTCCAAACCATTTTTTATTTTTTTTTTATCTACTGTATATTTATGATAAAACAAATACGTCAGACATTTAAAATGTATAATATTTGCTGACGACACAATTATTCTTTGATGTTATGATCAAATAATTACCAGTAACAGTAACTGCAGTATTTGAAAAATCAATTGTGTTGCAGGATTTTTCTATACATTGCTACAACTCGGATTAAAAGATATTTAATAATTATAAGACAACAAATGTTAGTCAGTTAATTGGTCAAAATATAAGGTACACGGTACAAGTAAATATTTAGTATAACTTGTTGATGATCAATTTAATTGGAAACAACATATTGCACACGTTCATTAAAAAAATGAATAGTACTGACATTCATGCACATACATGCACACTAGCCCAGTTAATGTGATTGAATAGTCTCCATCTTTAATCTGCAAGAGTAACATGAGAGTAATTGGCTGGCGGTCATGACACATGACAGATGAAAGAAGGAAGGCTTTAAATGGGAAATTAGAGTGTCTGTCACATGAATGGACTCTCATTCTCACAGTATTTAACCTTTTTTTTTTTTTCATAATAATTATGTGCGATTTGAAATTTTAGCTTTTCTCAGTTAGACACACTTTTCTAATTCAAAATGTCTTTTCAGGTGACCCTCTAACTCTCATGCGTGAGACTCCCGCACTGGTTTATGCAATAAATAAATAAATTAATTAAATGCAATTTTCAACTTTTGTGGGGCTTTCACTTTTCAGCCACTTTTCTTCAATTTAATAAAGTACACAACTTTTTAATATTTTTTACAGTTGACCCAAATTATTATTTATGAATACAAAAATATTTATTTATTAATCGAAATATGTATGATTAATTAATAAATGCATTTATTTCACGTTACATTTATTATAACAATATCCAAACATCATTATATTACAATATGAAGATTACGGATACGATAATTATTAGGATATTCTGGGGAGGTTGGCGATACAAAAAAAGGTCACAATTTTGTAAAAAAAAACAACAAAAAAAAACAAAACAAAAGAGCTCCTACTAAAATAAAAAAAGCACAATATTGTGCTTTTGTACATTACAGTATTGCATATAAGCAACCTACATTCTCGAATACCACTTAATTTTGAGGCATATATTGAGTTCCTCCACATATTGTTTCCAAGCAGATTACATTCCCCTTCATCTGACTATTAGTGTGGATTTTTAACATAGAAGGGCCAAAAGATGCCTTGAGAAAATTAAACTGCACTAAAAAACTAGCCACCAGATGGTGGTAGAACTGCACAAATGGAAATCAACCTGACTTCTTGAACAGATTTTGCTTTTAATATTGTGACATGACGACGACAATATATTGTGGCAGTGTTGATATCGCCTACATATATATATATATATATCCATCCATCCATTTTCTTGACCGCTTATTCCTCACAAGGGTCGCGGGGGCTGCTGGCGCCTATCTCAGCTGGCGGGGGACACCCTGGACTGGTTGCCAACCAATCGCAGGGCACACGGAGACGAACAACCATCCACACTCACACGCACACCTAGGGACAATTCGGAGCGCCCAATTAACCTGCCATGCATGTCTTTGGAATGTGGGAGGAGACCGGAGTACCCGGAGAAGACCCACGCGGGCACGGGGAGAACATGCAAACTCCACCCAGGAAGGGCCGAGCCTGGACTCGAACCGGAGACCTCAGAACTGGGAAGCGGACGTGCTAACCACTCGACTACCGTGCCGCCCTATATATATATATATATATATATATATATATATATATATATATATATATATATATATATATTTATATATATATATATATATATATATATATATATATATATATATATATATATATATATATATATATATATATATATATATATATATCAAAAGCTACTGTTCCATCTCGAATCATATTTCTTTTCTCACTTAGCCACTGATCTCATCCTCCTCATCATTCCACAGTTGTGCTGTATAAATGGAAGAGTGTTAATTGTCATTTAAACTCCAGTTTACTGAATGTGTCACAAGTTACATATCATATCACAGCAGTTAGATTTGGTTGAAATTGCACAAACCGCGAGCTTGGCCCTTCATAGATATTAGCGTTGGTGTACAGTGTATAAATCAACCTAATGCAAAGTACAATATTTCCCTCAGCTCTTCATCAGGAGTCCCCAATATTCATATGCGGTTAAATTTATGCACAGAAACGCCGAGCGATCTGCCTGATGAAGGACTTGAGCGATGCAACTGAGATGGTGCAGAATGAAGATGACACTTTGGCTGATTTATCATTCAGATTTGAGCGGATTAAAGAGACCGGGGCGGGGGGCTGGGGGGTGGGTCGGGGAGAAGAAGTTAACTTTATTTTTAATTATGCATTCAGACATTATTATTCCATCCGTAATGTCACGTCACTTCCCAGGAGAAGCTTCATTCAAATTTAATAACGGGACAGGGGGATCCGTTTTTATACAAATTAATCATATGACACTGAGGCCGAGCACTCCGTGGACCATGGATTTATTTGGTATTGTTTGTTTGTTTCTTTGTTTTTTGTTTTTTAAACTGTGTATTATTTCTCGTCATTGTTTATTCCTATTCTGTCAAAAAGAACTCAACTTAACTTTATTTATGAAGGACTTTAAAACAGTCATTACTGCAAACAACGTGCTGTACATGGACTAAAAATCAGTCATGCAATAAAAAAAAAGGCAGAACAAAATAAATGAATTCATAAATATCATGAGTAGGTAAGAAAATGAGTAAATAAAATTAATTTAAAAAAAATAATAACATCAGAAGTAGGTAAGTGGACAAGGAGGAAATAAAATAAATATCAGTGAATTAATAACACAAAATACAGCAAGCATCATAAAATCCTTAATCAAGTATTGATCGCTTTATTCCTTATAACGTGTATATTTCATGAGATCATGACTTTTTTTTTTTTTTTAATTCTCTGGATTTATTCTAGTCCATTTGTGTATTTATATTTTTGCAAGGTGGTAATGTATCATTAATAATAGGCAAATGGTGCGTAAATTACTCTATGATATGCAAATTGCAAGAGTACATATGACTGAGCGTTGATTAGGATTTTGTTGTTTTTCCCCACAATGGATTAATTTGCTTTTCTGTTTATTTCTATTGCGCAAGAAAGTATTTGTAATCAGTAACTTGCATGGCAGTAATTTGAATATTTTTAAACCATGGATTATTTGTAATTATTTATTTCTATTGTATAAAGTGTCTGTTTTTCCTTAATAACGGGTAAGAGGAACAATCAGATTCTGAATACCTCATTGATCCCAAAAAGGGCAATTTCCCCCAGTCACAACTCGTCCAAGAAACATGAGACCAACAGAGGGAGACAGAACGGGAAGCTTGGCGAGTCGCCTTTCAGCTACCCGAGTTTCTTAGATAAAAATGAAACATAAGAAAGGTGGTAAAGAAACAAGGCTCAGGATCAGCTTCTTAAAGTGGGGCACAGTATGAACCTGGAGAATCACCTTAATTAGGCATACAGATACTTTTTATATGGGTATGTTGTTGATCATTTATTTATTTTTATTCTGTGAATTCTCGTCATTCTGTTTATTTATATTGTGCAAGTTGACGGTGATCAGGAACCATTTGTGTTGTATGGCCAAGTGTGCCTGTGGATTATTTGTTGTTGTTCCATATACTTATGTTGTGCATGAGAGCAGATGCCACGATTTTTGTTAAGAACAGCTATTTAATTCATAATGTGAGCATTAGAACTATTTTTCTCATCATACTTTTTATCAGGTCAGCAAAGTATCAATACATTTACATTTTGCCTATAGTCCACCTAGCTTCTGCTAGTCGTGCTGTTTATTTCTATTATGCTTGGATGGTGGATTTGGACGACGCGACATCCCTCAGTTGTACACGTGTCGTGTCGAATGGCAGAAGCTGTCGTTTCGTGTCGGGCCCATCCAAACGCGCCGTACGTGGCTCCCGGTTTAATTGGGGGTAATTAAAGTGCAAATCCGTGTTTGTTATCTTGTCGTCTGGAACAGAGAGACGAGAGTGTGTGTCTCTCGCTCGTCACGCCCGGCAGAGATTTTGTCGATGCTCAAGTCCCGCAAGTCCAAACGGTAAGCAGCCAAGTGTGGAGTACATCCTTGTTCAGGCTGAACAAGTGCAATGCTTCACAGAGCAAACCCGTAGAACCACTCTAATTTCAAAAAGGTTTTTTTTTTTTTTCAGTTGTTACTCTTCCTTAGAGACCCTGTAAAGTTTCCAGATACTGTACATTATGCTGTAAATGTTTGAATATAATTGCTGAAAAGGTTCAAAAACTGTTTGGCTTTATAGTTAATGCACAATAAGGTAAGTGACTCTGCAGTTTTGTCTCTTAAGACACTCTTTTGTGTTGTTTCATAGACAAAATGTGAACTCTCGTCATTATTGGCTGCTCTTGAATGAGCTACTTTTCCGCACTAAGCCTTCAAAAGGTCACCCAGATAAAGCCTGTGCAATTATTATTTTTCCTAGCTTTATGAGTCGATAAGCAGCTCAGACATCACACCGCGAGCAAACCAATAAGTTTCTTTTAGATATATGACTGTATCGTGTGTGCGCAACTCGCACTCTTAATAAGTGCGCACCCGCATGGCTTGTTAAATACAACAAAAACAAAGAAGCAAAATTAGTAAAAGCTTTCACGCTTATCACCTAATCCTCACTGCCAGACTTCGTAATTGCGCCCCTACAGCTTTGGGTTATGGCCAAAACCCTTAACTATATGTGCTCGATAAATAAATGATGGGCTCTACTTTGAGTTAATGTGTAATTGTTTCCCCCTGACGTGATGAACTGCAAAGCCGTAAAAGCGCAACATGCTTCTCGGCCAGCTCGGAAGCAAATATACACTCATCCCCAAAATTGTTGGATAAGTTCAATTTAGCCGGTCCTTCTCAAACTTGTTTATAGCAAGTACCTCAAAAAGCATACCACCATCATAACCAACATGAACATACAGCAACATAGTAGGCCGAAAGTACATTCTTTATTATTACTGTAACCCACTGAAAAATTATGCACAATTTTAGCACAAATGCTGCACTTAAATCTCGTAAAATTTAAAATGTACTGACAGTACAACAATTTCAATAAAATGTATTGCACATGAAAGTCAAATACCGTATTTTCCGCACTATAAGGCGCACCTAAAAGTCTAAAAAAAAAATCAAAAGCTGACCATGCGCCTTATAATCCAGTGCGCCTTATATATGGATCAATATCGAGCCGCAACAAGTCTCCCTGTCAAGACGCTATCGGTGACCCTGCACGATCGATGACGCGCATGCGCAGAAGATCCCGCCATCTTGGATCGCTAGCTAATACTAATACTTTACCTCAGAGAAAATAATAAAACAGTTTTTTATTCATTTTGGGAGTGAACGGAGTTGTCAGAAAGCTGGTTTGTAATCTATTAATAAAGTTTGACTGACCTATCTGACTGTTTTGTTGACATTCCCTTTAGCGCAGCACCATCTAGTGGATGCATAACGTAGCCCCAGCCTCTACTGTAGCGCCTTAGATATGGAAAAAGTTTTTAAATATGTCATTCATTGAAGGTACGCCTTATAATGCATTGCGCGTGCGGAAAATTCGGTACAACTAATTTGAAAACATGTAATTTAATGCAGGTTTTTCAGTATGTCGCCTCTAAGTCAGTAATTACTTTTACTACCACTAGAGGGAGCCCACATGTTTTGCCTACAGAAAAACAAAAGATCTGGCCTTCCTATTCCAATACATTTGCAGGGGAGTATATCCGCGTACAAATATTGTAAATGAGGAGACGCTAATCAGACAGCAGAACGAGGTGAAAGGCGTGCTAATGAACGCGCTAATATGCGGTTCCCACAGTCCCTTTTCTCCACGGCGACTCCCGTGACTTCTGTGTTATTGCTAATTAGCAGCGCTCGCACAGCATTAACCGGTTAAGGAGCCATTATTGCCAGGGCCCCTCGATGGCGGATGTCGGGGAGAAGAACCGGGAAGTCGTAAAGTGAGAACAGGGGGTTAGCGATTAGCTTCCTCGACTGACTCGTTAAGCAAGGTGGCATCGCTTGATGACATTCTCTGCTTCGAAGGCCGCATTTAAATGTCTCTATTTACTATTATAATCATCAGAAAGCAAGAAAAAAAACGTTTTAGCCAAGAGCACAAAGCTAGTCTTTGTTAGGCTATTTTTCTTGCACCACAGTTATGATTTGGTTGGCATTACATAGTTTTTCTTGTGTTGAAAATAATATCTGCATAATCTTGGCATTGGCGCCATAGGTTTAAAAACACAAAAACAATAGGCCAGCAGAAAAGTTGAAACTATGAAATGATGTAGCTAGACTCATTAGCTCTGTTGCTAGCTCTACAATAGTAACGCAACCTCCCGTTAGCATTCCTTTATCCTTTTGTAATACAATTACAGTAATCCCCAGTTTAACTGTGTAAATGTGAGTACATTGAAACAGGATTATGATTATTTGAATACACTGCGTATAACCACAGTACCTTTCGTGACTATTTTGTTTGGTGGTGTGCTGTTTGATTGCGAAATGTGGCTCTTGGCTCACTCAAGTTTGGAAAAAACTGGAATATATTAGTTTAGAATTTTGCAAGTGCCTCATGTTTGAGATTAGTACATCCGTCCATTCATCCATCCATTTTCTTGACCTCACAAGGGTCGCGGGGGGTGCTGGCGCTTATCTCAGCTGGCTCTGGGAAGTAGGCGGGGGACACCCTGGACTGGTTGCCAGCCAATCGCAGGAGATTCTCTAATCTTTGCCTCACTATAATATAATATAGAACTATTATGGAAACATAATTTCCAATTGATGGTTTTCAAACGTCACGATTGTTTTGTACGTCCGAGCGAGCGCTGTTGATTTTGAATGAAATCTGCTCCCGGATGCTCCGAGGTGCAAATCAGTCGACACGTTTTTGTCCGTGGCTCCACCAGATTCAAACAGATTTTCCGTCTGTCGAGTGCGAATCTCCCGTTGGCATCTCCAAGCGAGCTAATGGAATTTTCCACTAGGGGCCCTTCCTCACATGAACACACTCAAGCACAAGCCGATAAAGCCGGCGGAGAAGGAAAAACTTGTCAAGTGTGCGAGCGCGGCCGAGGGCGGAGGGGTGGGAAATGCAGACGTGTGCCGTAGATATTCTCCCAGACATTTTTAAAGGCTGAAGACATTAGATGTGCCCGGCAATCACTTGACGCTCTTCTGGTGTGTGTGTGTGTGGTGCCCGAGTGTCGCCACTCGCATGCTCCCAACACTCAAGTGCATCCGGCTGTGAGAAATTGATTGTTGGAGGATCAGGGAAGAATAGTGTGTTTTCGTGCATGGTCTCCAGTTTTTTGGTGATCTTTGTTGGCTGTTTTGTTTTATTTCATGGATGGCCAAAATGCCAACAAAATGGCAAACGGAAGATATCTTTTATCTTTTCGGGCATCGTCACTTGAGATATTTTTCTTTGCCTACACGTGATTGACATGCGTAATAGATTTCATGTTGCTCAGTGAAATGGCTTTGACAGCTACTTTTGCAATTTTCTATCCAAGAGGTAACCTTAATGGCTGTATGACACTTTCTGTTTCTGTTTCTGTTTCTGTTTCTTCAATGATTATTTGAAATTACAGTATTATGTCTGACAAAAAAAGACCCTAAAACAGGGGTATCAAACATACGGCCCGCGGGCCGGATCAGGCCGCAAGATAATTTTGTAAAGTTAAAAAATAAATAAATAAAAAATTGTAATGTCAGACTAATTAATCAGCTGGCCACAATCAAAATATATAAATTTGTAATTTCACAAGCAGTCCTCAAATGAGCTATGCAACTTGTACGGATTAGCGTCCTTTTAACGTCATTAACTGCGCCACACAATGCATTCTGGGAATAATATATATGCAAAACAGGTGGATTTAACACATCCGGAACGTATACCGGCAAAGTGTTGCCGCGCACCATTTGCATTTGTGTTATTATTCGGACCAATATGATTACAGTTGAGTTCCGTAATTTACGTCTGGTCCACGAAAATCTGCGTATAAATGACGGCAATCGCTTTTGAGTTAAAAACTGTTATTTCACCGATACGACGCACTTGGTAATATATTTTCCTCCATGCGGCCCCTGAGCTAACATGAGTTTGACACCTCTGCCCTAAAATGAACAATTCAAACCGAAATAGCTGACTTCCTGTGTCTTTTCGAGCATGATCACTGTGGCTTTTTCATGTGCGTACTCATGATAGACATGCTTACTAGATTTCACGTTGCAAAGTCAAAGTGCGTTCGGAGGCTACATTTGTGACTTTCTATGAATATTGAAAATGCCTCCATTATGGCTGTTTAAACCTCAATGGGAGACTTACTGTGTCTTTTCAGTGATAGCTTCTTGAAACTTTTTTTTTTTTTTTTTTCCTAGGCCTTCTTGTGATAAACATGCTAATAAGTGACGCTGGCTTCAGGGGTTGAATTTTCAAATTAACATGAAAACAAATTTTTTCCCCTCCTGTGTCAATAATAATGTGTTGCCGTTGATTGAAGTCTTGTCACTATTACAGGGTGTGAAAAATTCATGAATTTGTTTTCCTTCTCTTTTTTATTTTTCCTTTTGCACTTCCCTTGATGCAGGTAAGTGTTGTGTCTTTATTTATTATTATTCCACGCTCTTAGCATTGTCACAAAAAGCTTGTAACTTTAAAATGGCAAATAAATACACTCTTGTGCACGCATGTTATCAGCCTTGAATGGTTTAGTGGCGCAGCACGCGCTCATGCACGTACACGCACACGTGCGCAAACGCACGCACTAAATATCAACAGCGTCCCGCTTAAACCTTAATGAAAGAACTCCATCCTTGGGCGCTTGTTCTCCGGCTGCTTGGCGCAGAGAGAACATTGGGGTCCTCTGTTGCCATGGCGACCGTTGTATCGTTTTCAAAGTGCGGACATGATTTTTTTATTTATTTTTTTCGACGTGAAACGGCGTCTAAAAAATGTCTGATGCGTTTATGTGCATGTTACCTTGAGACTTGAGGAGCACACAGACGTACATTGTGCATGTTCCCACATTCAAACGTGCTGTGATTTTTTTTTGATTTTTTTTTTGTCTTTGTTGATTATTTGTTGTGATTGATTTTAATTCCTTTTCTCTTTTTTCGTCTTCTATTGTGATGTGGCCGAGTGTGACGTGAAGTTTGTGTTACTGTGGATTATTTCTAATGGCCGTTTTGTTTATTTCTAATGTGCATGGCGGTCGTCTCCATGGATAATTGGCAACCGGATCGATTGCATAATCAAGACACACAAACACACATGCATGTCTGCATGTTTGAGTGTGCTGTGGATTTTTTTTTACTATAAATTATTTCATTGAGTTTATTTCTATTGCACGTGTCATGGACTATTTGTATTTCTACTGTGCAAGAAGGACTTAGTGTGCCATGTAGAACCCAAAATCCGCCTTTGCTATCTCTTTATCATCAGCAAGTCTCGATTTAACTCGAATGGGTTATTGATTGTTTTTCTGAAAAACACATCATAGTCCAAAAAGTGGAAAATCCAATTTGATCGTTATGGTAAATGGGAAATGGTGTGTGCCATTATAGCGCTGTGTCTACACCATATCTTGTCCAAAGTGCTTTACCAAGCCAAACATATTCATGTTTTTTTTTTTGTTTTTTTTTAAACATATTGGAGTGCAAAATGACCGATGGAAAAGTTTTCCTTTTTTACTTTATTTATTTATTTTATTTATTTATTTATTTTATTTTTATTTTTTTTAAGAGAGAGCTCAGAATTGTTCATTCGGCAGTCTTACCGATTCAACATCTTATCATAATTGCTCTCTCTCTCTCTCTCTCTCTCTCTCTCTCTCTCTCTCTCTCTCTCTCTCTCTCTCTCTCTCTCTCTCTCTCTCTCTCTCTCTCTCTCTCTCTCTCTCTTTTTTTTTTCTTTACTTTACTTTAAAATAGCTTCCAGTACTTTAATCCTTGGCATCCCTTGTCTTTGAACTGCCTTTAAATCCATCCATCGTTGGTGTTGTACCAGCTGCTACCCAGTACAAAGCTAACTTTTCATATTTCCATTCACGTAAGAAGCCAGCAGTGAGTAAACATAGCTAAAGGTGTTTGATACACTGCCTATTTGGGCTTTATCGACTGGCTGCTTAACAGGTGAATTTAATGCTCATTTGAACATAGCTCGTGCATTGACCGTGTGCAGACAGTAACGACCTTCACAAGTACTACGGTTTCCTATTGTCTTGGGGTGCCTTGAAGATAACAATAGAAGATTTTGGTGACTTTAAAAAAAAAAAAAAAAAAAAAAAAGAAAAAAAAAGAAGATTTTGGTGACTCGAATCTGAAAATTCTGGTTCAGCGTTCATTTTTAATGGCCAGTTCACGTCTCTATTCGAGTCGCCAGCGATTTCTTGCATCAGTCTGTTTTTTAAATTGTATTTCTATTGTGAACGGTAGTCCTAATCTTGTATAACGCAATATGATGAGGAGCTATTATGTTAACTCATTCGCTGCCATTGACGACTATAGACGTCAAAGATCTTTTTTTTTTTTTTTTACTGGATTGGCAGGGAATGAGTTAATCCTGTGACACTTGCATTACCCAAACATGTGACAGAGTGCACCGTCGACTTTTTTTTTTTTTGTGTGTGTGTCTTTTGGGATTACTTCAAGTTGTTATCTTTATTTCTATTGTGCACTGTAGAAGTCTCCTGTTGCCATGGCAATCGTCGTGTTGGTTCCAAGAGTGGCCGCTCTTTCGCGTTTCACATGGCTCCAACTAAAAAAAAAAAGAATGTCTGATGCTACTTGTTATGTGCTTTGCCTTGAGACGCAGGACACGCGCGCACACACACTCCATTTATATGTAGTGTGCGAGTCCAGAGTCGCAGGACCAACACTGACTCACTATAACCCCACCACGAACGCTGTCATGTAGTTTCAGGCTCGGCGAGGTGGTTAGTATTCGGAACGCGTTTGATCCCCCGTGTTCCCGAGGGTTGGGTGGAGGTGTAAAGGTGCGTGTAAAGGGGTGCGCTCGCATTGTTACATAAGCCCAAGTCGACACCCATGCTGGAGCTGCATTTTATTGATAAACGCCTCACATCACGTGGAAAGCAGAGTGGTGGAGATGTCAACTGTTGCATTCATGGTCTGAGTACAAAAGTGGACTAGTTGCATGATAACTGAGAAAGATATAATTGTAGTGAGAATCTGGGTATTAGTGCAGATATTTTGGCATCAATGGAAGTGTTTATTTCTGTTGTGTGACGTAGCTCTTGTCATGAATAACTGGCGAGAGGAGTCATCACATTAGTGTGACGCAGTGTGCTGTAGACCTTTTTTGGACTGTGGATCATTTCTATAGTTCTGTTAATTTCTATTGTGCAAAGAGGCAGTTAGCATCAAAAACTTGGATGGAATGAGTGATGTAATGTATGACGACTCTTCATGCCCTATCATGTGTGAGGTGGACTTTTTTTTCCACCCTTCTCGTTGTTGTTAATTTCTATTGGTTATCATGAATCACTTGAAGGGCTGGTACAGTAATAGAGTAACTGCATAGGTGGCAAGTGTACATGCCGGATTGAGTGTGCTGTTTTTTTTTTTGTTTTTTTTTTGCTTGTACTAGTTATTGAGTTTATTTCTACTGTGCAATAACTGACACTGATATTTGCCTTCTGACATGTCTGTGTTCCTAACTCAGTGTATCGGGGACATGTTTTGGACAGTAGTGTAGTTATGTACATTTCTGTTGGGCGAGGTGATCGTAAACATGATTAAATAGCAAAGGACACTTGCATTACAGTATTTGTCACCACCCAGTATTTAACACCTCTACCTGAACGAGCATGCTGTGGAATTTCTTTATTTGTGGACTCTTCCTACTAGTTGTCCCGCTCATTTCCATTGTTTAAAGGTGGTGCCTCTGATGATTATCTTGCGAGGAATTATCATATGACAGGAATTTTGTGAACTGATTACATGCCTGACCAAGTGTGTTTGGACTTTTTTTTTTTTTGGACTGTGAATTATTTGTACTTGTTGCTCTTTGGATTTCTATTGTAAAAGTTGGTGGTTAATAGGATTTCCAGGAAAGTCACCTTATCGTAATAGTGTCGCACTTCTATGTAACTGCCTGAGTGTGCTGTAGAATTTTTTGGGACAGTGTTCATTTCTATTGCGCAAGGTGTTGGTTGTACTGTAACATGATTAACTGTCAAGGGACAATTGCTTCAGAGTAGCTGTATGAGACGTCTTTGGGCCTAGTTGAGCGTGCTATGGCTTTGTGAATCTTGTATTTGACAAGTGCTTAAGTGGATCGACCACTGAAGCCACAGCTTCTACCTGAGCCAGGAAACTCCCAGAAGGACTTATTTTCTTTACCCGTTTTTTTTCCGTGGCATTCCCTGAGATCAGAACGCAGTGCCCTCGGGCCGGACACCCACTCGGGCCTGCACTTATACTTGATAGCCAGCCTCAAATCCTATCCGTCGTCAGAGGCTTTGCCGCGAGCTGTCCTGGATTCTTCGGGGAGAAGTCGCTTCACTCTGGACATGACTGCGGTGGCAGGTAGGCGGTCCCGCGTGGACCCCCCTGCACCCCACTTGGAAGCATCAAACATGTGACGTGATGTCTCCCGGGGGCTTCCAAACGGAGTTCAGCTTTGAGGTTGCAGGAAGTGCACGGACTTTGTCGATATATGATTTTCTCCACTCCACTGGTCAGATGTTTACATCGGGATATTCTTTACTTTAATGAGTTTCCGAGCATTATTTCTATATGCCAATGCAGAACTTCTTTTGGTTTTATTTCTAAAGTGACTCGAGAACCTTGTCCTTGTCGATGATAGTCGGAAACGTCAACAAATCATCTTAAAGGTGTTTTTGATCCAAAACCAAAAGAACCAGATTGATTTTGGATGATAAATACAACATTTGAGGAACTATGTTGCATTAAAAGAAAAAAACTACTCACCAAATAACATTTTTTTCAATATCAAATACCGTTAGTTTGTTTTTTGTTCTTTTTTCTCCCTGTACTTGTGTATAATACTTATTTTCTGGCATCCTTTATTATCAGAGTGAATAATATGATTGAATAAAGATTCAAAACATGCCAATTAAGTGTAAATGTTTTTAAATCCAGGTTCAAAACTATGCTATTTTGCCATACCTATGATTAAGATCTTTCAAAGTATTTTTAAAAGCATGTTTTCAAAAATCTTGGTCTTGCACTGTACACTGTTTTGATAAATGTCGTTATTCTTAATTTTTTACTTTGTTTTTTAAATCACTTGAAGCCTGTTTGTAACTGCTTTTAAATGTGCTTTTAATTATGGTATGTGGAATATTTTGTGCATGTTTATGGAATGCACAATAAATAAGTTATTCTATTTTTTAACAACCTATAGGTACTGCCTAAAGTGCCTAGGTAGTAGTATAAATCTAAACAATGGTGATTTATTTTTTTTTTTATTTTAAGCCCACTGTATAATAACTCCCATTGATATGGGATTTTTTTTTTTTCCAATGAGTGTTATTCATGGGATTCTACAGAACTTGCAAAATATCAATTTAAATGCAAATAATAACATTTTGAGCTCAAAATAAAAGCAAAGTATATTAATTTTTAAGGAAAAATAAGTAGGATTTTGAATATAAAATATGAGCCCAAAAAACATTTTTAAAGCAAATGTTACATTTTAAGGTAATGCAAAGTATCTTCATTGTGAAATAAAACAAAATATTCAGGCCGAATAGATGAATTCCCGTGTAAAAATGAGCAAATTATTACTTTGAAGACAAATTAGAGTGCAAAACACAACAAAATCAAAAGACAAAAGGGAGCATTTTTGTTCAAATTCAATTCAGGCTTGATGTTTGGCGGGCTACATGTCGCGTTTGTTGTAATTTTACAGGAAACAAACAGCACGACACATGAAAGGCAGACATAATATCACATTACATGAGTAATTGTGAGTATTATGGTGTTTATGCAGATGACAGCAAACACAAGTTGACAGTGTCATTGTTGTTATTTATCATTGTTGTTATTTACTTCTAATTAGATGACGCGGACTCTTCATCTTTTTCTTTGCATTGATGTGTCACGTAGGAATTAATTATTCATGGCGTTGCACATCATTGCATTGTATGGCAGAATTTAGTGTCTTTATGCATGAAGAAGCTCATGTCTTGTGGGATTTTTTTTATTATTATTCAGACCAGCACATCTTGTCCTAATTGCATAAAAAAATTTAAATTAAGGGATTCTCTCTTTTATTTTTTTTTAAGACACTCTGGCTGTGCTGAAAGAATATAGGTCAAAATTGAAAGATCATATTCATTTTTACACATATTTCACAATTATCTATATTTCTTAAATTATCTCAAAATGGCCCATTGAAAAATATTTTTCGGTCTTGCATTTGTGTTGCTAGATAGTAAGCAATAGTAAGCAACCATAGTTTTAATGAAAGGTGATGTTTTTTTTGTAAATGAGGTTGGGCATGTAACGTACTTCATAGCTGGAAGTTTCTTCCGTGCACGAGACGCTTTTTTATTTCATATTTAATAATTTGGCATCATGTTCTCCCCGGCACACACCTCGTTTGAGAGCGCCTCATCCCATCCTGCTCCTTCGGGTTCCTTTCGGGCTTTCGTCTGAGAGAGCGAAAGTCACAAGTAGTTGAGGTGCTGAAAGCCGACACATAGGAGGAAATTGAAATGCTGATATAAGGAGTAGCCTGGGAGAAGATAGAGGAGCTATAACAAACCAGTGAAATTGCCCCGCTGTGATGAGAAGGAGAGACGGATCTGCTCCGACGCGGGGCGGGAGGGTGAGTTAGTACCTCTGGCGACCAATCAGGAGGCTCGTTGGAGTCCTTTTAGTCTTCATTGCAATCTTGATTCAATGTCAACAGCGGCCTTATGAATGCTTCCCTTCCGCATCATCACCTCCGCCTTGCGAGTGAAATATATGCCTAATCTTGCATTTACAAGGCAACATTGAATAGTTTTCAGGCAGAGCAAAATACAGCTTTTGCATAGAAAATATAATGAGCAAAATTCGAGCCAAAACAACTTTGTCGTGTTTTAAGTGCTAGTGAAAACTAGCATTTTAAATAATACAAAATATATACTTTTAAAGAAAAAAAATGTAAAATGTAAAACAGTAGTCGTAGTAGTAGTAAAAAATCTTAACACAAAATCTAGCCTATTTTTTCATAGACATGTGCAGGTAAAAATGTGTATTTACGCCGTTATAGGAGTAAAAAAAAAAAAAAATGCCGGCTTGTTTCCCAACCAATGGAAGCGTCTCCCCTCATTTTCTTTAAATTCAGCGCAGGTGAGGCACACGGTCTACAGCAGACTCTCTAAAGTCCATGCAGGAGATGGTGCATGCAAAGTGCATTTAAAAGGAACCGCAAAAACATTACCGCTTACAGTTTGCGTGAAGTGGGAATGGGTAGACCACCCTTTCGCACAACCAACCCCCCACCCACCTTGCTTTTTAAAAAATATACTAAAGATGATAATAATCATTTGTTCAGTTAACATGTCCACAGAATCGCTCAGAATCTGTATAAATGTGTCTCAGTCAAATCCACCAAAATCACCACCAATGCCACAACTTTGACATGCTTTTTCTGGTCTAATGTCTAGTCTACTTTCTGTCACCAAATTGTCAGGTGCAGCACAGTCTACCAAATTCCCAAATGGTAAACTAGACTTGCCCTAGTATGAAAATGAAGATGTGCCAGTTGTGTGCATGTCTACAAAAACACAGCCTTTTGTGTGTAAAATGCAACCAAAATCCAGCATTTGGAAGTCAAAACCTCACTATTTGAGAATAAAATTCCTCAGGTGGCAAATCAGGAGGCTCGTTGGCCAAACTTTTAGTCTTCATTGTAATCTTGCTTCAATGTCCACAGCAGCCTTATGAATGCGTCCTTTACGGCCACCTCCGCAGAGCGAGCTGAGGGGTGGAGCCATTTAATTCGCTGCACAAATAAATGACCATCTCGCCGCTTGTCTCATTGTGAGTGATGACCACGGGGGATGGCAAGAATCTGAGCCAAGGGGGGTCCCCCTTTGAGAGCAGGCATGCATGCTGTACACGAGTGGGTTGGAGATGCTCATGTAAAAAAAAAAAAAAAACATTTTGTCCCAGCCAGAAAAAATATTGCCTTTTGGGTGTCTTACAAATAAAATGTAGGATTTTCAAGGAAACGATGGCATTTTGAGTGAATACCAGGAACATGTAACAGTTACAGATAAAATTCTAGCATTTTTTTTATGAAATACAAGCAAAATCAAACATATTTATGTACAAATTGAGCATTTTGAGCCAAAGAATTTTCAGTGTAAACAACTAACCACCTGTAACTACCGGTACATCATTTTGTGTAAATTGCCCAAAAAAAAAAAAAAAAAAAAAAAAAAAAAAAGCAAAGTCTGACCTTTGCAAAATCAGGCTGTAAAATGTAAAATGCAAATTATAGCGCGAACATTTACGGTTCTCGCACATCAAGCTGTACACGACCGCCTTGTACTTGGACTCGCTTCAGCGTATAAATAAGACGCGAAGTTCCATACGCGGAGACGTGGGAGGCGTGACTCAGTGTTGACGGCCCCGTCGATAAAAAGCAGAAAGCGCATTTGTCCTCTCAGGTGGACGGCGGAGTGAAGAATGAGGCGCTAAAGTGTCACACGGACGAGGTGTTTAGTGTGTGGCTGCTGATCATATCTTCCATAAGCTACAGTGTGAGGGATGAATAATGATCGCGGTGGCTACAAGCAGCGGTGAGTAATGAAGGAGTCCTGACACAGTAACGGCTGTGTATGGATAACGTATACACGACATGGAGCAGACGAGCTCCACACTGTGTTTATATACAAAGCTGTACAAGATATTTTGACATATGACTTGATCGAAGGAAGCAAAACATGTTTGTAGAAATATATATATATATATATATATATATATTAAATATATATATATATATATATATATATATATATATATATATATATATATATATATATCAAGATTGCTAAAGAATTAAATGAGCTATTGTGTACTCATTGGAGCCAAACACTCTCTTAGTAGCATGCAGGCAAACCCATCCAGCATTCAGGATTTTTGTTACAAAGACTAGTCCACCGGTAACCAACTACCTGATTGCAGTAATTAGATTGCCGTTTTGCCAACATGAAGAAATATTGTATTCCTATTTTGCCTTAAAATGCTCCATCTTGCTTGAAAGGGAAAATATATTTGACCTTAGACCTATGCATTTTGTGATTATTTTACACTCAAAATTCTGCACTTTGCCTTTAATAACATTCAATTCAGTTTGTATTATTCACAAAAATGATAAAGTTCACGTTATTTTGCCTTTAAAATGTTGCATTTAGCTTTCCCGACACAAGCTTCTCTATAAACAACAAGCAGCAGCGCCGTCGTACATCACGCAAGAAAGAGAAAGTATTTCAGGGCCCAGAAACATCAGCTGCTATTGTGATGCAACACGACTGTAAACAAACTTGGTCAAATGTAAAACTGCAGTGCAAAAGAACAACCAAAAAAATAAAAAATGTCTTCTGTTTATTACAGTTTGCTAATCACGGCAGCGTGTATATATTTGACGTCGGGGCTATAAAATGGCATTTTTATAGTGAACGTCACCCCGAGCCGGGTTATTGAATTGGGACTCTGGCGCAGCCTGGCGTGTCTCTTTCACCTTCTCGTAAACACGCACACGGCAAGAAAAAGCAACAAGCTATTTGCCACACAGCCGGAGTGTAAACAGCATTGTCAACAAATCTCAGCATGTCTTCACTTCATCAAATGGCTTTTGAGATGTACTTTCCCCAGGAAGCAGGCTTTTCTCTCCCCCCATCCAATTTGAGCTACGGGTGCACTCATCAGCATAAAATTGGAATTATTAATGGAAAACACAAAGCTGACACGCCGCCCTGGCTGGGAGTGACATGGCGTGACCGAGCGAAGACGCAGCGCTGACCATATTAGCGGGAAAATGCTACATGATTTTGCGTGTATTTCTTTTCATATGCTGAATTATACCTTGAAAATTTGTCATTGTGTCTAGGAAAAGCAAAGTTATGCTTATATTTTAAACAAAATACTAGATTTTGCTTTATAAATGCATTTTGCTTGATATTACACTTCAAATGCTAGTTTTGAAGTGTAACATTACTTGTAGTTTCACACAATTTCTTTATGTTGCTGGTATTTTACACTCAAACTCTTAGACTGAGCCAGATGTGCAATATTTATGCTTATATTTATGAGCTGTGGGTCATGACCAAAAGAACAAGATCCCAGGTACAAGCAGCTCTCCCTTAGCTATACCTCGGGGTGAGAAGCTCGGTCATGCGGGAGGGACTCGGAGTCGAGTCGCTGCTGCTCCACATTGAGAGGAGTCAGATGAGGTGGCTCGGGTTGTCTGATCAGGGAAGATGCTGGACGCCTCCCTGGTGAAGTGTTCCGAGCACGTCGCGCCAGGAGACAATCCAGGACAATCCAGGGCACACTGGAGAGACTGTCTCACAGGTGAGCTGGGAACCCCTTGGAATTACCTCGGAAAAACTGGACGAAGAGGCATGGGAGTGGCCTGCTGAAGCTGCTGACCCTGCAACTTGACCCTGGATAGGTTGATGGATGGATGGATGGATTTATACCAAAAACAAAACAAAAAACAATAAAAACGCCAAATGGTTGATTTCCCTTTCAAATGCTGGATTTAGCTTGCATTTCACACAAAATGCTAAATTTAGCCTTGAAAAAAAGCTGGACTTTTGCTGTGTTTCACAAAACAAAAAATCTATATTTGGCCTTGATAATGCTAAATTGTGTTTGTCATCTACGCTTGAATTTCACACCAAATAATGCCTTAATGGTATTATATTTTACAGACAAAGTGCTAGCTTTTTTCTCTTCATAAGCTAGTTTTTGATTATAGATCTTACAAAATGCTTTTACTTGTACTTCACAGTCAAAAGTCTACATATTAACCGTATTGTTTCATTGTTTCATTCAGAATGATTTATTAACCCCCCCAAAAAGGTAAACTTTTTCTTGTACTTAGGGCTAGTAATCGCTAATTTTATTCCAGTATGTAGGTGGCACCTCACCTTTCAAGAGGCTGACATGTTTCGCCACCAACTTTCTACTACGGATACCTGAAGGAAAAGAACTTATGGTCGACCGCCGCTTACGTTCCACAGCCAGGGGCCTGCAGGTGGTCGTCGCTGAGTCCACTGATTCGGGCTCCCGCAGCTTGTCTCCCTCTGCTTTGCGCTTGCTAGCTTTTGGTAGCTTCTCCTGCTAGCTGCTCTTGTTAGCCGTTCCAGCTAGTTTATGATAGCTTCTCTTGTTAGTAGAAATTGGTGGTAGGCTGCGAAGAGAGGTCTCTCTGAGGCACCATAGTGAGTGTGCTTCAAACGGGTTGCATTCCATTAGTTCACCACTTGATGGCACTAAATCCTACCCACTGTCCCTTTAACGCAGAATGCTATTTTTGTACCAGAAAGTTTTTCTGTTTTGAAACATGAAAATTATTGTTGATATAACTTATAGTGACTATTTGTAAAAAACAGCAATGACTAATGTATTTTTGCTTGAACTTGACACAAAAATGTGTGCATGCAACCGATGATGACACACACAGCAAGGCGCTTTGTAAAATGTATGCAGCCTCAGCATGCACATTATTTCCACAGTGGTTCGCGCGAGCCATGAACGTGCACGCACATGCGCTCCTCGCCGTTATCGCTTACACGACGTGAGACCTTTATTGGCGTCCAGGAGTGGTCGCCATCCTTACTGGCAATCTATTCTTACTTAATTATTATGGGGGAGGGGGGGGCGGTTTGTGTTGAGAGTGGGGAGCACCGAGAATGGCCTTAATTTGCCTCTACGCGGCGTGCAATTAATCAAGGCCCTTTTGCTAACTGACAGCCTTAATGGACGTACTCAGCTCGGGTGTGTGATTGTCTACGCGTGGGTCAGACAAGCGTATCCTTCAAAAGACGCGCACAAAAGCGCTGCCATCGAACGGAGTGGCGAATGATTACATTCATCTGTGCGCGTTCCCACACCCACCTCTCGGGCGGCGAGGCCGGCGTCAGAAATATCAACCTTTGATTAAATATGAAGCCAAAAGGCTGATGGGCGGCTCAAACGCGAGGGGGTGGGGGAGAACAATTTCACTCGGCCTTTGTTGGAAAGCGGCGGCGGTGCTTTTAAGGTCCTTGTAAGACACTCGAAGTTTGCACTCACTGTGGCGGCGATGAAGGATGTCGCCTCAGGGCAAAGGGGACAGTGAAAATCTGATGCTTTTTTGCAACCTTTAGATACAAAAAAATGTAAAAATATTTTAAAAAAATTAACAAAACAACAAAAATCCATCAGGTGATCTACGTATGGAAATGCCACCCAAAAATAGTCACTTACTCAAAATGCTCGATTTTTCCTTGATTAAAATTTTTTAGTTAGCCATGAAAATAGGTTAGTCACTGATATTTTACAGGGAAAATGCTAGTTTTTGTCTTAAAAATGCTAGATTTGGATTGTAATTGATTGAAAATGCTTTAGTTTGCCTTGTAAATTTGACAATTTTCTTTTATTTTACACTCAAAACTACAAGATTTAACCTCGAAGATGCTATATTTGGCTTGTCCTTTACTCAAAATGTGATTTGGTAAACTCAGATACGAGTGAATAGACTTACTGAGTTCTTTAGTTTTTTTTAGATATGAGCACGTTTAGGCGGCTTCTTCTTATGCTTTGATTTGTGAGCACATTTTGAGATCAGATTGTTGTAAGTTGGTGCTCAAAATCCGCATTCGCTACTCATTTCCTATTTAACACATTCACTGCCAGCCCAGCAAAAATGCATTATTTGACGTTTTTTTCCGTCAATGGCAGTCAATGACTTAAGATGAGATGTAACCAAAATTGATGGATTTTTAAACATTTGCCTTAAAAAAAAAAAAAAAAAAAAAAAAAAAAAAGGAAAAAAGGATGCTGCAATATAATCACAAAATATATTGGCACATTGTGTTTAACACATTCACTGCCAGCCCAGCAAAAATGCATTATTTGACGTCTTTTTCCGTCAATGGCAGTCAATGAGTTAAGCTGTGAATCAAGAATCAACTCAAATGGGTTACTGATTGTTGCCCTAAAAAAAAAAGTCAGTATTTAAAAAAGAAAAATCCAATTTGATCATAATTGTAAATGGTAAATTGAGTGCACTATATACACATATGTTGTCAAAAGCACTTTACCAAGCCTCATATTCATTTTTACAGTTTACGCTACTACGCTATATTTATTGTAAATGCAAACATGGAGCAGTACATGTAGACAAATAATATTACAATACCCACAAGCATATATTCTTTATCCTCTGCACAGAAAGCTTATTATGACTACACAGGAATTTTGACTGGCTACATGTACAGTATATGTGTAGGTCTATGTTATAGGTGGCCAACAACAACAAAAGCATCAGCAGAATGTCAATTCAATTGAAGAATAAAGTGTGTCAAAATGAAAGAGTTAATTAAATGTGCTTTAACCATTGTACCGTTTTTATGAAGTGCACAATTATAAAGTGATATTTTTCATGTTCAAAAAATATTTGCTTTTGAACAGGACCTTGTTTTGAATGAATGGACCTTATATTCATTCACTTTTCGTACACTGTGCACTCAAAATTCTACTTTTTTGCTAGATTTTGCGGCACTGCGTTTAAGGCCCTTGTAACACACTTGAAGCTTTCACTCACTGTGGAGATAATGGATGAGGACAACATGGCGTAGGTCCTTATATTGGCCTTGGAAATTCTTGACTTTAAACTTGCATTTCAAATTTCTTCAGCTAGCCTTGAAAATGTTGGATTTCATTTTTAATTGTACATAATGTCACAATGCTACAGCTGGCCTTCAAAATGATGTTTCACAGTTTATATTAATTTCAATTTAGGGTGGGGGTGCAATATACTGCAAAGTTCCAGTGTTTTTGGACCATGCAAGTCATCCACATTTGTTTGGTTGTATTTCTCACATATTGCTGTTTGGTGTTGATTCTGGGAATAATGCATGGGAAATATCGAGCGTGAATGAAATGCAAACACACTTGCTTTGGGTCTGAAAGTCATTTTTGTTATGATTGCATTCAGTTTTTCCCTCCAATGTTTTCTCGACGTCGACAGCTCCTGAATTATGGATTTATGGGGTGTTTTCTTTGAGGTTTTGTAAAGCGAGCGATGAAGCTGCAATTCCAGCTAGCAGTCGAGCATGGAGGCAGTGAAAAATTCTGTGGTAATTCTGTCAACCAATCAATGGACAATAACATGATTGGTTCCACCTTACGTAAGTGAATTATGCTGTAATAATGTAACTCGTGGCTCGGCAACAGTGTGTTGGATTTAAGGTATCATTTACTATAGAAACAAAAAAAATAAATACATATAATGCTGTGTTGTTTATGTCACATTTGTTGCCTTCCACATTTTGTGTCCTCTCAATTTAGATCATGTTTTGATTTCCCTAAAACTACTGGAAAACCGACCTTGTGCCAAAAATGTGTTTATTTAACCTAAATGTCATGTTTTTCCATTTTTGTCAGTTTCTCATCTCAGTTTGTCTCGATTTGTTTTGTGCTCGCGCCCGCAAACACTTTCAAAATCACTGGAACACCGACCTTAACCTAAAAAATACATAGTTGCATACCATGCCAAATGTGGCCTCACTGTTCAGTGGTTGCATATTTTGTTTTTGACATTTTTGTCACTTTCTTACTGTTTTCATCTTGGTTTGTTTCCATGTTGGTCATGTTTTCATCGTTGGCATTTCCCAAAGCTAAACCAAACAAGTGGCTTAGGGTGTAATTGTCTTTTTTTGTTGTTTTTATCTTGTACTTTGGTGGGTATTTTGTCACTTTTTTGCTTTTCTCATCTCGTTTGTTCTCCAATTTTGGTTGTATTCTTGTCTCCCGTACAGTATTTCCCCCAAAACTGCAAAAATGACTGAAAATTGACAAATAAAACACTGCATAAGTAGAATTGACTAGAAAAAAATGCAGACCATATGAAAATTGTCAAGTATTGTTGTTTTTGTTGTTGTACTTGTCTTTTGTGTAGAGATTTTTGTCACTTTCTTACCTTTCTCATCTCATGTCATCTCATGTTCTTGTCTGTCATCGTCCCCCAGAACTCCAACTACGATTGCAAAACCGACCTTATTGTTACCTTCATCATGTTCACTGGTCCTGCTGCGTGCATTTAATTTTCCGAGCAACATTGACGACCAGGAGCCACAATTTGTATTGAACAGACATCAGCGGGCACTAATTAAGCGGTGTCACGTGAACTCGTCCACAGGCTATTTGAACGGACGTGTCAGGGTGTTATTGTCGTGACGGCTGTTTTTTTTATTTATTTATTTTTTCTTCTATTGCGCGGGGGCCTCCTCCCGGCGACGCGTAGCCAATCGGAGATTAGCCTCGGAGTTCTCGTGCTTGACCCGGAGAGGAAGCGCTGCTTCGTGTCGACGCAATTCTGGGCCATCGCTGGAAGGCTGCCGATGTTTACCGATGCGACTCACGCACATGCTGTTTGAGTCAGTTTGCAATATAAACATGCATCTTATTTGTATTCATGTGGAGAGTACTTATTGTATACTGAATGGAATGGAGGGGTTTTTTGGCTTTTTTTTTTTTTAGTTTACTCCCTTTGGATTGAGCTGTATATACAGTATATAATAACCTTTGCTACAGCAAACAAAATACATAATTGATGATTCATGTTTATAGAGGATCGGCATCTTTTGCGACCTCACTTCTCTCTGGTCGATATGAGTGATGAAAAAGCCCTGAGGTAATGCTGATGAGATTGGCCGAATGCTGAACTCTGACCCCTCCGTGTGTGTCTTGAAACTGTGACTGCACTCAGAAAGGCCTCAGTACAAAACAATCGACAGATATGGAATACAATCTACTCGTGTGGATTTAGGGGGGTCAAATTTGGGGGATTGAAACTAATTAGAGTGGTTCCTGTTTGAAAGCGCTATATAAATAAAAATGACTTGACTTGACTGTTTCAAAATACATTAATTTTAGCATATTCCATTGTAGCAATTCCTCAAAGTGCAAGCCTTGGAATTTCATACATGGTTCTTTGAAACATTTTCGCACATCTTATGAAAGACAGATCCAGAAAATTTCGGGTCGATCAGTGAAGCTGGTCTCTGGGGCAATTTTTTTTATTTATAAGTTCAGTGACTCCACAAACTGGCCCTCATACTTTGACGCCATATGCCGCCAATTAGACAATTAAGCATTGCCCATCTATCGAGGTCAGTCCTTCTCAAAAAGGGGGGCGGACCCCCCTTGGGGTTGCTGGGGACGTAGTGACGTGTCGAGGTTTGCATGTGACCCAGGATTATTCTATTTTTTTTTTTTTTTTTTTTTTTGCCCTACCAAAATAAAGTGCAATTTCACTTCCGCTACAGTAGGTGGCAGTGGAACTTCCCGGTACTGATAGTTACAACAATTTTATTGATAAATGACACTAGTTGAGAAGCGCTGATCTATAAGTGTACAGGATTGTGATTGAGATTTATTTGGATGAATTTCTTCATAGGTACAAGCCTCGGAATTTGCCCAAAATAGCCAACTTGAAAATGTTTTTAAAGTTTGACCATTTTGAGGATTCTCAAAAGGTTTTAAAAATAAATAAATTAATCATTGATGGACACAAAATTTGATTTAAGCAGCCATTTTGGGTGAATTCAAGGGTTTGTATTTTTTTTCCGACAAACTTTGACTCCGGAATGCTTCCAAATGCGGGTGATATATTGTTGAATTTTGATTATTTTGAAGATTCTAAGAAAGTTACGCAACAATTATGCAACAATATGAAAACGAAATTATTCACGTCAACCCTTTAGAGACATTTACTCGGATCAAATTGACCCGGTGCGATAGATTCATGTTGTAGTGACGGACGGATCTGTGATGACACATCGTTTCCAGATCGCCATCAAACTTTTTTCAAATATGGATGTCTGCGAGCAACGGCGTCCACATATCAAACACCAAATGATTCCGCCGTGAAATTGATATTTTCTGCTTTCTGCCGCGCTTTTTTGGACATCCATCAGCTGTCCCACTTACACCCGCAGTTGTCCGATTTGATTCCCAGGGCCGAATGGATGTGCCTGATTGGCTTTTATATTCCCGTGCCTTTTCCTCACGCGGCGGGGAAGATAAATAGCGGCGATATGTTTGTGCCAGTACAAGCGTTTCGCCGGCGCTGTGGCACATTTGTCAAGTGCGGCTGACAGTGCTGCTGTGGTGCAGCACGAGGAGGAGGAGGAGGATCAGAACCAAGAAGAAGAAGAGATAGTGCAGCACCTTTAAGTGGAGATGCATACTAAAGAACTGCTGCATCATATACTCTTGGATCATATAGAGATGCGTGCCTGTGTGTGTATACGTGTGAGCGAGAGAGAAACACACACATGCCTGTGATAGAGCATAATCGTGTGTGTGCTAGGCTTTCTTGTGTATGTGTTAAAGTCTTGTATGTTTAATGAGAGCAAGATAGACACATAATTTGAGCCTTTGTACGTAGACGTGTTGGTTTCACAGTGTGCATGTCTGTGATAGCGTAATCATGTGTGTGCGTGCGTGCATTTGATGTTCGTGTGTTGTGTGTGAGGGAGATAAATTGTGGATATTTGTGTGAGTACAGATGAGAGAGAGAGTTTGTACAGTATATTTAAAAACTTGTTTCTATTACTTGGCTTTTTGACTCAGCATAAGACTGTTGTAATGTATTCACTGTTTTTATATGATGAATTTATTGTTTGAAGTTGTCTTTGTTTTTCTGGGTCTTTGGGACACTTAAAGCATTAAACATTAAAAAAAACAAAAAAAAAAACGTATTTACACGTTATTGGGAGTAAATGAGTTAAAGAGATACTTCACTTATTTAGCCCATTATAGCAATAAAAAGTTTAGATTTTTGTCTATAATTAATTTGATACTTTCATTAGTATTCACGTACAATTAGTACCTTTAAAAACACATTTTGCAACTTGCTGTCGACTGAAAATGACATCACAAGGGCTCAGGTCAGGTAACCAATCACAGCTCACCTGTTTTCTAGGTTTGCTCATGTGACATTCTTCACAAGCTGAGCTGTGATTGGTTACCTGAGCCCTCGTGATGTCATTTTCAGTCGACAGCAAGTTGCAAAATGAGTTTTAAAAGAACTAATTCTATTTAAAAATAATGAAAATATCAAATTTATTATATGCAAAATATTAATGTTTGACTGCCAAAAATGGCTAAATTTGTATCCCTTTAAAGAGAGTGTGCACTGTTAGATTAGGGCTCTTCATGACTAGATAGATGACTTGAGCTAGGCCGTTGTGTCGCTGCTATTTGTCCTTGCTTGGCGCCTTTCTATCTTTCTGCATTCTGACATACGTATCCAGTAAAAACCAGTTAAAGCCATCAGGCCACACATTCTCACATGGGGAGGTTCGAGCCGTTCGCCTATGTGGGCGGGCGGCCTAGACAGTATAAGTGCAGGGACAATTTTGAGTAGATCAGTTCCTCTTCCGCATAGTAATAGAAGAGGGCTCCGCAGCTGTTGTACTCGATCTTTCTGGCATCCAGTAAACAGTTCAACTGAGAAAATGTAACCGTCTGGTTATTACTGTTAGTATAATATCGTGAGCATTAAGATACAAGAACCAGTGGAAGTTCCCACCCAGAACTTTACAGCACGTTAGGCCTCTTTTTTTTTTCTTTTTTTTTTTTGTTCATTGCTTGCTAAGTGTTCCTTATCATCAAATGAGTTGAATTGAGTTCACTGCCACCACGCAGCACTTGTAGTATCTCAACTTTGCGCCCACAAGTCAGTCAAGCGATGGCTCGTATCGTGAAAACCACGTAAGGTCACTTGTATCTCAAGGCACCACTGAACTCGATTGTTTCCAGCGTGTTTTGTGAATCCCTCATCTTTTTGCCCGTCGGTGGCCTTCGGTGGACAAACATTCTTGATTGAATGCGTTATTTCAATCCAGTTGCTTTGCAAGCATGCATACGATCAGTCTCTAAACTGTCTGCAGTTTCGTTTCCATGCTCGTCTTCCACAAATCTTGCAACACTTAACTGTGATGAAAAGTTTCCTCCGGGTGGCTGAAATATCCATTTACATCTTGATTTGCTGCCATTTAGATGCAAAATCATTGACTTAAACACAGATGAACTCGCTTCATGAGTCCATCCCATATTACATCCCCAAATCATTAACGACAACCTTTTTATCCATTTTCTTAACTGCTTGGTCCTCACAAGGGTGACGGGTCCTTTTTATATAAGTATTAAAAAAAATAGTACTGTAATAATTTGACCTTAATGTCACAGCGTCGGAATTGTGTGGTTGCTACTCTGGTTTGTGATAAGGGGGGAAATAGCAGCTCTGGTGTTGTCATAGCAACCTTAGCTTCACCTACCTATTTCTTTTATAACCCTCCTGTTATGTAGCACGCCGTATGTAGTCAAAGTGACCCACAACCTTGACAGATATTACGCCAGCAATATTAGTCTTTTTTTTTCACAGAGGATAAAGACAGTTATTTTGTCTGTCTACATATGTTGATATGTAGACAGACATTTATATTCAACTATCCATTGCTTCAATCGTGACTTGATGCTATTTGTCTGTCTGCGGCGTTTTGCATTGCGTGTTAACATTTAGCTAGCAGAAGGCAAAGTTTTGTGGTTATTTTTAAATACAACGACATAATCTCTTTGTTTTATGTTTTGTTTGAGAGTAAACTTCAAGTGGGAGTGGCATTAAACAGCATGATGCCACTTTTTTGAAGAATTGTTCACGGTCTGTCAAACCGCTGCGTGTTATTGAGTTAAGATGAGTTGAATGGCAGGTTGTATCTCAAAGAACTCATCAGCGTGGTCCCTTGTATCTCAAGGCACCACTGTAGCTCGTCTTTGATCGCAGCCATGTTGTTAGTTAAGGCAATGCATTACAATGACGGAAGTTGCTAAAAAACAAAAAAGGCGAGCAAACTTGAATGAATCGGTAAAATCGATGAATCCCGCTGCCCTACCTCGCGCTGATTTACACGACAGCGGCGAGACAGATGCAGGTTCCGCTCAGCTGACTTTGACGGCGACCCGTCGAAGCCTTCTGCCAAGTGTCTGTTCTCCTTTCACTTGAGCCTGCCAGCCGCGCCTCTTTAAAACGTTACGTTCGAGTGGAGAAGACAGCCCGAGCGCGAACAGGACACGAGTCGGTCACTCACAACGTTTGCTCACCCGTCGACACGTAAACACAACATGAAAGACCGTTATTGGGCCAAGGAGCCGTGTATGGTTGCGAGAATTGAATTGTAGAGGTACAAAATGCAACTTTGATGCGGCGAAACCTTGCAAAGAAAAAACAAAAAAAGATGAGTAAAAGAAAATGAATTTTAAAGCTAACAAACTAACAAACCCTTAAAGTCAGTGAATATTTACAAGGAACGAATGTATTGTATTTTAGTGAAACAGTTTATCATTTGTATTGTTTATAATTACACAATTGAATGTGCTTGCAAGATCACAATTACTTGAACAAGTATGAGAACGTAAATAAATAAAAGTGGGGAAAGGATGAAAAGGGACCATTAAGCAAGTGAACTAAACAATGCAGATGTTGGCCAACAATATTAAGGCAGTTAACACCGCACTTCCTCTTAATGCTCTTATTTTGAAACATGTTCACACCACTTCCTATGTGCAACTTAGCAGACTGGTGCTAACTTTATGATTGAACTTTGATGAACTTTATGAACAGCAACTGGAGGCTTTCCCATCATGCTTTGTTGCCGTCATAACGCGTGTTATTTTATACCGACAGGATGTGATAATGTTACAGTGTTATTGTTGGTTATAGTGTGTTCTAATTATTGTTGCTTTTGGTATTAAATTATTGCAACTTGGTGACACCATTAGTAACAACGGTCGTGAAATCAGTGCCATACAATCCAAATGCAGTAGCTGATATATAATACAATAGCCTACCTGAATTTGTAATTAGTGTATTTGGACAATAAGGTGGTATTTGGATTCAAGCATTATGAGTTCTATATTCATCTAAGCCAGTGTTTCGCAACCTTGTTGGAGGTACTGAACCCCACCAGATTCCTGCGTTTTAACCCTTCTTTACTGAACAATAAAATTTGATTTTTTTTTTTTTTTCTCCAAATTCAAAACATGCACCGGTGTAAGGTTTACAGGTGAGCAAAATGAACATGGAACGTAGCCTCTCTTCATGTTGAATGTAGAAAGTGTTGTGTTCTTGTATTCTCCATCTCCATGCAGCTTAAGTTTTAAGTGTTCCTTTACTGTTGCTATATATTTAGTTGTGCTGGACAAGCACTTCGCAACTTGTCATTGCAAATCATGCAGTTAGTATGCTGACTTGACTCCCATCACTCATTTAACTCTATGTAGAGCACTTTAAAACAACCACTGCAGTTTTCTTAAGATGGAACCCGGGGGCAGCGGATACTGTAGAATGAAAGCAGCAGAGGCCCGAGAATTGAACCCTGTGGAACACCATTACTTCTGTTATACATGTGAATTCATATTGCGCATATTCATCCAATTGCTTTCTTTTTTTTTTTTTTTTTTTGAAATATATGAAGGGGTTACAATAATAAACAAACATCACAACAGCCACAAGTCGACTACCGAGCGCACCGGATTCCCTGCAGCACAGCCAAGCAATGTAGCCGATAGTGGCTGCAGGGCCTATCATCATAATTCATACGAGTCGGGTGTGTGGCTTGACCTCCACTGACCCCCTGAGACTGACTCACGGAACCCCTGTGGTTTGATCAAACCCAGGCTAAGAGCCAATGTTCTAAGCTATGTAGTGCAGTGTAGTTGGCCATCAGGTCAATATTTGATCATTTCTAAGATTCACCATAAAAATAAGGTGCAAGGGACCCGTTCATCACTGCTTGCAGCTTTAATTTGTTGTATTTTTTTATTTCCTTTATGGGATGCATAAAGTTTAACGGCCTTCATAGAATACTTTTATGATCAAGTCGATAGATGAGTGCTATCAACGGGAAAAAAAGATGAATTTCTCTCGACAATGTCGTACAATTGTTCCTTCCGTCCCCACCCGCTGTTTGGCCGAAGTGTCTTGCAGGACAACATGGCCGCTAAATGTCACATAGAGTTCAACTCTCAGGACCGAGGGCCTTGCTGGTTTGCGCACTTTCCCTCCCGCACTGTGTCTTGATTAAGCGCTCCCGGGGGTTGCGCGCAGAGGCGAGACAATGTGTTTACGCCAACAATTTTCAGCCATATGCGCATTGTTGCCTCTGTGCTCCTGATTGAGCCCGGTAGGCCCATCCCAATCTCGCTTCACAAACCTCCGGGGGTTAATTAGCCCAAGCGGCTAACCAGCTAACGCCTCAGCAGACAAACACGCTCATTGAATCTTCACAGGCTTAGCAGGACCATGCAGGCGAGGAGTTGTATCTCAGAAATGCCGGAAAACTGAAAAAGCAAAACACTTTTTGGGTGGGTGAGGGTTGTTTTTTGATGGCATGTTTGTCTCGAGCTGAAATGTTCTGGAGGCATTTCAGGTCTGACAGAAGAGAAATGAGGAAGGATTCAAACAGTGGGAATGTTTTGCTTTCCACTTTCTGCATAATGTCTCTCTGATTATGGTAAGCTTTACTACCTTTGTCAGAAAATATATATTGTAGTGCTTGTGCCAAGAAAGATTTGTATTCATCTTGCTTTGTTTTCAGCTGTATACATTTCCAGATACCTTTTTGTTCTTTTTGTTGTTGTTACACTTTTCTTTGTTGACCTCATTAAGAAACAATTAGGTGCTGATCCAGAAACTACCATTGCATTTTCGGGTGTGGTATCTTCTGACTTTTTGTGGGTCCACTCCGGGCACTCATCACCACCAAATTGAACGTATACTGACTCTGACTTTGCGACGATGTAGTATTAAGTGTTGTTTTATAGCAAGTTAGCAAATTTTGCTTCCATGCTCCAATCACGTGCAGTGATGAAAATCTAGATACTGTTCATGGTTCAAATGTGACGAACGCAATCAGATAAATTCTCCGGGAGTTTGCTTTCATTTGCCAAAATTAGCCTAAAATAATTGCTTCAAATCAAGGTGGTAGAATTAGTGGTGTATTTTCAGAGATGGCTTTTTGAGAGATGTATTGTTAATTAAATTACTTCTTAGGGATGACTTATTTTGATTACTTTTTTGTCTTCTTATACTCGATATGCCTACCAAATTTTATGTTGCTAAGTGAAACTGACCTTAGTGGCTAAACTGTTACCGTTTGGGTGAATGGTGTAAATGCCTCTAAAATTGCTGCTTCTAACCAAATTGATGAACTTGGACATGTATTCTTGTGATTGTGTTGTCGGTCTACTCGTGGTTGGTATATCCACCAAATTTGATGTTGCAAAGTGAAACTGTCTAGTACTATATTTGGAAGAATTTGGTTAAAATCGCTAGGACAAGTTTGGTTGTGAAGGACCATCGGAAATAAAAACCACTTCAAACCACAATAGAAGACTTCCCATGCATTTTCCAATTATTTTTTTTTTTAAGACTTTTTTTTTTTTGTGGGTCCTATCGTGATAGACATACCTACCAAATTCCGTGCTGTTAAGACAAACTGGTCTTTGGGGCTGATCAAGCCAAATTTGAGGCGTCACCTCCACACCAAAGGAAATTCTCACCTGCATGAAAATGCTTGCAGAACTTGGTGGGTATAAGAAATTCCTGAAAAGGGTTTCTGAGAGACCGCCATGCACACCAATCGCTGAGGTTTCACCTAAAGTGCTGAGACTCCAGGAAAAGAGATCCGCGTGATTCATGGCGTTTGTAAGGCAAGCCTTCATTAAGGCCAGAGCGAGAGAGAGAGAGAGAGAGAGAGGCCTTGGCGAACGCCCTCCTCCTCCACCCAGAGGCTCTGTAATTGCTTTTTGGATACACCTTGGGAATGTGATGAGTCAAGTCGAGACATTTTTGTTTGAGGGACCGAGTGCACCAACGCGTCTCTAACAGCAAGTATGAATTATCGCAGCGTCGCGCCAGAGGCACCGAAAATGAAGGCCGCGGGGTGTAAGTGCGCTCTAATGCACATCGCATCAGGACGACTCACTTTTATGCATTCGCTTGCTTACATAGGCAGTAATGGAAGGAAATAACGGCGGGGCTTGTACTTAATTCTTGTTTGTTTTTTTTGTTTTTTAAGGCTCCTAACGTAATGTGAGCACCAACCACTGGGAAAGATTGTACAATTACTTCTTATTACTTTGTAGTACACATTGCAATCTGAAGCATCATTAAGCCTCCTGGCAAACCTCCTGATCATGTTCAGTCATTGCTTCTTGAGACTTTTTTTGGTGGATCTGTTATGATGGACATGTCAAAATATATGTCGTGAAGTGAATAGATTACCAGGGGCTGAATTTTCAATTTGGTAGTAGGTGGACAAAATCTTGAGGATTTAAGGACCTGTGGAAATGTTAAAATAACCCCAAAATGGCTGCTTCAAACCAAAATGGCCTCCTGAGACTTTTTGTGGGTCTCCTCATGATAGACAGTTTCGATGAAATTCAAGTTGCTATGTGAAAAGGGTATGGGGTGTTGTTGTTGTTGTTGTTGTTGTTGTTATTATTATCACTTCTACTACTGGTAGGTGTCATTTGATGTGACAACACAAAAATAACAGAATGAATGATACATTTAAAAAAACAACAACTGCAGTCTCATGACAATATAAAGAATGAATGATGAATGAAGAATATAAAGACTAATAGAATATTCAAATTAATTACTAGTAATAATAATAAATCCATGATAAAAAAAAAAGGTACTTCTTGAACGAGATTGCTGTTGTGATGTAGTGTATTTACAAGTGCATCACAAAGCAATTAGTTCCTTGTAAATCCTCCTTTCTTGGGGATACACGATGATGAGTGATCATTTTAATTAGCTTTTAAGAGGTTTTAACCCTGACGTCGGCCATTCAGTCATTAATGCTCCAGCCTGAAACCTATTCACACCATCTGCACCGTAATTGGGTACCAGAGGACCCTCCGTCTCCGAGTCGTTGTGCCTCCTGCCAGATTTCATTTCAAAGAAGCTTCTTCCTATCACGACCCAGTGATCTCAGCAGCAAACCTCAGAGCAGGACCGGCGTTGTGCTGCTGTTTTGGCTGCGCCCGCCACACGACGCCTTAATGAGAACCCTTGGAAAAAGAAAAGGGGTCGTTATGAAAGACAAATTAAAGCGGCATGCGGCCATGATTGGGCCCTGGCCTCGCAGCACTGCCGCGCTGTCTCTGTTGATGCTTTTTGTGATGAAAATGGAAGTCATGATCACTCTTTCCATCCCCCCCGCCCCACCCCCCCCCCCCCCCCCCCCCCACATGTGGACTCACTCCCATTTGTGTCTATTGATTTTATGTATTGTAAACCTGCATGTGAAGCAACAAGATGTACTGTATTCATGTTGGCTCATGTGTTACATCTCATTCAATTGTACATACGCCGCGTAGATATGTACAGTGTACATAAAGTAAGTTTACATTAATGTGGAAGTCAATTCAAAAGATGTATTTGCAATAGTAAGTTCTATGTGCCCTGACTAGTCTAAACCAAGGTTATTTTTTTTTATGATAACAACTAAAATTGGGGGAAAAAATGCTAAAATAAAAACAAAAATGCTTGTTTAAAAAAATGAAACAAAATCTTCCATTTATAAAACTAACTATTATATCACGAAAATGTCCTTTCATTTTTGTCAATTAATATCATACATGAGCGTTCATGGTTCATTTTAAATGCATTTATTTCAGATTTACAGAAGGAAAGTCAGTTGGTTGAGAATTGTAGTTCACTTTACATTATTACACAATACTTGGTGACTTTTTTGCATGCTACAAATACAAATACTGTATATTTAAAAAAAAAATAACATAAAACTAAAACTAATAAAAAAAACTAAACTAAAATGAAGCATTTTCAAAAACAGAAAATAATACAAACTAACCAAATTCAAACCACAAAAGTTAAAACAAAATAAAAACTAACTATAAAAAAAATTCCCAAATTATAACTAGGGTATAAACACAGTATCCTGATTAATATGTCATCAGTTGAATAAGAATTTTGCAGAATAATCCACCTGTTTTCTCCCGTCCAAGGAGGCTGAGTAACATTTTTATTCAGCACCGCCTTCTGCTGTCAACTGAAATTGACATCAATATACACACGGGATCGAATTGCAAACGTGAAGACTCACCTGTTTTCTGAGTTTGGTCACGAGGCGTGCACGTGGGTCATTTTCTGGGCTTCATTCGTACACATGCTGTCGTTAGACTTGAATGGCGTCCTGTGCGACACCTGTTAGCGCGTACACATTACAGTAGACAACATTAGAAGTACAGACCTCGCCTTGAGTAAAACAGAATCATGTCGTCGTCACAGCCATATTGGATGTGGCAAAGTGAAGCGACGTGTGACGACGCCTCAGTCACTTATACAGATACAGTATGTATACAAACTGTTTTACGCTCATGGGACTGAACTATTGATTTGATTTCTCTTAGATCATTGTAACACAATTTTTTGACAATAATTTGCACCCCACTCATTGAGGTATCTATGTTTACATTTCTATTCAGTTTACAGGAAAAAACTGTCCGCTGAAGTTCACAATTTTGATGCAGATACAGAGGGGTGCAAAAGTAGCTGTACAGCTAACCCTTATCAAACATTCATATCACTTCATCATACAGAAAAAAAAAATGGAAAGAACATTCATCATACATGTCACTAATTTTGCACCTATATGATGCTATAGTATATCTACTTTTGCATCCCAGCACCCTTTACAGGAGCAAATTGCATTCTTTGGTTTTCTGCAGGTGGACAATTAAAGTTCTGATTTTTATTTTGTAATTACTAGGAGGACTCATTTAAACATTTAATAGCATATTTGAAAGTAATTAAGCTTCAAACCAGCCTCGTATTCCCCAGAGTTGACAATACTTTTGTTGCATGCAGAAGCAGAAATTTTTAAAAAAGGACAATAAGAACGCTCTACATTTTAGATGTTTGAAAGGGTTTTGTGGCTCCCGTGTTTTCTTTTCCCTATAAAACGTGTTCAAATGCTTCTCAGGTTGCTGATCCCTGCCCTAAAGCCACTGATTAACATTACAATGTGTCCCTCCTCGCTTACATACTTTGAATGTGTCTACTGTAGCAAAAACATTTTATACTTATTTTTCAAATGCCAAAGACAGGCCATGCCATTACACAATGACACACAAAAAACATGGAGATTCACTTTGAAAAATTTGTAGAGCTCATGCACACCAACAGTGACGTATTTGGCATGTAGGCCGGCACGCGACATTATTTTCAGTCAGACCATGACAAACTTTAGCAGATTAGACAGGCCGTCACTCAAACGAAATCACACCTGTTTATATGTTTGTCTTACTGATAAATAATTCAACAGTGGTATTATTTAACACAGAAATAGATATGATTATGAAATAAATATTTAATTTTAATTTTTATTTATTTTTTTTTTTTATTTATTTATTTTTTTAGATCCTTGCTTGAGGGTTGAGGGCACAAGCATGTTGGTAGGCCCGCACGCCCCCTATAGCAACTGGTGTGTACCTACTTAGCCCACCTATCTAAATCTATTCCTATTTACAGTTGTACCCCAAGGGTATGTAATCTACCTACCCTACCTACCTACCATATTTTCTTACCAACCTACACATATTCACTGATACTTACATATCTACAGTATACCTACAAAACTACTTTTGTACCTTTTTCTATACACAATAATATGTTGTGCTTGACAGCCATCAGTGCAAGTGATTAAGCAAAAGATAAATGCAATGGTTTTTAATTACATTAAAAAACAGAGACTTTTACCTCCTGGAGACATCGTCAGCTCTGACATCAGCTCTGAAAATATGATACATTTCACTCAGCTGCAGGTGGCCAAGTCAATAAGTCAAGCAGACAGTTAGTCGTCATTGTTGGGAGACATAGATGAGCGATTAGTCCAAATTGGCGAGATGCCACCAGAGCTGCCGTGTTAATGACTACTCGCCGGCATTAGCAGCCGGGCAGAGGCTTATCTTAAGCAAACACACATGGGAAGGACTCAACTCCATAAGAAATCTTCAAGCTAGGGAAATACTTTGGGTACTGAATGATGGGGACTGAATGATTAACGTATGGTCCAATTGATTGCCATACTACAGTATATTGTTAGGGTATGGGTTTTGATTTGGGTTTTTGGTAATGTTTTCCTTGTGTCTCTTGTTCTGTCAATTTATTATGTGGTCCAACTGTGCTCGCTTTCCCGTTCCCTTGTGTTTGTCCAATCAGCTCCCCACTTGAGACAATAATAATGATGTGGATTTTCATTTCGTTGAATTTTTTTTATTTTATTTTTATTTTTTTTAACCGTTTTCCGGAGTCAACATTGTTACACGCACGCCCACAGGCGACGCCCACGCACATCCTGCCTATTTGACTGAATGCAGCCGGCAGCTATCGCATGTGACAAGCGAGCAATTCAAAGTCAACAAGCCCCATTCATGTTGCACAGCAAGACAAAAAAAAGATACACCGAGACCACCCGGCAAGCTCTTCATGAATTATTCATCAGTATCATGCTTGGATAATTAATCACACAACTAAATTTAGATGAAGGCCGTGTTTTGTCACCCGAGCCCGGACTCTCTCTCTCTCTCTCTCTCTCTCTCTCTCTCTCTCTCTCTATCTGTTAATATATGGAAGTGACACCAGCGCTGTGGAGGAATAAAGTGTGCCGTGCATTAGTTGCCTTGGCCGTGCCGCTGGCTTGTCATCGTGATGAATAACACGATTGGCTATTTTGGTTAGCTCTGTTTTAATACCTTGCAAATAGTGTCTTGTAATTCATCTGGTGAGGCCCGGATGCTCAATTACATTTTAATCAGTGTCACTTCAGACTGGCAAGTTGACCGTAGCATTCACAAGGAAACAGCTTACCTTACCTCCCTATGTCTACCTACTACCTATATTAACAGGTATACTGTTTACTTAGCAACAACATACACCCACATACATAGGCCTCCCTATTAAAAAATAAAAAATAAAAAATAAAAAACGTGTAAATACTCATTCACTCGCCGCCATTTTCACAGAAGCAATCCCGTTCGCTCCCGGCTGTTTTACTGAATTTTGACTGATTTTGTAAGGCCCACAGAATATTGTGTTCAATTGTTATAAAAGCATTGGACCTATCAAAAGAAAGATTAAAGTCTCCTCTTTCATCAGGAAAAAAAGTATGATTCTACTGTTTCCGTTTTGCAGCAATTAGCATGAGAAGAGAGCTTCATCAGTTTTCACAAATCTATTTAAAATTGTAATTAAGCTTTTTTTCTACATGGCCCTGGTTGATCTCCTTTGCTCTGCTGCCACCTGCTGGCCGTTTGTGTAATAACTACCATTTCTGCAACCGTTCTTTTCACCTGAGAGGCTGCATCAAAGCCTTCTGTATGCTTTAGCATAAAAAACACAAAAAAACGTATAAATACGTCTTTGGGACACTTAAAACATAAAAAAAAACGTATTTACACTTTATTGGGAGCAAATGAGTTAAGGGAGTGAAGGACAACGTATTGAAAAACATGTTTACACGTTTTTGGGTTTGAATGAGTGAATTAAACAATTTTCACATATTTTCGAAAACTAGTCAAGCACTCAAAGGAGATGTGGCCTGTGGCGTTCCGAGTGGCGGGATATGTCCTAAACACAATATCAATAATGACATAGCAGACGAGAATCAGCATGATGATCATCGTGGCAATCATTTGCCACCTGCTTGCGTCTGTTTTATCCGTCCTCTGCTTTATGACAACTGTGAATCACATGGCCTGATCGATATCCAATAAGGCGTTCTGATCCTCGTGTGGCTCATAATCCCGTTGGGGGGCACCATTTTGAGAGGCTGATAAGAGCGAGCTATAAAACTGCCAAATCTCTCAGTCAGTGTCTGCTTTGACTTGTGTTTTCTGTCTTCTGCTTTTGTCATTTACAGTTGTGAATTCAAGTTAGTCGGTTCGATGGCATTGTAATGACAGATGTTAACATGTCTGAAATGAAATAAACATGAGGTTTTCACACTGAGGATGAATTTGAAAGTCACACTGTTTGACATCATTCAAATGGAAGAATTTTGTCGCGTCTGAAGGCATTTTGAGGGTTTCGCATTCAAAAAAATGTGCAGGATTGTTCATCTGAGTGAAAACTAATGGTTTTTAGGTAGGCATATCTGCCATTAAGAGATTTTAAGAAGACATGCCTGGAAAGCGACAAGATTATTTTGAATAATATGATTTAAATGAGGCTTTAAAAGTGCCAGCAGGGCAAACCACAATTTTGCGAATATTTACATTCACAAATTCAAAAGAAGTAGTTTAGTTTAGTTTAGTTTAGTTTAGTTTAGTTTAGTTTAGTTTAGTTTAGTTTAGTTTAGTTTAGTTTAGTTTATTTGGGCATGATACATATAAAAACAAAATAAACAAACAAATATTATTAGTACATTGTGTTGAAGGCCAAAAGGATTGGGCTAAAGCAAAAGCTTCTAGGTAAGTGTGGCAGGCATCAGCCCCTGAAAATTGGTTAGATAGCATCATCAGGAATTAAAAAAAAAAAAAATTTAATAAAAAAATCAGCCCATGAAGCCAGAACACCATTAAATTTAGTAGGCATATCCATCATAATTAAAATCACAACCAAAAAGTGGTGATTTAGGGATAGTTTGGTCATTCATGGTAATTCAAAAAATTCTGCCCTAAATGCCAGTTTCACGCCACAATAAGACATTCAGAGGACATGTCTATAGTGAGTAGACCTGCAAAAAAAGTTTCAGGGACCCATGCTTGGAAATACACAGGAATTAAGCCATTTTTGTTTGAAAAATCCATTACAAGGGCATGTTGGCCATTCACAGTTGAAAATTCCGCCCCTGAAGTCAGGTTCATCTAGTAACAAGGAAGTGAGCATACTGTACATATCTATTATTAGTAGACCCACAAAAGCACACAATAACGTATGCCTGAGAACAATGTCAGGAAGTCTCCTTCCATGTGCATTTTAGCCATTCATGCTAATTCAGAAATTCAGCTTCCTAAGTCAGTTTCACAGCATAGTAGACACACAAAAAAGCCTCAACATGCCATGCTTGAAAACATTTAGGAAGACTATTTTGCTCTGAAGCTACCATTTTACTTTTACTGTAGCTATTCAAGCTAATTCAAAAGTTCAGCCCCCAAATTTGTATCATGGTCTATCATGAGAAGACACGTGCAAAAAAAAAGCCCCCTAGAAAAGCTCTACCTGAAAAGATGCAGGATGTCAGCCATTTTGGAGAAATTGTACAGATGCTGCCAAATTTGAACTAGGCAGATGTGCGACCATTTGAGGTTTGTCATTGCATAGAGATTCATAGTTGAGTTGCAATAACATCTCATGTTGCTAAATCAGGCGTTGAGTGTGACGTACTTTTCCCTCGACTACCTGCTAAATTGTTTATCACATTAAAGCCTCAAATTATATTGGGCCAAACCAAAGCGTTCAGATAAACGAAGATGATTTGAGAGAAAAATACACACGCAGAAACGCACACTCGCTGCTACTGAGGCTGATAAAGTTGGCGTCCGGCTTTGTTGTCTTTGGCTACAAGCCGCGGAGCTGAAAGGAATTTATTGGCTTTGAGCAGCAGGTTGAGAGGTCAGATCTATTGATTCAGTGAGGGGGGAGAGAGAGCGGTAGGATGAGAGCGAGCGAAGCAAGCAGCTCATGAGCACAAAAAAAAAAAAGCATTAATGAGATGTATGAAAGCGGGAAGGAGATGGAGCGATGTTTCGCAGGTGCTTTGGTCACATCTCATGCCAAGTGAACACTTTTGGGACCTTGTGGAGATACGTCACGTTGGAGCTGCACGCCTTCCTTTTGAACTGCTGTGAGGAATTATTTTGATAGCAAAAAAAAAAAGGGGGGGGGGGATTTATTTGTTTTACTCTGGAAGAAACATTGGTTGGGATTTATTTAAATGGAAAGAGAATTTTTAAACAATTTTTTTATAAAATATTTATGAACTTCACTGGCATTGGTTTTAGTGAAATGAGACCTCAAATTTTTTTGCCGAATTAACAAATTTGCCCATTTGCAGAGTTTTTTGAGAAACGGTTCTTCCGGGGTGTTTTTTTTTTTTTTTCCCCTGAAAAATTCACCTATTCACTGTCTTTGTGTTCAAGCCAAGCTATTGGTGAAGGAAAAATGGGGAAAAAATGCAAATAGTAGACGGTCCATTGTTAATATATATATATATATATATATATATATATATATATATATATATATATATATATATATATATATATTAGAATTTGGCACTATCCTAAAAACTAGGATTGCACAGGTACCTCTTCCAAACACAAACTTTGGTACCTGGCTGGCAAAAACTACTTGGTGCCACCGCACCATCAACTTGATGTACCAGTTCTACAAAAAAAATTTCAATAATGCGGCAATTGCGGTCTAAAACTACATGTCAAAAGTGTGCAGTAACCAGCATGTGTGCACGTCGGAAAGATACACAGACAACATGAGATCGAAGTGACTGCAAACTCTCACAGGGATGCACGTACGCTCAAACACTTCCTATGTCACACGTATGTGAATGTTTGGTGATTAAGCAGTTTTAGTCCCAATTGATTGTATTGATGAGGCAATATCCATAGTGAAGTACAACATACAGCACCCTTGTTTTGCCATTGCATTGTGTTATTAGCAAGTAAATGAAATTAGCTGAAAGTAAATGCATTGTTTAAAATGGAAAAAAATCAACTGCAGTATAATACTGATAAAAATGCATATTTACTGTTTATTCCTATTTAAAGTCTACATAGTCCGTAGATGAGAATATGAGTGTGCGGCTGTTTTTATGTCCTTTGAATATCTGGCACCCGGTTCAAGCGTACACCGTCTCTCAACCAAAGACAGCTGGGATAAGCTCCAGCAGGCTCTCGACCCTTGTGAGGATAAGCGGTACACAGAATGGACGGATGGAGTCACCAGGGCATCAATAGACGACTACCTTCAGAATTTTTTTGGCACCTTCCGTCTATTCCCCATCCTCCGGGAAAAAGCCTGCTAACTGACAAATAGATGGACACAGAAACCCAACTTGACTTTGTTCAGCCTTGGTGGAGGTCTATATAATATTAAGTGGGCTTATGGTTACAGATGATCGTGATGGCATTGCTATAACAACAAATCTAATGGTGGCCTAAGTCTACTTTTACCAAGTACAAAGGTACTTTTATGAAGGTATACTGTAGTTTCAAAGTCGGAATTTTAGTTTTGTGACATGACAGCACTACCAAAAAACATTGAGGAAATTTGCATAAGTCATTGAGCATAGCTCTATCCGGCCCCATTATGCCACCAGCATTGCCAAGTGAGCCCCAATATTATTATTCTAATCATATAGCGTGTTTATGCAGTGGACTGGAGTTATGCAGCAAGTGGAGTTGCTCGTTGGTGGTCAGGGTACAGATGGTCACTCATGTTTAATCATTTTCTAAAAATAAGTCTGGCTCCCGTGATTAATGAGCACCGATATGTTCTACTTAGCAAGTCGGCAGTTGTACCTGTGTGGAAGCGCGAAGATATCGGAGAGGAATCAAGGAATTGCAGTAGATTATTGGAGATGAGGCATTTATGAGATGTTTAGTTTGTATTTTTTTTAAGCTCATTAGATTTTAATTAATTAGTGACGTAAAAACAAATGCATGACATACTGAGGAATCGTGTCACAATAACATGATTTCATGAGGCAAGGCATTTCATTTTTCAAGTGCACGATGCACCTGTTAAAAAGCATGATAAAAGTATGATTTTAATGAGGCGAGGTGTTTATTTTTCAAGGAGACAAGGTGCGTGATGATCATTTGAGGCATGGAATTGTAAAACTGTGTGATACTCTGGCAATTATTTTCTGCTGGATCATGTGCCTGGCAATTCATCAAGTCATTCATTTAAATCAGTCACGGTGTTCGAAAATAATAATTTAAGAAGGGTATTTATTTTCTGTTGATGATGTACCTCTACAACATGCGTGGAGATTTGTGGCATGGGGTTTAAATAATATTTTTTTTTTTTAGTCAAGGCATTTTTTTTTTTCAAGCGATCAATTCAGGCACAGCGCTATAAATGGCCGTCTTTATTTGAGGCAAGGCGTTTGTTTTTGCAAACAGACTAAACATCTGGCGTTCAATCTATGCAAGCTTTGTGTAAAGATGTTTATTAAAGGTAAAGCTTTTAGGTTTTGGGCAATGAAGTGGATGATGCATCTGGTGGCGAACTGAGACATGGCATTATAAAAATCAGTAATTATGTGAGGCAAGACAGTTATTTTCTCAAATGGAACATGCACCTGGCTATGAATTGAGTCATGATGTTAGTAAGAAACATATTTATTGGAGGGAAGGCATTATCTTTGAGTAGCAAACGATGCACAAATGCATCTGTATCTGCGCAGCATCCGTCTTGACCACTTGCCGCCTGTGTCCCATTTAGCGTACCTTTCTCCAGAGAGCATTTTGGCGCGCTTAAGTGGGCCGATAAAAAGCAATGGCATCTCCTCAATGTAAATATAATGGCGCGTTAACATTCATATTATATGAGCGCAAAGCAGGGCGCACAGTCGTTTAAACGGTGCCACTAATACGGCGCAAACTGTTCTGGAAGCAACCTCCAATTTGGCCACTTCAGCCTGTTTTTCTTGCAAATTTCATTATCATGTTTTGTCAAGTTCGAAAGCCGTCGCCTGTAACCAAATCTCATTATTTTTTTAAATAAACGATGAAACACTGGATTAGCTCGCAGACCACATGAGTCTGTTGTGAGTCTCGCTGCAAACCAAAGGCTATCGGATGCTCACAAAAGAGCAGGCGGCTCAATCTAGCGTGTTTATCGCTAATTAACGCAGATTAATTGAGCATCAGCTTTTTGCCAAGCGGAAGGCCATTTGCGTACCGGGGGGGGGTTGGGTGGGGACTTCGTGCCCCCTGAAGCTGCTGATCCACGCGCTTAGCAAACACTCTTTCTTATCTTGCTGCTGTGAGCGTGTTACTCATTGCGTTCAATGGATGCACACACGCTATCTACCAAGATAACTACAAGTGCACGGTCGCAGAACATCACAATGTTACCTATCTTTTGGGTTTTTCCTCACACAGGTGAATTCAATGTTGACAGTATAGGGCAGTGTTTTTTTTGTTTTTGTTTTTTCTTAGACGGCTGGCTACTCGGTGTGTAGTTTAGCTATATATATATATATATATATATGTATGTATGTATGCCAAAAAAAGGAAAATGTTTTGAGCTTTATTGAATTGAATTCAATATGAAAAGAATTGAATACAAGCAGCTTATCATACTAGACTGAGTCCAGAGGGCATGTTTAACCCCCACAGTGAGGTAAACTTCAGCTCTCTAAACTGCACACAAGTCAGCTCGCTCTTCTAATTGGAACCGCTTGAGTGGAGCAATCATGGGTCAGTTTGCACATCATCGCCTCTCCTCCTGCCAGGCACACGCGCGCACGCACACGCGGACGCACACGCACACAGTGGACAACCAGCAATCGTGTTGGACTCAAAACTATTTATCAGCTAATTAGCCGCACGCCCCCCCCTCGCTCACTCCACTATGAAGTCATTAGGAAAATGAGAAATTAAATCAGTCAGTGGTAGATTGCAGTCTATGCTGTGCTTGACACATGGTGTCCTCAGGATCAAATGATAGAGTCCTGTCTGTCTACGGTTTTCTTATTGCCCTCTTGGAAGGAACTTGTGAACCAACACAAACAAAGACAGACACGTGATAAAAGTGGTCCTCTCCTCAGAACTGAAAATGGTGGCAACTTGAAATCTTTCTGACATAATTCTCCATGAATCAATGACTTTTCTGTTGAGGAACAAACATACAGAGAAATGAACAGAAAGCTTATTTATTTATTTATTTAGTTTGTATTTGTTTGTTTTTGTGTTAGTTTGACACCTGGTAAAAGTGCCTGGTAACGCATTGTCAAGCAAACAGGCACTTATGAAAAGAGGCAGTCTACAATTTTTCCACATTTGGGGGACATGTGGTAAACGTGTTACACTCAGATTTGAGTGCAATTTGTCGTCTTGATGATCTATTCTTAGCATCTCACATCCTCCAACAACCAGGAAGTAGTCTGAGAAAGCCCCAGAACGCAAATTACAGAGTTGTGTCAAAAAATTTGACACAAAGTGAACTTCTATTCTTCCGTTCAAATGAAAAAGTCTTTTTGTTGCGAGGGTTGAGATTGTCCTCCAGGAAATGACCTTCTAACAAATAAACGGACAAAAGCAAAATCATAGCATTGCGCTATTTTTCCTTCTTTGTTTGGCATGCTAAAGGCAACCCGTTCCAGAATGCAAATTGTAGCAAACCATCTGTCAAATGTCTTGTTTTCTCTATGAAGCAAAAAGTGACCTGCTAACTGAAAAACTGACTAAAAGAGAAACAACCAAAACACAGAGTAGTCTTGTTCTGTTTTGTTTTGTTTTTTCACCTTCTTTTGACACATAGTAAAAGTGTCCCCAACACTCCAGAATGTAAATGGTTGAACGCAATCCATGTCTTACCATAAAGTACATATTAACGTCTTATGTCATTTGCTTGAACCACACCTTGCAATCTGATGAGCGTCGTGTTTTTTAGTGTTTTAATTGAAAAATCTAATGTTCCACTAGAGATTAAATTTGCAGTCTTAGGCGATTTGTTGACATCTGCTGCCTCATTGTCGTCGAGGCGAATTGCACTGCCACCCACTGTTGGACTTATTGCTTCAACTTGGGACAATATAACAACTCAAAAGTTGAACTCCTCTGCAATCTCAGTGGATGTTTTCCGGTTCACATTTATAAAAACACAAGGTTGAGCATTAGTCACTACGGTGGACAGCTATTCAAAAGCAGTATATGGACAACTATATACTAAACTCATTTTCCAAATTTGTCACAAAATCAAACGGCCGGAAAGCTTTCTGAATTGGTTGTATATTAGCAGTTGACTGTTGTGACTGCCGTTTTTATGTTGCCTCGCTTGATAAAAAAAAAAGAAAAAAAAAAAGAAGCGGTTGTAAACATTTCCACGGGTTTTCTTTCTCCTGGTGAGTAAGCTCACATATCCCCCAACACCACCACCACCACCCCCCATACAGCCGCAAGGCTTTTCTCCCGCTTGGCCCCCATGTAGTTTGAGGATTTAGATAACAACTTGGCCTCTGTGCAATCAACCAATAAAAAGCCACTTGTGAAATTGGCCCGCGTCTATCTCCTCGGGTATGTTTTTTTTTCCGACTGTGTTTGATGTGCTCCCGCGGCACTGATCGTGGCACATAATGTGATTCCTCCTTCACACGGCGTTAAAGAAAAAAAAAGAAAGTCTCCCGCACTTTTATGGCGGGCTGGGAAGAGATGCTGGCGTTTTCTTTACCAGGCAATTATCGACAACCCGTTTTTTTTTTAAACGGGGGAAAAAAAGGGGGGGAAATCAAAGCCTCGCATTTTGATGTTTTGACTCGGGAGAAGAGAGTTTCCGGAGGAAGAGCATGAAAGGCAGAGGGAAGTAAATTCCACGATTGGCCGGGGAAGGCATACAAGCCACGAGGCTGAGTGAGGAAAGCGAGTCGTAGTGAAAGCAACATGATGCGGCATGAGAATGTGTGTCATTCTTGCCGTGTACGATTTGACAATCAGTCATTACAATGGACAGCTGGTCAAAGGTTTCTAAATGTGTGAGTCTTGGGGCCCTATTTTCGTTTCCAGCGCAAAGTCTAGCGCAAAGTATAGTCTAATTGTGGAGTGGAGTTTTCTTTCTTTTGGTATTTTCATAGATGGGCACAGTTAAAAATGCGCTGTTGTGGGAGTGAACACAGCGGACTTGATTCCCAGCCAATCGAAGCGGCTGCGCTCATTCCTTTTAAATTTAGAGCTCGTGAAACGGTCTCGCTCGGTGGAAATTGGTGCACGCAAAATATGTTTATAAGGAACTGCAAGACGATCTCCAATCGAGGGTGGTGTAAAATTGGCTACTCTAATGTGGGCACTTGGAGACCACCTTCCACCCCGATCATGTGACACATGACAGTTGCTTCGATCAAATCCACCAAAATCATGTTACAGCATCTGCGCCACAACTTAGACCTTCTTTTAGTTGGTAAGGTCTAGAATACTTGTCACCAAACGGTTGGGTGCGCCGAGTTCATGTAAAAGAAAATGCTCTTTGTCCACCGGAATGTCCAGCATGGTGTTGCACACAAATTCTGGAGATAATCGATACTTGCCTTCCGAAAATGAAGATGCGCCAGTTTTTACACTAAGCACACATGCACCTGTCTACGAAAATAGTCATTGATGTCAAAGTAGTGCAACCGAGAAAGTCGCGGCAGCACTATTCAAAATCTTTTGCCTTTGTGGGATTCTTGACACTAATGTTGAGTTGTCAGTCACTAGTCGGCAATACAGTAGTTGAAACGCTTCTTTTTTTTTTTTTTTTCCTTTTTTTTTTTTTTTCTTAAGAAACGCTTCTAAAGAACTTAATTTTAATCGACAAAGATGTAGATCAGTAACTCCATTTTACAGCACTTTAAATATGTGCATCAATAACTTCAATGGATGGCAATTCCAAATATTGTGTGTGTGTATATATATATATATATATATATATATATATATATATATATATATATATATATATATATATATATATATATATATATATATATATATATATATATATATATATATATATATATAATTGTAAATCTTGATTTAAAAGTTCCTTAAACGTCACAACCGTGGCGGCACCTAAATCACTAAAGTGGACACCCTTTCAAATGCTGACATCTCGTGTATGAGGAATATATAAATCGCGTATCAGTCAGTGACAAACTATTCAAAAATTGAGTTTTTACATGCCTACGTTTTGATGTTCAAAACATGTTTTTCTCCTATCTGCATGTTTTTTTTTGTTTGTTTGTTTGTTTGTTTTTTGTTTTTACCTTTCACCAATGCACATTCTCCTGTTGAGATTTCTGACACACCCACCACCGTGCTTGACCTGTGAATTTGTGTGCAACCACCAAAGAGGCATGACTCATTGAAGTTGGAGGTTGGCTGTAAATAAATAGTGCCTAGAATTTTCCTGACTCTTGAGAATGTCATTCAAATCGATTTGATAAAATTTAGCACACTTTAAATATCAACATACCATCTGTAGTTGTATGTGTCATCGCCGGTGAGACGTGTGCACCTCTCCGACTCACACACTATACGTTAAAAGGGTGCATGTTTGCTTGTTTTTTGTTCCATATGAAGTACATTCAATAAAAGTCATGTAATCAAAATACTGTGCTTATAACTGAATGCATGTTTGGGTATCAATGCCTTAGCAGTGCCCAAGCTTGCGACAAAACAGTCCGAGTCACTTGAACCGTATTCGATGGCGCAAAAAAAAAAAAGACTGATTCAATATCTCACTCACCATTGCGTCATTACGATAACTGCAATTGTTTTAATAGTGGGCCAAAAAATCTCCAAGCTGCATTTTTGAAGCGGGGAAACTTTTTACCAGTTAATGTTACAGTATATATGTTGACGTTCCACAGCTGGAGTAACCTGGTAGGGACACATTATAGCTGTTTTTGAGCATTTTGGGCCAGTTGTGTCAGGTGACAGCGATGTCACCTGGCAGTTAACTGCAACAAAATGTGCAAAATAATGTTTCACCTTCACTGGACTTATTACAGAATCTTGAGTGTAGAAGAGGAAAAGTGTTAAAGTTCATGGGAGAATGCGCACAGATGGATTTTACGGGGAACGCCCACCGTTTCGGGTTGCTCCACCCATCGTGCACACCCGGCATGAGGTTGCAATAATGGCAGATTTGAGTGGACGGGAGAATGCTGCAGGCTTTTTTTCTGATATATGCACATGGGATAATATGGAGCATAACAAATGAATATGGCCTTTCCTCACTGACACGAACGAGACAAAGAAGAAGAAGAAAGGGCGATTGAGGCATTAATTTCCCGGTGTAACGACAAAATAACGGGCAGTGGCAAGGCGCACTTGTTAAATCCTAATTTCATTTTAATGAGGCTTACATCTGGTAATGATGCCGCCCGGAAGGGAGAGATGTTATTAACTCGCAGGTTAGTCTGCCCGCGCGCAATTAGCCCACCTTCTTCGGAAAGGCGCGTCGGCCAGCTATCAAACGGGATACTAATGAGCAGGAAGAGAAAAGTGAGCCGTCTCGTCGCCACAGGAAACCCAAATTAGCTCGGTGATGTCCACAAACTGGTTTGGAAACAGCAGAAGATGAGGTTAGCTTAAAACATGCAGTCAACTCTTATTTTCACGGGAGTTTGGGACCTAGCATGTGTCGCGAATAGCTGAACTCTTTCTTTTTTTCATTTGCATTATTTACACAATTGTTCAATAAATTAAATGATGTGTTTATAAAACATTCCATGTTAGGTACCAGGGCTCCATTATGAAACGCAAAGGATCGTACAACAAATAGTTTGAGGTGTATTCTACAAAATTATTCACAAGTCGGATCAGTAGGTGTTTGTGGCTCTTTAATCCCTTTTCTAGAATGTTCTTATTAGTTGTTTCTTATTCCACTTTGATCGTTCTTGTTGTTAAATGAACACCTCTCGGGATCCGCATCAATCAAACGTGAGCAGTCTTTGTCGAGGCAAAATATTTGCTGCAGCTCTTTTAATGGCGGAGTGTGCAAGTGTACCTAATGAAGTGTCCGGTGAATAAAAGAGAGAATAAATTTGCTCGATGTAAACATCACTACAAAAAGGATTGCCCAAGTTCGTTCCTCGAGAGCACACCTGTTTCACGATCAGGCTCGTTATCAGGCTTCTGCAAAGCTTGAGCTAATGAGCTGATCATTGGATTCAACTGTGTTGGAGGAGAGTGACACGGAAAACAGGCTGGATAGGGGCTCTCGAGGACCTGACTCGGGCACCTCTGCTGTATTATGAAACTAATGCTTAGTCTGATGTGGACTGTGCAGCTCGACACCTCACAAGAGGGATTATTACCTCCTCAAAGCACAAGCGTTACAGTTTGACTGATTACTACACAGCAAGGACTTTAATCACAAACCAATTTTTGTGAAATTGGTGGCAGAGATGGTAAGAAGAAACCATTTAAGTCTCACTTCCACAGAATGCTGCACCCCTTACCCCCGCCTCAGAATGCAGGTGATGCATTCCTGTCTGTCAAAGAGTTACATCAGCTTTTTATATGAAACAGGAAATAGCCTGGCTTTTTTTTTTTTTAAATTCATCCCTAAAGCCAGTTTCAGTTAGCAAAATTCAATTTGGTAGACATGTCTATCATGAGTTGACCCTCAAAAAAAAAGTCCTCAAGAATCCATGCTCTCAAAGACTCAAGGGATCTGCCATTTTGTTTGTGTACATTATTATGTTCATTTTGAACATTTTCAATGACTTACAGTGTACATACGGTGCTGTTAATAAATTGATACATTGCACCTGATTTTGGAGAATTGCGTAACTTGAAATGTTTTGCAGCGTCTTTGTCTGAATGCTATGGAGGACCAAAACTGCCAAAATTCGAAATAAATAAATGACTAAATAAATAAATAAATAAATGACTAAAAGTGAAAATAAAAATGAATAAAAACAAATATAATTCCAAAATTATATCTAATAAATAAATATAAATGGAAATAAATCTGTTTTTATTTTAACTTTTTGTCATTTATTTATTTATTTATTTATTTAGTCATTTATTGATCCTTTTTTTTTAATTCGACATTTATGTATTTATGTATTTATTTATTTATTTATTTATTTATTTTGCATTTCGGCAGTTTTGGGCCGTACAGCCAAGTGGAAATGTTATTTAAATGAGGGGGCGGTCCGAAGCATTTATATTTATTTTTTTAGATATAATTTTGGAATTATATATTTTTTTATATTCATTTTTATTGTCACTTGTAGACAGTTGTTCATTTATTTATTTATTTATTTATTTATTTATTTATTTATTTATTTATTTATTTATACAGATAAAGATTCCAAATTTGGGGGTTCATTTCTATTCCAAATGAGTTTCAAGCCAAGATAAGGAAGCAGTTTTGAAGTAGGGTTTGATGCCTGGGTTAGGGTTTTAAAAAGGATAAATTACAGGGTTAGTTCTTTCAAATTCATGCTTACTTTCTGCTAATATCATCAGCCGTAAAACAGTTTATGATCAGTTTCCTTTCAGAGCTCGTCAAGTTGCTTTGCTTTGTAAAGTGAGAAGTTTTCCATCTTAGACGTCGGAAATAAATGCAGCGGAAAAGGCGTCTGAAGTTTTAAAGAGCCTCTCGCGCATTTGGCTGCACTTTTACAAGTCAGCAGTGCCGGCGAGCTGGCCATATGGAGCTCTGCTAACTACTGCAATAAAAAACTACGTGCTAAGCGGCTCAGACACGTCGCCGATTTAATTCAAATAATCAGACGTGAATGGAAATACTCAACTTGAACTTTCAGCCATGACTTGCAAGCAATGAGTAGAGTTTCAAGCCGAGATTGGGGTTTCAAGTAAAGGCTAGTGCTTCAAATCAGCTTTGAGGTTTTAAATTAGGGTTTCAAGCCATCATTGGGTAACTTGAAAGCAATGGTTAGAGTTTCTAATTAGTGTTTCAAGCCAAAGTTAGTTATAATTTAGGGTGTCAAGACAGGATTAGGCTAAGTACAGTTTAAAGCCAGCGATGAGGTGAGAAATGATAGTTTGAAGCCTGTATTAGGGTTTCAAATTGATGGTTTCAAGTTATGGTTAAGTGTTAGGGCTTCAATGTAATGTTTCAACCCAGAGTTTTGCTTTAAAAGTAGAGTTTAAAGACATGAGGCAAAGTGTTTTCAGACAAGTGGTAAGGTTTCAAATCCAGTCAAGTCATCTTTATTTGCAGGGTTTCACGTTAGGGTCAGGGTTTCAAAGTATCGTTTCAACTCAGGACTTGGCCTCAAAATTAGGGCTTCATGATCGGGTTAGTGTTTTAATGAGTTTCCTGTTTTCAAGTTAGGGTTCTAAGCCAGCACTTGGGTTCAAAATCAGGGGTTCAAAATGGAGTTAGTGTTTCAAATTTGTGTCAGGGTATCTAAATAGATTTTCAAATCTGTGTTAGGGTTTCAAATCACGGTTCCAATTCCAAGAACTACAAATTAGTTGAAATTTATTGGTAGAATTTAAAGGTGGGGCTTCAAGGCAAGGTTAGTTAGTTAGTTAGTTGGTTGGTTGGTTGGTTGGTTGGTTGGTTGGTTGGTTGGTTGGTTGCTTGGTTGGTTGCTTGGTTGGTTGGTTGGTTAGTTAGTTAGTTAGTTAGTTAGTTAGTTAGTTAGTTAGTTAGTTAGTTAGTTAGTTAGTTAGTTAGTTAGTTAGTTAGTTAGTTGGTTAGGTAGGTAGTTAGGTTTGGCAGTTTTGAGGAGCCAATTGCAGGGAGGCGAGTCAGAGGAGCACTCAAAAAAGTAATGTAATTTCAAAAGAACACAAAGGCAAACAAGGTGACTCGGATTAATCCTAAATTCTAAATAAACAGAAGTGCAAAAATAACAGGGTTTACAACACCAAAACAAACAGTGTGGAAAAAGACATGACTAGACTTGAACAAGGACTGAGACATCAAACAATGAACTGACAAGGATAGAAAGAAACGAGCAAACATGGATAAAAATATCTGGTGAGACGAGACACACCTGGATAAGACACAAGTGCTTGAGGAAGCTGATTGGTGACCACAAGGGACCGGCTTGACAAGCACAGATGGACAGGATAGCCTTACCGAGCAAAACAGACAAAAGTGACACAAGGAAAACATGACAAAACTCAAATCATGTCAAAACAAGAGAGATCATCCACAGAACATGAACATGACATTATTTAGTGAGGTAGCATCAACACTTTAGTTGCAAATGTCGTGTTCCTCTCCATGTATTGTTGTGTTTCGATTGTATTTGTCTGTAATGCAGAATTTTGTGCTCTTCTTTTATGTGAGCGGTTGTCTCGGCGTAGCAGCGGCCCCCTCGGGGAGGAAAAATGGAGATGATTCTCGGCTCGCTGTTTAATTTTAGAACTGGCCGTGACACAGCAAATTAAGCAGGGATGCTCTCCGCCATCTTTGCAACCTGTCAAGCGGCCGCGCTCCGTTCGAGGCGTGCAGAACGCGTCCGAATGAATATGAAGATTTATGTTGGGTTTTTAATGCCAAGAAGAAGAAGAAGAATGTTAAAATGTGTGAGCCAAGTACTTTACATCTTGTTTATTTTCATTTGACGCAGAGTGGAGTGGGTCAAGCGCTTATTACCGAAAGGCTTTTTAATCCCTTTTGGCTGTGTAATAGTGTTTAGCAGCCCGAGTGGAAAATCACCATGTGAAAATGCAACATGTTTATTTCGCTGTTGCTAAACTCTCGACTTGAACGCGTGAGGAGTTTAATGTTGAGTCATGTCTGTTGAGAAATAAGAGCCCCATGCTTCAAAGGTGGGGTTAGCTTTTGCAAGTAGGGTGTTTAAAGCCGGGCTTAATGCTTCAAGCAAGGTTTTGGCTTTCAACTTAGGGTTTCACGCTTGGGTTAGTGGTTCAAATTTGAGTTTCAATGATGAGTTAGGGTTTCAACTAAGGTTGGCTTATTTTGTGAGTTTCAATACTTAATTACAAGCTTAAAACAAATATAGCTCAAATTCTCTTTTTTTTTTTTTCCATATTTTTGAATGTTTGGCACCATAGTGCTCACAGTCAGTTTGGATAAGAAGTTTGTATTACCTTCTGCAGTGCAACAAAATCTGACTAACATATATGAAATATGGATATATGATGGATGTATGGGTTACACAGTACACGGTGAATAAATGGCGCACGTATGGGCCCCATGACCATATTTTGCTTCGGGCCCCCAAATGGCCTGGGCTGGCCCTGGGTTGAGGTGTTTCCAAGCCAAGCCAACACTAAGCCAAAGAAAAAGCAAAGTTTTCATGACTTTTTTTCCCCCACTTTCTTCCCATGTGTTTTTTTGTTTGTTTGTTTTTTACTGCCTTGTCGCTTTTTATTTTCTCTTTGGCTGTCATCCTAATAATGGTGTTTTGAATTTTTTTTGTTGAGGATTTATTTAAAAGCTCTGTTTTTGTTTTTAAGCTTTTATGAACCCGTCAAGCGACAATCTGTGTGTGCAAACATCACACTTGTTCTTCTCCGCACGCATTCATTTGACACCACCGCCACCGCACTGAATTATTAACGGCAAGACTAATTATAGGCCCTTGCCACTGTGGCAACCGAGCCTGCAGAGCAAAAAAAAAAAAAAAAAAAACACGTCGGCGCAGTTTTGGCCAATGTTTTTGTGCCCAGTGTGACACCTTAGCTGCCACTTTGTTTTCACCCGTCGTTAACCATTTGATGAGTCGTCAATCTATATTCTACATTTAAGTGTAAACGTTCCACTCAATATTTCTCTTGTAAACATAACCAAAGGATAAAATAAAAAATTTATATCTGATGCATAACCGTCTTTTTATGAATGTGCAATATCTGACGTAGGCTATTAAAAATCAGACAGTATCACCTGCAGAGAGGTTCATTTTTTTGATGCTTTGACTCGACAAATCATAACCGCATTAAATATTTAACACTCATTTAGTCTGTTGGAGAGGGTGCGTGGTGTTGCCAAATCTGGTCAAAATTTTGTCTTGTTTTATTTTTTTATAACTAAACATTATCCTCCATAAAAATGAGTCTCTCTGGCAGTGTGTTTTTGCCAATAATTCATTCCTCCAGTTGGCGATTATGCATAAACGCTCGCCTCATAATGCTGAAGTTCACCAGCTGTTTCTCGCCTGCGGGCTGCAAATGTAACTTAACATCTTGGTTTTCTTTTTCTTTTTTTTATTCAATGTTATATTTTCTTTCTAAAACCTGCCAGCACGAGCGTCTCTTTATTGTCATTATTATGCAGTATTCATGGTGACTGTCCTCATATTCTGCCCTGGAATTGTTTACAACCCAATTCCATTCCCTGTCATAAGTCACACATTTTCTTAATATATTGCCTTATTCTAAAATTGATTAAATTATTGTGTTTCTTTAAAATTATAAACAAATGTACACAAAAAAAAAGCCTTGTGGAAATTGTTACTTCTATTAAGAACAAAAATATTTAAAACACTGATTTGATCTATACAGTACTTGAGCCATTTATTTTGCCCAAATACACTTTCATGATGCTGCAAAATACGTATTTCCCTTGAACGCACATATAATTTAAATGTAGTTTAAAAATGTGTAATTATGATGTCATTGTTTTGCACAGCCAGAGGTTATGGGTAAGGTTTATGTCAGGGAGTGCCTTTTGAGATGCATTGGAATAGCCATATTCAGGGACCAAATTTCAACTTCCAACCTTGGATTTCCAAATTCTGGAGGGTCGCTCGGGGGCGGGCACACTTACCTGGAATGACAAACCATCCCTGGGTGCCGACTCCCCCGACTTGCAGGGGGGCTGGTACTCAGAGTTGGATCCATGTAGCCCTACATCAGGGCGGCGTGGCTCAGTGATAGAGTTGTCTCCCCATGCCATTGTGACCACGTTGAAGTATCCTTGAGCAAGATACTGAACCCCTAGTTTTTCCTGATGCTGAGTCATCAGTAGTTGAATGAGTAGTTGGATGTAAAGCGCTTTGTAAGGTGCAAAAGTGCTATATAAGTGAAGTACCACTTACCTTTTGGGCCTTTTGGAATTGTAAAGGAAAGGTCCAACCTGAGCCACTCACTCTGTTTGTGTTGTGTTGGTCTTGTCTTTCAGAGCCGTGACAGAATGGTGGACTGCTTGAGCAAAGTCATGCTGCACACGGTCATCTCATGCTGGCAGCCGGTCCTGGGACTGGTGCTGCTGGCCGTCTTCGTGGGCTCCTCCCTGGGCTGCCCCTCCCGCTGCGAGTGCTCGGCGCAGACCAAGGCCGTTGTGTGCCACCGCAAGCGTATGCCCACCATCCCCGATGGCATCCCGGGAGAGACCAGGATCCTGGACCTGAGTAAGAACAAGCTGACCATGATCAACCCGGATGATTTTGTCGCCTTCCCGGGCCTGGAGGAACTCGACCTGAGCGGGAATATAATCAGCTACGTGGAACCGGGTGCCTTCAACGCTCTATTCGGCATGCACTCGCTCAGCCTGAAGAGCAACCGGATCAAGCTTATCCCTCTGGGCGTCTTCTCGGGGCTGGCCAACCTCACCCGCCTGGACGTGAGCGACAATAAGATCGTCATTCTCCTGGACTACATGTTTCAGGACTTGCACAATCTGAAGTTTTTGGAGGTGGGCGACAACGACCTGGTTTACATCTCACATCGCGCATTCAGCGGACTTTTGAGCCTGGAGACGCTGGCCCTGGAGAGGTGCAACCTCACCGTGGTGCCCTCCGAGGCCCTCTCGCACCTACACAACCTGGTCAGCCTGCACCTGCGATACCTCAGCATCAGCACTTTGCATCCGTACTCCTTCAAAAAGCTCTTTCGGCTGCGCCACTTGGAGATCGACAACTGGCCCTCACTGGACCACGTCCCGGCAAACACCCTGCACGGCCTCAACCTCACCACCTTGTCCATCACCAACACCAACCTTTCATCCTTCCCCTACCAAGCCTTGAAGCACCTGCCCTACCTGACACACCTCAACCTGTCCAACAACCGCATCCGGCACATCGAAGGTGGAATGTTGATGGACCTGGTTCGCCTTCGGGAGTTTCATCTGGTCGGCGCTCAGCTCACCGCCATCGAACCGTACGCCTTCCAGGGTCTGCGGGGACTGAAGGTGCTTAACGTTTCTCACAACCGGCTGGACACGCTGGAGAAGGGAGTGTTCCAGTCCCCGGAAGCTTTGGAGGTCCTACTCATCGACAACAACCCGCTGGTGTGCGACTGCCGCCTCATGTGGATCTTACAGAAAAGGCATTCCATCCTGTTCGGGGATTCCCAACCGGAGTGCAACACGCCCGAGGGGATCCGAGGTAGGCCTTTCCAGGAGTTTAAGGAAAGCCTGCTGTCCTACTACGTGACCTGCACCAAGCCAAAAATCCGCGAGAACAAGACACAAACAGTGACGGTGGACGAAGGCCAGCACACTCTGCTGCACTGCAGCGCCGAGGGCACGCCAAGGCCTACCGTGTCCTGGGTGTCCCCGCGGCGGCGCGTCCTGACAGCCAGGAGTCACGGCAGGGTAACGGTGCACAACAACGGCACCCTGGAGATCAAGTCGACCGAGATTCAAGACGGCGGCGTCTACCTCTGCCTCGCCTCCAACACGGCCGGGAACGACACCCTGATGACGTCGCTGGCCGTCAAGAGCCTGGGCTCGCTGTACGCCAACAGGACCCAGTATTACACCGACCCCAGCAACACCACTGCCAACGGGACCGCTGGCGTCACCTTGGGCTTGGACCTTAAGACCATTTTGGTGTCGACGGCCATGGGTTGCTTCACGTTCCTGGGGATGGTCTTGTTTTGCTTCCTGCTCCTGTTCGTCTGGAGCAGGGGCAAAGGGAAACATAAAAACAACATCGACGTGGAATACGTGCCTCGATCCAAGTCCAACGGCACTAACGTGGACTCCGCCGACATCCAGGCCGGTCCTCATCGTTTCAACATGAAAATGATGTGACTTGTTTTATAGGGGGGGAAAAAAAATCTGGATCGTGTGGAAAATAACCCAAAGTACATTCTATTTTTTTGCAAATGGAACCACAGCTGACGGATGAGTGGTCGCAAAGGACTTTGGGGTAAGAGACAATGAGCGGGACCTTGAACATAATGCTTGATGGTTGTCGGAATTGCTTCAGCTCAGAGGAGGAGTGAACAGTTCCCAGGGAATTAAGTGTCATTTATCTGCTTTTTGAGATTTATATGCCCTCTCCCGGGAAAAAAAAAGAAAAAAAAAAAAGAAAAGAAGGCCCTACGACGTCTCTGAGTTGGATCTTCTGGACTCGGCTCAACCGTGTACAGTACCAATTTGTATCTTACGCTAAAATAACCTTTGTTGAGTCTTGCGCCACATGCTTTGTCACCCATCCGATCAACCAATGACGGCGGCCATCGCTTCCTCTGTTCGATACTTTTGCCCGTGTGTACCAAATGCTTTGTTATTATGTACACCTACTGTATGTACATACTCATTCAAAAGAAATATTCATAGCAATATTCATGGGATGCATTAGCCAAAATTGATATAACCCTATATTGTATGTTCAGCAAAAAAAAAAAAAAAAGAAGAAAGAAACACACATGAGACTTTTGAAGTTTCCATAGATTCAGGAAGGGCTTCTATGGGTGGTTATGTGTCCCTGCTCCCCCACGATTGACTCAGAAATAAGAAATATGAATAAATACATATTTATCAAATGAAATATTTTATTTATTAATGATGTTGGTCAAAAACCAATCCTCAACTGCTGTCGGGTGTCCAATATAATATCTGGACAGTCCTTTGGATGAACATGAACCACCGTTTTGTCCGACTTGAGTGTCTTTCTATTCCTTTCAAGTGTACCTTTTTGGCCCATGTGTCAACTTTTTGGCCCGTGTGTCAACTTTTTGCTACCGTGATATTTGCATTGTTTCTTTATTCTTTCCCCTGTAGAAAAAAAAGGACTTTGTTGTGGTAGTTCCTCATTTTGTTGTTGAATCATTTAGATTGTGACAATTTAAAAAAAATGTAAAAAAAAAAAAAAATTGTATGTGGAATAAAGGCAGTTGTATTTGTACCTGTGACTTAAGTCAGCTTTATTAATGACACAATGCGGCTATCCTATAATTGTGAAATCGCAAATGGCTTGAAGTAAAATTCAAATAAATATTAGAGTGGTGCCTTGAGATACGAGTTGAATTTATATCTCAAATAATCTTGATCCACTGAAGTGACTAGAATGCAGTTAATCTATTCCAACCCACCAAAGTTTGCACTAAACAGTATTGTACTGTATAGAAGCATGGAACTGCCAATGTGGAGGAAACATTGACTTTTGAACATATTTAAATGAGGTGCGTTTGAGGCTAAATACTACAAACATAGCATATTTATTTTCCCATAATGCCATGGGGTATTCTTTTTTTTTTTTTTTTTTTTTTTTTTTTTTTATTTTATTTTAGCATTTGGCCCACATACGTTTGAAAATTAAGTAAACATCAATTGTTTATTTGTAACCTTTATGATTTATTATTATGTATGCAGTGCATGATTTGGCATTTTTTTCCCCCCATAATGCAACGGGGCATTGACTTGCGAATGCGCAATACACCATGGCTTTATGGGAAAAAAAAATGCTTTGTCTGTAGCATTTAGCCTACAAGTATGTTTAAAGTTACTCAGGAGTACATTCGAACGTGTTTTAATGTTCGAACGTACTTGCGAATATTTTTGAATGTATTTAAATTAGTTTGAACATACTCACCAGTCAAAAATGTAGTACTGTATAAAAATGTACAGTAATAAAGTTTTCTCGTGACATAACTTGCAAACATAAAAAATTTAAACACAAAACACGAATGTAGCCTATCTAATATTTGGTCCTTCCATGTTCTTCTTCTGTGGTGTCTGCGGCGCATTACCGCTAATAACATGCTAGCCATTGCTCAGTTGTTTGTATCCATTCTTCCATCCTTCTGATCTTGTGAAATGTCATCAGTCGCCGACGGAGTACTGTTCCAATAGTGCAGTTTACAATTACGCTCAAACTGCTACTTTTAGAACAGCGCACCGCGCGTGGGCGTGGCCACTTGATCTTCGGACAAGAAACACAGGTAGGTGACTGGTGGAGTGTATTTGTACGAGGCAAAACTTGTGAACTGACGCGCCATAAATCTCCTTAACAGACGTATTACAACAAGCCGCTGCTGCTATGTGATTGGCGATGTTGTGACCGGGATAAAATGAAGGGAGTTGAGGCTGTGATTTACGCGAAAAATGTCACGGAAGACACCTGTACGTGTGCTCTACATTCCGTCATTGGAAATGCCCGAGCAGCTGAAAATCCAGATCCACAATATGAGCGACTGCAGGTATGTTTATTGTCTGCTTTCTCAGCGTTAGCCTTGCTAGCTGCCTGCTACAGCATGCTAGCTACTATAGCCTACATCATGCTGAATTGTAAATACACAAAAAATACCCTGAGTTTACCTACAGATGCCACTGCTACTTAGATATGAACATTAATATGATCCGTATCAGAGATCTAGAACCCTATGCCTACAACAACTTGCTATTTTTGATCAGTGTCACTTAAGATGTGAGCGGTCACTGTGTCACCACGCCACTTTAACAAAAGCAACTAGGCAGACGTAACAGCCCAACCTTCAATGTGTTTCGTTTTCGTGAAAATTAGCGACCAAGACGATATGAGCAATCATCTCGACCGCACGAGACTTCCAGCAATGATCATACAATAAATCTTACCTTTCTACAAAAATTGATTTCTTTCCGCCCACTTTGACGTCTCCGCATGGCAACCACAGTTTGTTCCAAAGTGTGTTTGTCGATTGAACCATGTTGACATTTCACACATGGGATGTCGTTCTCCTCCAAAATGATGCGTTCGCGTGTGTCCTACTCTGTTATTTTCCGACTCATACATATCAATGGGGAAAACGTGAAGTCATTTGAGATCAACCCGACTGAAAGTACGGCAAAAGCAAGAACGCACGGAATAATGGGATGTTGTTCTTGTCACCTAGCTTAAGCCATGAATCCGACGGGTTGGCTAGTAAAATGTCCCAAGATGTATTTTTTTGTGCTGCTCTCATGGGAAAACGTCAGAGTCCGGGAGGTTGCGAAGGGTGTTAACAAGTACACAGCCGTTCCAATTTACAAAGAAATTTGCATTCTCAGGAAACACGTTCTTGCGGGGAGTTCACAAGATTGTACTTAATGGAGGCTTGCATCTAAAAAAATAAATAAAATTGTAAGTCAAAGAACATGTATCTCATGGTTTCACTGTCTTTTAAAAACACATTTTAGTTAAAAAAAAAAATGAATTATATTAAAATAAGAATACATGAAATGACATTTTTATTATTTGATTGTGAAAATGTTCAAGTAGCCTAAATAGATTTTTTAAAACTGACTTTAAATTGATTTGTAATAAAGATAATGTATTTGATTCCTTGAATATGTTAACTTAATAATACATTTTTTGAAAATATATTCATTTTATTAAATCCTTTTAATGATTTCTTGGGAATTGTAATTGACTTAAATTGAATTGACTACTTTAAGTAATTTGCTAAAAACTTTATACATTTGTATCAAAATGTAAACTGATTTTTGTTTCTTTTTATGTATTTATTTTTTGGTACATGCATCTGCACAGTGTGATTGTGAAGATGCTCCTTCATTAAAGTTAAGACCTGTTTTTATTGGCATTGGCATTTTGATTACTCTGAGTTACACAAGAGGGTGAAAATATTTCCTCTGTGGCTGATGCAGTTCACATCTACAACCACCATAATGCACATAATCAACCAAAACACGGCATTGTTTTCTACATCACATGAAGTGCAGAATACCACTTACTTACATTTTATTGCAATTCCACTGTCACAGTGAAAGAAAGTTATACATATTTCTCTATGATTCCATAAGGAGTTTCTGCGTGCACAGACAGTATATTTGTGATGTATTTTTTTTCACCCCCGGCATGTGGCGCTTCATTCTTTAGCAGATCCGCACTTCATCCTTTAATCCCAGTGATGTGAAGCAGATTGAGCAGGCAGCAGCTGGAGTGTATTGTCATCATCCTGCAAACAAAACAATTTTAAAAAAAGTACTTCTTTTATGCCACTTCAAACTCATATGGGGTATAATTCATTCATGATACCGTATACTGCATCTTCCTAAATAATGAATAATAATGATAATTTTAATAATTGATTAGTGATTTCAAAAATGTCACCCTGGCTTGAAACTTGAGTCTCTAACTTGAAACTCTAATTTGAAACCTTAAACAGACATTTCATCATGTTGTAGAAAGTATTTCCCAGAGGAGTGTTAAGCTAAAATATGCGGTCAGTTACTATGCTCAATGTTTTTCACAAATGTGCACATTACTTGAGTACTGCATGCATTTTTCTGAAAAAGATTGCCATCATTTTGTGGCATCTTGGAGCCAAGGAACAATGTATAATTGAGCTGATGAGCCTAATAATCAAAAGTACTATTTTGCCACCATTTTGGTGCAGAGGAAAATAATGTGAAATTGGGTTGAAGACCTCAATTTCAACAAGAGCAGTACTTTGTCGCCATATTGGCATCGTTGTTCCGAGGAACAGAGTCGAGAATTTTCAATTTGACAAAAGTAGTGCTCAACCGCCATCTTGGTGCTGAGGAACTGTGTTAAAAGTGATTTAAGGTTTCCTAATTTAAACAAAATTAGTACTTTACCACCATCTTGTGGTAGCTTGGTGCCAAGAAACTAAGTTGATGTGAGTTGAATAGCCTCATTCATACAAAAGTAATGCTTCGCCGCCATCTTGTGGCAACTATGTTGAACTAATTGAGGTTATTATGGTCGAGGACCAAAGTTGAATCAGTATTTCAACTTTTACCATTTTTTTTTATTTTTTTTAACTGGACTTGTGAAGTTGAGAGTGTGAGTAATGTTGCCACCTGTGCGGCTGGTGAAATGAAAATGAAAGCGGCTGTTGCAACCTGTCACCATTTTGCGGCTGAGCAGCGTTTCTGCCACCTGTGCTGCCCAAATTGACTTCGCCTTGAGGCTTTGGCTGCCTTTCTCTGCTCTTTTGACCGGTAAATGGAGAACACGGAAGCCAGCGATCTGCTTTGTTACGTGCGGACGGACGCCCGTTTCCCGTGGCGAGGACCCGCCGAAAACTGGACCGGAGTCGTCCAACGCCATCCGTCTTCATTTGTGGACGCGACGGCGCTTGGCTTCACGCTTCGTCCCGCTCTCGTTTTCTTGTATTTTCAAGGCCTCCGTCGACGCTGGGGGCCTTTGGGCATAGAAGTGGCGGCGTTTTTTGTCACACGGTGTGACGCGCCTCAAGCTCGCTCTTCTTATTACTCACCTGAATGAAGGTCGGCTTGTTTGGGTGTCGTGGGTGCGTTTGAAGAGCGCAACAGATTTTCAAAAACCTGGAATGGAGCTGCTTGATTCTCTTGTTCATGCTGCACGTGTTTGAATTGAAGGAGTAGTAAGGCCACATACGGAATAACAAAAAAAATGAAGTCAAATATTTTCCAAGAAAAAAGAAATCGTGTTGAAAGAAAAGTTATATTTTTCGAGAAGTTCTTAAAATATGTCTTTAAAAGTTATACATTAACAAGAATAAAATGTCTTCTTCTAGAAAAACAAAAACTTTATTTTCTTTGCTTCTTTAATATTAAATCATCTTAAATTTATTCTAGAAAAAAAGATAATTATCATTAAATTAAAACAATTATTTTGTGCAATATTATTTTAATACTATCCATTTTTGTTGAAGAAAACACATTTTTTTTTCTTTAATGTTAAGCCTTTTCTCTTGAAAAAACAGATTGATGTTTTATCATGAGAAATGTTACTTCATTACTCACAAAAATACAACTCTTCTTATATTACAAGAATGAACTTAATATTATAACATTTTATTATTTTTATCCTTTAATATTATGATTTGTGTTTAATTAAAAAATGTTTTTTTTACACTTGAGCTATATGGCTTTTTGACTTGAATAAATGTCTGTAGCTTCTATTTTCGGGGGGAAAAAAATGACTTTCAATCTCAGATGAGTTCAAATTTACTCTCGGGAAAATGTTTTTCTTCAAATTAGAGTTTAATTTTGAAACAATTTTTTGGAAAAACATTACAATAAACTTAATTGCCAGTTTTGTACACAACCAGATTAATCAACAGTTTAAATTAATACTTCTCATGTCAATCAGAACTCGATGCGGTGGTCTGACGTCACACCGTGACGTATTTTGCGGTTATACTGTACATCATACAGCTCTGGCGAAAGTCATTAAACAGGGTGCAAAAAATGTGTAAAAACCAAAACTAGATTTTGTGTTGGTTTGAGTGTCATGCTGCAGAGGTGAACAGTTTATATGTTCATTAAAAAAAAAAATATCCAGCATGCCAAAAATAATGAGTTCCTCCGGGAAAACAAACGCTGCTCCACATTTGCCGCATCACCCACCAACTGGATCATTCTGGACCTTGAGACCCGTGAGAATAAAATAGCAATAGATTACATGTTTGAAACACAAAAATACACACTACATGGTTGCTTCAATTTGGTGAGCATCTCTGCGAGTGTCCGCAGAGAACCAGTGGTCGTTAATCGTGGACAAAAACTGTTTCATTATATCTGTCGACATTTTCCATTCCAGTGTACTTTGGCTTGAGTTTCTGTTCAACCTCGAGTTTCTTGGCAAACTGCACCAAGAGCACTAAAAGTTTGTTTGTTTTTTTAATTCATCCGCTGTAGTCAGTTTGACAGAACAACCTGAAATTTGGTATGTCTTGCATAAGTAAACCCATAAACAGGCTCCAAATGCCATGCCTGAAAAGGCACAGGAAGTCAGCCATTTTATTTTGAAGTGGACAATTTACAGACATTTTGGCCGTTCCAGTCAAGTTGAAAATTCAGCCCCCAAAGCCAGTTACCCTTAGCAACATGAAATTTGGGAGGCAATTTTGCCATGAACAGAGTAGACCCATAAAAAGACTCAAATAACTATGCTGAAAAATACACAGGAAGTCTGCCATTTTATTTTGAAGTGGACGTTTTAGAGACATTTTGGCCGTTCCAGTCAAGTTGAAAATTCAGCCCCAAAGCCAATTTTCCTTAGCAACAAGAAATTTGGGAGGCAATTTTGCCATGAACAGACCCATAAAAAGACTCAAATAACTATGCTGAAAAATACACAGGAAGTCTGCCATTTTGTTTTGAAGCAGCCATTATTTGACCATTTCCAGTGATTGCTCTAAGGCAAGAGCTTTGTTCACACTGCAGGTCAATTGCAATTTCTTCATGAAATTTGGTAGGCAAGCCTGTTGTGAGCAGATCCACAAAAAAAGTCTCAATTCCTCAAAAGACCATTTTAGTTTGAAGCTGCCATTTTAGGCTCCATTCGACAATTTCCCAGGGTCCTTCAAAGACAAACTCTTCTTGATTTTTTTCTGATCGCTACAAAATCATTTCAAAGCGTCTGCTTGTTTCCACGCACACCCTGGAACATTTCTACCGGTTTGCCACCAGCTTGCCTTTCCAAACTGCCGTGTTTGCCGTTTGTTTTACCGTCCCGCCTCGTCGTCTCTGGATGACTCCACCGCCACGCCGCTAAGTGCATCGCGGCGTAAAGCCGGCGCGGAGTTGGCTGGCGTCCTCCATTGCGGCGCGAGATTCATTTGCCGAATTCATTGAATGAGTGAAGACGAGCAGGCCTGCCCTGTATGGATTTTTGTTAAGGTTGGGTGGTGTTTTGTTAAAGGGGCTGCGTTATGAAAGCACCACATCACCCCCCCCCCCCCCCCTTCCACTTGACTGAAGTGGTTTGACCCACTTTTCAGGTGTAGTGTTCTTGACAAAATAAAAACGTCTGCCAGGATGAATTTAGCCGTCAAGTGAGCCCCCGACTTCGTCTGCACCTGCGACAAACAAGATGAGGCTTCTTCAACAGATTGTCTCGCAGTGTTTGATGTTTTTTCAACGCATCTGTGGATTCGTGGGAAAATAAACAATAACAACGGGGACAAAAAGATTTTGTTAGTCGTTTTGCAGCGAGTAACGAGAATTAAAAGTAGGATGTTTGCTTCAGGAAAGAACATTTTTAACCTTTAAAGAAACAGATTTGGGTTTTTGTATTATGGCTTATTTCTAGTTTTTGTGTTAGTTTCGACTGTGTAAAGAAACAATATTGATACTGACCAATTAATTAAATTGTCAACTGATTATGGCTTTTCAAACATCTTTTATGGGTTTTGGACCTACTTTGAGTCTGAAATAACATTTGATTGATTGATTGATTGATTGATTGATTGATTGATTGATTGATTGATTGATTGATTGATTGAAAATTGAATTATCTAGTAAAGTAAGCTAAGCAAAACCTTGATTTTTACTTCGACTTGATTAGTGCCGTCACTATCAAATATTTTTAGAATTGATTAATGTATTGATAATTCAATCGATGAATCGACTAATAGGATTCATTTTAATTTTGCATTAATAGTGTATAACAAAAGAATTTTCCCCATAATTACTTTATTTTCATTGTTTTGTTTATTAACCAGTAATTTGTTTATTTCGTACTTCGTATTGATTTAAAAAAAAAAAAAAAGTGGGATTGATGTTGAACTATGTTACTGGTTCGGTCATTGTTTTCCAAAGTAAAAACAGATGTTTGCAAATGTCTTATTTTGATTAATCACAGAAGATAATCAGTCTTCTTTCATGAAGGATTAAAGAAATCAGTGAACAATTACTGTCGTTATGCTGAAATCATAGGATTTGGAGAATTTTAAATAAAAAAATGGCTTCAAACGATTATTCGATTATTAAAATAGTTGTTGATTAATTTAATAATCGATTACTTTTTGAATAATTGATTAATTTGGACAGCTCTAGACTTGATCCTGCTTGTTGTGCACATTTTATCTCACGAAACCGTGACTACGGATAGCACGACATAAAGTGATTTCTCAGTGTGAGCATGTGGTGGGTCTAAGTGAAAATACCACGAGAAATGTTCGTGCCAGTCCAACCCTGCCTATTTTACACACCTAAAATCACTCAGTTCAAGAAAAAAAAAAAAGTGTTTTAGCGTACTGTAAATGCCTGAATTATTTATGGCGTTCATTTCAATTGCACATGGCAGCTGTGCTGTCAAATCAACACAAAAGCAAAAGCTCCCACCTTGCTTTTCACCACGCGTCACAGTAGGTAACGTCAAAAACACACAAAAGGTTCACTTCCTGCTCTAAATACAAATGTTTATTGCGACGTCGCTTTGAAGCGTCCATTCGACAGCTGTCACTTTCCCGCCGCGATGGGGAACGAGCGCCCATGATTGGCGCTCGTGTGTTGTCGTGGTTGAGTTTGATCAGTGCGCTGACAGTTGCCGCCATATGTGACAAACCGCAACGGTAAATAGGCCGCAAAAGCATTCAGGGGAACGTGTGCACGTTTAGGTTTCCTTTGCGGGTAATTGCTGATTTTTGGGTAGGGATATAATATTAAAAATGATAACAGGTGATTTGCAAAATCAAATTAAAAATAGTAAATTATGAATTGAATAATATCCAACCATCCATTTTCTGAACCGCTTACTCCTCACAAGGGTCGCGGGGGTGCTGGAGCCTATCCCAGCTGGCTATAGGCAGTCGGCGGGGTACACCCTGAACTGGTCGCCAACAATTGCAGGAGTTGAATAATAATGAGATCATTTCTCCTCCACCGTCTACAACTGAAATAAACTGAAATAATAGAAATAATTCACAAGTCAAAAAAAGTTCATGTGACTAACATATGACCGCCACCTTGCACAGTAGAAATCTTAAAAATTACTAGAAATAATCCATACAGTTAAAAAAAAAAAGACATCATCTACAAGCATCAGCATCTACAAAATTGAATAACACAATTGCTTCTCTCTGCAGTTATTCATAAAGAGCAGAACTTGCACAGTAGAAATAAACTGCATTATACATGTCTTTATTAATAATATCACTCATCTGACCAGTTATTTGTAATACGACTCCTTGCACAATCGAAATAAACAGATTGACGAGGGGAAAAATCCACAAAATCAGTACATTTGTAGTAAAAGGGTGTAAATGGGCCTGGTCGGAGTCCACCCTAACACTGATCACATGACTTTAAATGCATTGCTTCTCAATTATTTTCTCTTGCATACTCCCACTTACAGCAAAGAATATTATATAATTATTATTTAACAATGTTTTTGTTTGTAACAGAGAAAAAAATTGAAGTGCATTAATTTGCCTGAAATAAAACAAAATAAACGAGAGTAACACTGCCATCTACTGTAATGGATGTGCAATTACACTTATAGCGACAAGCACGGCAAAGCACCCTATTGGAGAAGCACTGCTTTCGAGTCCATGCTCACGGTTCCATGTTTTGACTTGTTGCTCAGTGTCCTTGCGTTTGCATCCAGTGCATGTCTCCGCTGTGCTGCACTGCTCAACAAGTGTCACTGTGTTTGGCAAAAGCCGCGGGAACAAAAACGTCTTTCTGGTGAAGCTCAAGTTGGGCGGCACGCCAGGACAGCTGCACTGCTTTGCAGGTGTGCTGGTGCCTATGCCGATATCGTCTGTATCAATGGAAATATATTGCAAATTTGCAGTATCGTATTGTGACTTGTCAATCGTTACGGTATAAATTTAACAAGATGTATGGTTTTTAGGGGTGTAACAAATAAACGATTTGAATCGGAAAAGTGATACAAGTGCACAAGAGCAAATAAAAAAAAATTGGAACCCAAATTATTCCACCACAATTTCATTCATATATATGTAAGATGACATCATGAAACTCATTGCTTATTTATGATATTGAATCGGATCACAATCCCACTGAATCAAAGCAAATGGAATTGTTCGACTTTGTCATTTTAAAATGGAACCCTACTTGAATGATGTGGAGATACAAATCGAATTGTCTTTTATTGGTTTAGTTCGGTTTGGTTTATTCATTGTTTCCTTTCGGACACATTACAGCTTACATCAATCACATCACATCATTTGCAACATTGACATCCGAAAGAAGAGCTGACGGGTAGAAGCCGAGGCTTATTTGAGACCCGTCCCCATCATGTACATTATTTAGAAAAGTCATTGATTTTTATCGTTATCAATCCCATACTATCCCAGACACTGCTCGCTCAGTTCCTCTTGAATGTCCGTGTGTAGATTGCGGCTAGTCCCAGACGACACCAGCAATTGGGAAAACGTCACTGTAATATTGTAGTTTTCATGAGTTACATACTAGGGCTTATTTGTCGTCTCATGATATATACAGTATTTCATTTGGCATGTATAAGAATGCATGCAAGTGTACAGAACTATGCAAGTACTGTATATACAATTGAGCCTCAACTGTTCTCCGTTCGTCAGCTGCCATCAACTTTCTCCTCGTCTATTTCGAGCGGATTGACACATGCTGTGAGTGTCAGCCATTGGTGATGGATTTCGCTCAGAGGCTTTGAGAAAGAAAAAAAAAATGCTCCGCCTTTCGTTTTATGTGCCGAAAATAGTGAAATGACCTTGGAGACATTATTTGGATGAAACGAGCGGATGCTTCCCATCTTCCTCCAATTCCTTTTGACTCTTTGATTGTGTCCCTCTCCCTTGTCAATGTGAGCCAATTTCCCATCACACTTGTCGTACTGTTGGCGCTTGCCATGCCCCTGAACTTGTACAATGGGGAGTTATTCTGGAAATTTAATCTAGCACAAAAGAAACTATGCGAAATAAGCACAGTCATTAACATGTGACAAAGGGGAAATCGTGACAAAAACTTGAAATAAAACTAAGTCTATTCAAAACAAAGTCAACAATAAACACACACTAGACTAAGAGCAATTTCTGGAGAAATTGCATGGGAATGCTGAAAGCTGAATGCTAATAGTTGAATGCTAAGATTTGAATGGATGTGAAATGCTTATGAAGTAAATTGAGAGATAAATTATGAAATTATGACCTCCTGGTTACTGGACAATGCACTTTACCAACTCTGCCAAGTTATATGTATGAAAGTGGGCGTGGAAAGTGATACTTAGAAAAAGTTCAATGTCTGTCCCATTGAAAATGAATGAGGAAAAGTTGAATTGTGCAAATACTGTAAGTAATGTGGAATCAGAGGATATATACCCCGGAGGATGTGAATTTTTGAAGCTAGTTGAAATTTGAACGGTGTAAATTGGAAGTATTATGTGGGAGTTTTTACGCGGCAAAAAAATGTGGAGAATAAAAAATCACAATAAGATATGTGGGAATGTTTCAGCATTCCCACAATTATTGCAGTTTTTGAGAAACAAACAAGAGGGCTAAATCAAGTGGGGGGTTTTTTCTTGTTATCGTTGTGACGTCATCCATACAACATTACATGGAGCCTTGCTGCCCAGTGGTGTTGATCTACAGATGAAATGATCAGAACGTGGAGATAAAATAAATCTGCGCTTCAACTTTTACGGCCCTTGTTTTGTGTGCGATAAAGCTCAGTAATCCTTCCTCAAATAAACAGGTTTTATTCCATAGCAGTGGTGGCGACCCGCGCTACACACTGGGAGGCGCCTATTGATTTTGAGCTCACTCTGTCAAGGTCATTGAAATAAATGTGAAATGGAACTATGGAACTTGTTTTAAAAGGTCCACACTGAGATATTGTCCATCGCATGAGAGGAGGAAGAGAAGTTCCACAACCTATAAGGAGATAAATTATAGCGTAAGAGGAGATTAAGCATTAATGTGCTAAAATGCTGACGAGGTGAAGAACCTTTATGGTGTTTCTTATGCTCGCCTCGTCCTTCACCAGGTCACTGCGGAGACCTTCCAACCGGGAACTTTAATCACCACGTACACATTGTAAATTTGCATAGCATAGCATTGGCGTGTCCACCGTCATTCGCCTTCAATATTTTCTTACACACGCACACACACACCCACACACACAACTATGGTGAATTAAAATGGATGCATGATCAAATTGCAAAATAATCTCAGTGATTTGATCACACTTCAGTTCCTTTTTTTTTTTTTTATTACTGTATCATAATTAAAAAAAAAAAGCACAGTAATAAAAACAAAACATTAAAATCTCTTTCTAATCAAATAAGCATCATTCAAGAGTTAAAAATACATTTTTTAAAACTACAGTATTATGCAAACAGATAGCTAGGGTGCGCACTGATACCAGTCTTCAGTATCGAGCCGATACCAGGCCTTATTTCAAGGTATCAGTACTTGAGATCAGGAACATAAGGAACACATGCCTGACAGATGCCCAATATATTATTTTTATTCATTTAAATTAATTTCATTGTGTGTTCTATGCACAATATGTGTGTATTTGCTAAAAAAAAAATGTATTTTATAAACAAATGGAAGACCAATCAGAAAAAATGCAATTAAGTTAATGCAATTTTAAGGAAAGATGCTAGATAATGGTATGTAGTTCTTTCTTTGAAATTATTTGTCATTGTTTTTTTTTTAGTCATTTTTTATTTTTAGGTATCAAAAGTACAAGTGCTATCGGTACTTGGTATCGGTATTACTGAGTCTGAAAAAAGTTGTATCAAACATTCTCACAATTAATACAATGGTCCCCCAGGCTCCCAAAAGCTTGTCATTATCATGTAAACAAATGTTAATAATTATAATCATAATAAATATTTAAAAAATATATTTTTCAAAATGCGATGTCTATGTTCGTCTAGGCCGCTATTATTAGCGAGTACACCTGTCTTGTTGCGCCGATGGCTTCATTCCTTCCTTCCTTCCTCTCGCTGGCTGACTTCGTCGAACCTCCTGCCGCGTCAAGTTTTGACGCTTGTTTGTTACCGCATCTTCGTTCCCTTTGCGCCTCCCGTGGAAGCCTAAGCGGCTCCTTGAGGCTCCCCGGGGAACCATCCACTCCACCTCCATGTCGAACGTTGTCAGAGAATTGTGAAACGCATGCATGGAAAATAAAGAAATTATAGCAAAAAAACCCCACAAAAAAAACCCAAAAAACAGCCGACAACATTTCCTTACATGTAAAAGGAAGAGTTTGGGAAAATTGTATCAGTTCTCAAGGTGATGGGAGGCTGTGATAACTATCTGCGTGTTTATCGCTCTGTCACCAGGCATGCACTCAGTTATTTAATTTAATAACCCTCCGAATACGTGGCGGGTCAAATTGACCTCTAAAAATCCAGCTATTTATTTCCCTTAGCAACATGTCATTTAGTAGGCAGACACATCATATTTTTTTTTCATTTCATTTCATTCATTTATTTTTTCATTTTGGTTTGAAAGGCCCATTAAGGCTCATTTTGTCCTTTGTTTTTGTTAAGTTGCAAACATTTTATGATTATTCTACTGTCCTTATTTTATACTTACCACTGAAAATATATTTTATCATTTGTTTGTTCCAAAAAGTAAGAAAACAAATTACTTGTTTTTACTAGCCCTCATCTTTTAGAAAACAGTATACAGTGGTGCTTTGAGATACAATTTTCTGGGTATTAATAATCATTTGACCAATTCTTTGCTTTGATTTTATGAGTGCAAACTTGAGGTATGAGCGCTGTGTAGTGGCAGTAAATTCAACTCAACTTCACAATAAGCAACAGTTTGGCAAACATTATTGAATAAGTCTGTGTTTGTGTTTGCCTGACTGTATTATAAAGTACTGCTTACTGGTGGCAGGCATACCAGAAGGAGTAGCACAGTGAATTGGATTGCATCATTAAATCATGATGCACAAATTATTGCATTATTTACATTCTCTTTTATTATATTATTAAATTTTATAGAACGTACAGTATAGAGCATCTAAAGACTCATTTTTAAGCCTGTTTTATACAACAGCTAACATTCCCATCTTCTGTTGTTGTCACAGAGTGAAAATTACACATTTAGCATTGCGATGCGATACACAAATGAAAATAGTCAATGTCGCAAATGTCAAACAAATGAGTCACTGCAAAGTGTTTAGCTAATGACTGTGTTTTGTCTGGATTGCTGTTGCTGTTGGGTCAAGATTAGAACACTTTTGTATTGTGATTAATATCACTATTTGCCTTTCCGACAAAAGTCTTCTGTTCTGAGGCAAAAATAATTTGCAAAAAAAATAAAAAAATAAAAAATAAAATTACTGAACTATTTTTGAATATTCAGGCCGCAGAGCCTGTGTAACTTACCAACATGATTTTTGTTTGTCATATCTTATTATGAGTAGAGCCACAACAAAACCATGCTTGAAAAAGACATGACATAAAAAGTCATTTAATAACAAACTTGTACTTTTCAGAAATCACATGTCAACCGGCATAGGCTATAAAATACGAAAATGTAGAAAAAGTGAAGCCTTCCAAATATTTTATGGATTCACTGTCGTGCCTCACAGCTGAAAGAAAAGACGCTTGTTACCACTGCTGTGACTCACACTTCAAACCCACCCCCATCCTCCATTAGCCCTGCTGCCACCAACAAGGCATAGGTGACCCCTGGGCGGCCCTCCAGCCACTGAACTCCTGACTCTAACATGCGGGGTTAAAAACAAATGGAGGTGCACCCATGACTAAATGCTGCATTCGGAGTCTCATTGAGGCTGAAGATGCCGCAGAGCTGAAAGCTTCTTAAGGGAGAGCAGATCAATAGCAAACACTTCAATCCCAAGACTTTCTTTTCAAGCCACTGGAGGACCAACTTTTTTTTTTTTTGTATCTTTCACATGATTGTCCAAAAAATGTAAGTGCAGCATACATCTTACGAGACATGTTCTACTATTTATTTATTTATTTATTTATTTAATTAAATGCATTAAAAAAAAGTGCGCATTCACAGTCCATTCTGACATATCAAGGAAGCTGAAACATACTCAATTTAACATGCTAAGCTTAGCTTCAAAATGAAGTTTACCAAATAGAGTAATTCATTGACGGCAAAGCAAATAGCCTTATTAGTCTTTTACTTTGAAGTTGGCCCGCGTCGTGGCGTGATGGCTAGCTTGACTTCCCTTTTAGACATTGAGCATTTCTTCATCGTCGTTGATTGACACTGCAGTTGCGAACAACGTCAACACAACGCTATCCCGAACTCATGTTCAATCGCTAATTTAGGACGCCAAGAAACCACTAATTAATTATGCCGTCATTGTATGATAGGCTACGGCAGAAGTCCCCCGACATAAGATGCTTCCTTACAGGCTACCTGTTAGGAAGAAGAACGAGTGGCTGCCGGCTGGCTCTGGTAAGTACAGCTAAGTACCTTGCTTACGTAAATTCTTTTTCAATATTCTGTACCAAGGCTACTTTGTAATTCACTCTCCATGTTTAAAGGAAGGGAAGTGGCTTAAACTGCTTTGAGGTCTTTTCAATATGAAAAATAAAGATAAATAGAAATTTGTCTTCATTTATTTTATTTTAAACACATTTGCCGATTAAAAGACAACTTTAAGCCATTAATACCTTGTTATTTTACACATGGACCATGTAAAATTAAAAACTTTTCTGCCTCATATTACACTTAAATTCCTAAATCCTAAACGGCTATATTAGACATTTTGAGTTGATAAAGCGTTTTACAAAATAAATGAAGACAAAGTACTATTTATCTTTTTTAGCCGAAAAATGATCCGATCTGTGACTCAAATCCGTGATCCAATCCGAACTGTGGCTTTTGTGAGCCTGCACCACTACAGGTAACATGAATGAAACCACACAAAACCAGCTAAGACTGCATGAGAGAAATACGTCTACATGTGACTACTTGGGACCACATGAGAATACAAGTGAAAGCACATGAGAACATTTGAAACCACGTGAGAACACCAAAGAATACACAAGACTGCCTAAGACCACCTCACCCAACTAAGACCACACTAAACCACCTGAGACCCTCTAAGACCGCCTGAAAGCACATTAGAATACCTGAGACTACATATAGTAAGACCTGAGACACCAGGAGCTCACAGTTGGTCATCCCACTGCGTCATTCCTGTAAGAATCTTTCTTTTTGTAAATCCACATCATCTTCCTCCATCCAAGGCCCCGACACCGGGCTTAGTGGTTCCCGCACACACAAACTTGATAAAGCAGCCGTAAACAACAAGACCCTGCGGCTCACTAATGACTACCCATGATGCTGCTCTGCTTCCCGCACACATTCCACCTGGGAAGAGCGAGCCACGCGGGCGGTGCCTCCAGTTTTTTTCTGCTTATTCTTATTGCTCGCACAATATTATTAATATCTGCAGTGGCGTCTGCTCTAGGCCTTGTAAATAATAACGCGCGCCGGGCAGCGGCCTGTGAGGCCATCGCTAATCCTGCTGTTATTCCACTTTTATTGTTGCTATTTGCTCATTATTTCTCATCTTCTGCAGGCCCAAGGCAGCTGCTTAAATTATTTTCAACTTCCTAGTTTTCTTCTACTGCAAAGGCCAAATTAAAATTGAGGCCTGGATGCCTTTATTTCCTTTTTGGACTCCAACTCTTTAGCTCTTGTATAAAGTACTTGATAGCGATATACTTGAGTAAAGGTTCAAGTATCTTAACGGAAAATAACTCTTCAGGCCCTAGAATTGAACCATGTGGAACACCATATGTTCCGTTAGACGTGAATTCGTATTGCACGTTTTTTTTTCTCAATAAAGCTAGTATGAAGGAATTACAATAATAAAGAATTCACACGACGTACCATCACAACAGTCACAAGTTGACTACTGAGCACACAAAATTCCCTGCAGCACAGACAGTCCAAGCAATGAAGCATGATCACCTGCAGCCAATGACGGCCAAGCGGAGCGTATCATCACAAATCATATAAGTCATCATATGAGGATGTGTTTCTGGACCTCCACCCAACCACTGGGGTTAGACTGAACCCAGTTTAAGGGTTATACCTTTGAGAATTTGAAACTATTGTTAGTAAAAATATGTATATATTGTTTTTTTTTCTTTAAGTATAACTTAAAAAAAAAGCAGTTGTAGTTTTTGATGTAAGTGTTCACTTCAAAATTCATATACAGTTTTGCTTGAAAGCAGTGTTGTTACAGATTACTTGAAAAAGTAATGTGATTACGCCTCAAAAAAGTAATCTAGTTACTTTACTGATTTCTTTATTGTCAAAGTAACTAAGTTACTCAAAAAGCAGTTACTTTTAGTACCAATTTCCACCCTGCAACTGTAACATTTTCAAATTTTGGTGACGAGTCGTAGCATTTTCGTGACATTAAGCCACGTTTAGATTTTGTATATTTACAGTTGTGCTCATAACTTTACATATGCCAATGGTATGTAAACTTTCAAGCACAACTGTATGTGTGAGTAAAAAAACATATACAGTATATTCGAGGAACATTTGCATTTCTGTTTTTTTTTTGTGCTTTGTCATTGTGCAAACTTGAGAGGACGATCCCTAAGGCAGAATAGTGTGCATATGAGTTGGGTGAATCGCTCCGATGACAGCCGTCATTAGTCATCGGGACATTCAATTAGGACCAAAAAAAAAAAAAAAAAAAAATGGAGCACATTTAATGACCACGAGGATCCCCCAGGGTCCGGCTGTGGGAGGAACTCCTTGTTCCCAAAAACCGCTGCTACTTTACCACGTTAAAATGAGCAGACCGAATCCGTAATTTGAGCTTGATACCTTCACTTTGGCGCGGTAATAGCTTTTCAGAGTAATCAGCTGAGCCAGATTCTTCAGAGGTTGCGCGATAAGCATCGGAAACCGGAGGGGCTGGACGCTCACGTTTGCCTTTATTGATTCTCCCGCAACTAATGAGCGCTTGTGCCACAAAGTAGTACAGCGACTCAGGTGTTTGTACTCATTAAAAATGGAAAAGGTGCCACGACGACATACTTGCTTTCGAGAAACACTCAATTGTTTTCTTCTCTGACTTTTAGATTAATGTTGGAATCTAGTGAGAAAACCCAGAAAGCAGTCATATAGTAGGAGCAAACATTGGTGGATATTTTCAAAAAATTATGTTGTTTGTGGGGGACGAACAAAAGTTGTATATTTTCTTATGAGCCCGGACTGATGACTGGAATTGTTTTTGTTTTTTGTTTTTTTTTATTTAGAGGTGAAAGAATATATTTTTGAGGCAAATACAGTTTTTTCAAGCACAGCTTTTATTTGAACCCACTCATTTTTTTTTTTCCAAAAGTCTTCGAGCAGATGTTATTAAATTAACTTAAAGTGAATAACACGGAGTACTTGGTGGCATAATCCTTACTGGCATTAAATGCATCCACCCTGCGACTGATTAACTTTTCCAGACTGTTGCATCCTTCATTAGAAATGCTTTTCCAGGCCTTTACTGTAGCCTCTTTCAGTTCTTGTTTGTTGCTGGGGGTTTCTCCCTTCAGAGAAGAGGTACAATGCAAGCTCTATTGGGATAAGGTCACATGATTGACTTGACCGGTCCAAGACCTTCCAATTTTTCCCCCCGATGAAGTCCTTTGTTGTGTTTGGCAATGTGGTTAGGGTCATTGTTTTGTTTCATGATGAACTCTCTCCCGAATAGTTTGTATGCATTTTTCTGTAAATTGCCAGAAAAAAATGGTTTTGTACACTTCACTTTTGGACCATAGGCAGATCCTTTCTTCCATCCATTGGCCTTTCCATCACTTTGGTAGAAGTTAATCTTGGTCTCATCAGTCCATGAAACTTTTTTCCAAAACTGTCTCTGTAATTCTTTACATCCGGGCTTCCGATTCTTCTTGCTGATGAGTGGCTGAGTAGTTTGTATCTTGTAGTATGGCATACTGTATGTATTTCATGTTTTTGTCATCAACTGCTGTTGGTAATGTTGGCCAATCTGATCCGTTTCTGTTGCTCAACACGCCAGCAGTTTCTTTCTTTCTCAGGACATTCCAAATTGTTGTATTGGCTATATGCCCAATGTTTGTGCACAAGTTATGATCAATTTTCTCTCTTGTCAGAGCTCTAAAATGATTTGCTTTTCTCCCAAAGACATATCCTTGGTCATTATATTTGCTTAGCAGCAAGTGCAGTTTTCACAAGTGAAATCTAAAGCCAAAAACACGCTCTAGCTAATATTTAGGCAATCAATATAAAAAAGGCAACAGCTGAGCAACTAGAAACATATATATCAGTCACATATTCCATCATATTTGCTCACTTGAAAAGCAGCCAGCTTCAAACAATGATAGATGTAAATAGAAATGACATAAAAGCAGGAATTCTCAACTTTTGGGTCATATTCATCGTTTGATCTGAAACCCACATCTTCATTATAGGCATTCAACAAAAACAAAAGAAGTGATGTTGCCGTTGCAATACGTTTGGAGAGGACTGTACTTAGAATCATTACTCATATAAAAAAAAATGTCACACATTGTGACCTACGTGTCCGTTTAAAAAAAATCAATGCGGCACTTGAGGCCAAAAATTTGCCCACCCCTGAGCTCAGCTTCTATCTTGTTTTTCACGTTTTACTATCGTAACTGTTTCTTGAAGACATTGGACGTCATTTGGAAGCGAAATCGATGGCGAGCGCCAACACCGCCGCAGTCTCCGATTCGTGATAAGGTTGCTTTCTGGCCCATTAAGTACATCCACTCGGGTGTTCTTCCCTTCACCGGCCCAAGTTCTCATCACCATCATGGCTAGTCGCTGGCCAGGCTGCTTAGTCGCTCACACACATGAACATGCGCCAGACACACACAGAGACACACAGAGACACACACAAACACATACACCCGATGGAAGAAACACCGCCTTAATGTGAGCTTTTTCTTGATTGGAGTCAGCTAGAGCAGGAGTCATCAACCTGCTGCCCCCGAGGACCACACGTGGACCCCGCATAACTGATCTCAAGATAGCGCAACAGTGATGTGACATTGTTTGATTTCCTGGAAATGTTGTAGAAATTTGAAAATGTAAACCGAGAGATTCATAGAAATGTATGTTGATCATCATCTGTTTTCTATTTTGTGAAATGATTGCTCATAATTATTGTTGGAAATCATTAACACAATCAGTGTCTCAACATATTAATTGTTAAAAACAAATACTGCATTTTAAGGTCGTTTAAGACACACATATCAAATTGGTCGCCCTTCTCTACTAAATAATTTATGTTTTTACCACTTAATTTGGTTAACTAAAATGTACGTCTTCAATTTTTTTATTAGTTAAAATATAAGAACTATAAAAAATAAATATATGGGGTATTTTCATATAATATGATCAATAATAATAACGACATGCCACACTGAATTTATTAAAAATCCAATAATTTTACTGATATGGCGGTGTAAATTAACAGTTCTCATTCAAAAGGTAGTAATTGTTTGTAAGGGGAAAATTGTTCTAAAGTGATTTTTTTCCCCTCACTTTTAATAACAAAATTTATTTACCGTTGTGTCCTGAATGATATTATGATAGTTAATGATTTGCAACATGTTTAGTAAAGATGTTAATTAGATTTCTGGATGTATAACATTTTTTTCAATAAATTTAATGAAAAATTACAATTTGCCACAAATGCCTTTACCAGCTCGACTGAGTTTTGGCAATTTCGCAGAAGCACGCAGTCTGGCCCAGTTCCACTTGATAATTTTGCACCGTTGTGGGTGTGAACACAGACAACTTGATTCACTACAGATCACAGCTTCTTCTACCATTCCCTTTATAATATGTGCACGAGAGGTGCACTCCTTGAAATGGTAAGAGGTCAAGGAAGAAGTATGGTACATTGAAAAGTAACTGTAATCAAACCTGCAAGGGCATATGTCAAGTTGGCCTGGAAGATCACAGACCAATGTAGTCGCCACCTCCATAGGCATCGCATATGCATAGTTAACTAGCTGACTGCGCGTCTGTAGTGGTCGAAATAACTAATTAAATTGCGTCGGATAGCCACTGACCGATGCCAACAAAGGCGCTCAGTTCTTCTACTGTGAAGGATCTGTGACTCATGCTTGTGTGTCACCGGGTGATGTTTTGTCCAAGGCCAAAAAAAAAAAAAATCAGCAAAACTGAAATGTTGCAAAACACTTTAATGCTGTAGCTCCACAACTATTCAGTATGGACTTCATATTTAATGTTCAATGCAACTTTACATTATTTTTAATTCCTATGCAGTTAGAATGTACCATATTTACATCAGATTTTTTGTCCATAAATATGCGGAAACGTAAACCTATTTTAGGCATCAAGTGGGTAAAACACGTTTTGAAAGGCCAAGTGCAAGAAGTACACCCTCAGTTACCCAGTCTTAGATTTCCATGTGAGATTATTATTCAACTTTTCCAACCTTGGCGGAGAGAAAACTTATCTCGACACAAAGAATCTCATTATTTTGTTCCATTATTTTCTACATATTTCAATTTATTTCTTTATATGTTAATAAAATTATATACTTATTTTATTTATATATTTTATACTTTATATATATATTTATATTTCTACTGCCTTCAGTGTAAAAAAAAAAAATTGATCCGGCATGCGTCGTCAAGTGCACAGATGCTCTCAACCTTAACACGGCTGACACATCCTGACACGCTTCTGATTGCATTTTGATGCCTCGGATGGTTGCTGTCACAGCCTTCAAAACCTCCCGAGAGCGAAACTATACGTGGAACAGCTTCTCATTTCAGCATACAGCACATAAGGCACAGAGGACATGTTGTATATGCACACCCGACTTGATGATGGGTCACTACAGTAAATGTCAGAATAATTTAGGAACACTAATTAATGCAGTGGCTTGATTTAACAAGTGTCTAAACTTGTAAACATGTTTTTCAAGTTTTTAAAAAATATGTGCTGTGAGCAAAATTGGAGGTATGAGGGACCTTCAGAACCACCACGTTAAGTTAATCGGAAGAGATGTGGAGCAATTAGTTATTGTAATGCCCTCACATGTGGGTAAGGAGAGCCAGAGTCACCAATGCACTTTCAAATGGTGTTCGGGCCAAACAGTTGAACACACACATACAAAATGAGACCACCAGTAAAGACCAAGTTGGACAATGGCTCTTAGGCATTAGGCCAAGCCTCTAAAAGACACACATCCAGCACACAAATACTACACTATGTACCGTAATTACACTTTATAAAATACTTTATTGTTTGACAAGATGGCGGTGCCCCGCGGTGCAGCGGCTGCTCATGCTCCCAGGATTAAGCCCGTTTGAAAACTTTGAAGCCTATTTTACTACCGTCTCAGCGCTAATAACGCCATAACTCTTCCTGGCCAACGTTAGCTCTCTGGACAATAAAGTAGACTTAGTTCACCTGAGTTTGGGTGTTTCCAGTGAGATGAGGAATTGTTACGTGCTTTGTTTGACGGGAATGCTGCGAAACAACAAGATGACTGACTCAGCCTTCAGGATCAATGGACTGCAACTGTTTTGAGCTGACTTTGACTTATGTTAGGGGAAGAAACTGTATTAATGTTCACAAAAGTTGGTACACAAAGAGTGTACCTATCGGGGCCATTGCTCCGAGGAAATTTAAATGCGATATGCCGGTCACGCTATCTGTGGCTACGGTTGCTTATGTCATCGCTGATGTCATTACTCCAACTGCTAATGCTAACGTTAACATTAGCTGGCTGTTACGGGAGCTTCACAACACCATTAGCTTCCTACAATCAAAGCATCCAGCGGTATTATATACATGATCGCAGCGGTTTTTAACCACATAAAATTCAAAGACACGCTCCCAAGTTATCATTCACCGGTGTGTCGCCAGATCAATGTGGGAAGATAACACACCGGACTGTGTTTACACCAACATACTTGGGTTATACACAGCAACTAGATAGGCATTAAGTGCATCACAAACTACAACACCAAGGATGTTCGCCAGATGCCCTCAACCAGTTCTTCAAAAGTTTTAAGCACCCGAGCAACAACACCCCAAAGTACTTATGCGTACTGAGAATGTCCCAACCTGCCTAAAGACTGCCTCTATCATCCCTGTACCCAAGACCTCCACAGTGACAGGTTTAATTGTTGGTCCCTTTCACACAGTTCAATGACATGGGGAAGCTAACTTCAGACATTCCTGTCCTGGTTCCCACCTCTGAAGTCTCAAAATTTGCTGGCCGCCTTCATCTCAGTCCCTTTTGCATCGGTTCCTTTCGCGCAGTCCAGCAATGCAGGAAAGAGCCGTTAAAAATGGTTGATGCCAAATCCTGCCTTTGGGCAAAAAGATGCAAAAATTGAAGTAGACCTCCCACAGTGTTTATTTGCCAGTCAAGTGTCTTTTCACGCGCAGCGGGAGAGTGAGTGGACGTTTACATGCTGGGCCTCGCCCTGCCGTTTTATTGCCTCTGCAAGGGAAGCGAGAGTGAGGTTTGGCCGGAGTGCTGCTGCAGAGAACTCTGGCAGGTCTTATTAGACAGGGATACTGGTGCAGCCAAGCCATCGCATCTTGCCAGCCTTTTCCCATCACAATGAATGCCAAAATCTCCGTGCCTCAGGGCTGACAGTGAAATGCCGGAAACGAATTCTGGCCACTGGCGCACTTTTGCTAATGGCTAACATTGTGGCTTCCAGGCACTTCAGCTGCATTTACTCGAGAGGTGTTCACTCCTGTGCCTCTAATGTATCATATTTACATCACATACAGTATGTTTTAAGTGTTGCCTAAATGTATAGTGGTGGGCGGGTACTGGTATTAGCAACGGTGGCTGTTAACTGATATCGGCTGATCTGGTAACACTAAAGCCCTTTTGCTCACCAAATGCACCATAATTGTACCGTATTTGCTCTATATATACCTATAAGGTATCATATTTATATTTTTATTAACCAAATGTACTATATTAACATCATATAACGTAGTCACGTATAACCCATATTATAACATAATTCTACAATTTGCCTTTCACCCTGCTCACCCTTATAAAAGAGACTTTGGTCTCTATGTTTTATTCTGATTAACTCATTCACTGCCAGTCATTATAGAAAATGTTTACATTTCCAATACTCACGTGATATTACATTCAATAATTATATATAAACCGAATCTACCAAATAACAGAATAGACTCTCTACGTTTTGTCCCGTCCCGTTCTTTTATAATTGACAGCAGAAAAATGTAGGTTTGCCAAAATACAGCCATTTCTCCCATGGACTCTGAAACTGTGTTTATTTCCTATAAAATGGGGCAATGATGTCATCTACCGGTGGTTGGGCATCAGTAAAGTTGTTTCCAAGTTTGATATTTACAGTGGAGCATGCTCAGATTCGCCCCCATTTAGCACCGCTCTAAAAAATACAATTGACAAGTATACTTGTCAAAGGCAGTGAATGAGTTTTAAATGCGGGTTTTGCTTCATTAATTAACATCTATACCTCAAATGTACCATGTTCATTTTTTTAATACATTTTAATGCAAAATTAAAATGAATCGGATTAGTTGATTAATCGATAGATGAATCATTTCTACAACTATTCCATAGTGACAGCACTAGTCCATTGTGCACTAATGTACCATATTACCATATATCAGTGCTTCTCAACACCTCACACCTGAAATGAAGAAAAAAATATGTTGCTTCCTCCCACCACTCTCTCCGCCGTAACTAGAAATATTCTAATTTGTCTAAAAAAAAATGTAAGTAGACCACTGCAGAGGAGCTAATACTCCTTGCGTATTCTGACATTTTATTCTAGTATGACAAAAAACAAAACAAAAACGTTCCCTGAGGTTGCTTGATTCTCCCATGGCAGTGCACGCTTACACCCCAGGGTGGCCCACCGCTCTAATTGAGAAGGACTGCATTAAATATATGTACCTTTAATTCGGCATATTGAATCATACACTAATTCATGTCTGCAGCTGTAAACTGGCGTATCCCTGATGGGAACGTCTTGTAATTGAATACGCTGAAGGATGTGCAGCCTTTGCGCTGACAAGCTGGCTGGCATGAGGAGATACAAGTGTGTTCCCTGGGGCACATGTTTCCTTTTAATCCCCCCCCCCCCCCCCTCCCCCCCACACACACACACACACACACATACACACTCAGGAAATAGACAATTTGCCTCTGCCAGGCACTCCCAGTTTCAGGAAAGAGGAACCGCTGAATAGAAACACATGGTATGCATTTCGTGTATGAAGATGAAGTGGTGATTGATCTGCATGCAAACTCTACACAAAATAATGTCTATGGACAAATATGATACGGAAACCGAATATAGGTAGGGAAAGTCAGATCGGTTTAGTTTTCATGTGCTGAGACTGGCCTCACAGGCACAAGCAGCCTCCCGAAGGGCACCACAGTCACGGTTTCCCGTTCGGATTTCAAGACAAGTTTCAGGTTTTCAAATAGTATTATGGCTTTGAATTAGGGTTCACAACCAGGGATATGTCTTGAAAGTTGAGATTTGAAGACATGGGTAAAGTTGGGTTTCAAGTGAGCATTAAGGTTTGAAAGTAGGAAAGTAGTTTTTTTACGACGGAGTTAATGTATTGAATTAGGGTTCAAAGTGAGGGCACCAGGGCAAGGGTTTCGCTTTTATGATGGGGATTTGAAATAGGGTTTCAGGACAGGGCTAGGATTTCAAAAGTGGGGTTTTAAACACAGTACACACAACGGGAAGAAAGAGCACATGCAAATTACCACACGGGAACACCGACCTCAAAACTGTGACATAAAAACATCTTGATGCCCACAATAATTGCAAGCGCTTCATAATTATGGCATGGAGATGAGATTGAAGGCTTTGTGGCTTCTCCTTGTTGTTTCCGCACACACCTTTTTGCCCCTGTGAGCAAGTCAATTAGCTCAGCCAGTTGGCAAAGTAACTCCAAGGTGAACGATCAACACCCTGCCATTGATTAAACGAGCCGATCGGTCTCCCGTGGGGCGCGCGATGTGTCATGGGCGATAATGTCAGCACCTCGTCTGATTCACCCGGGAGCCGAGGGTTGGGTGCAAGATTAGCGGGTCGGACGAGGACGAGCCAACTCAGGGAGGAGAGTCAACTTCAGTCGGGATGCTGAATGAGACAGCTTAAGAAGCGCACCATGGAAACCAGCGTCTGGGTAACAGATGGCTTCAAGACAGGGTTAGGGTTTTAAAACAGAGGAAGTATTTAGACGTAATATTTTGAGACAGGGTTTGGGTTCTCAAGACAGGGTTACGGGTTCAAGATTCAAAGTCAGTGTTATGTTTTGAAGCCAGTTTCAGGGTCACAGTTTCAAGTCAGGATGAGGGTTTCTGATTAGGGTTTCAAGTCAGGTGTACAGTTGTAAAGAGAGGTTTTGAATATAGGTTTAGGTTTTAAGGTAATATATGACATCAATAGGGTTTCAAAAAGTTGTTTCGAGACCCGTTTAATAGTGTTTTAGTACTGTGTGAGAGTTTCAAACTAGGGTTAGGGTTTCAAGCCAGGTTCAAAAAAGGCTTTTGAGACAAAGTTAATGTTTCAATTTTGTATTTCAGGTCACGGTGAGACATTCAAGAAAAATTAGCGCTTTAAAACTGGATAAAAGGTTCCAAAGTTGTTTCAAAGTAATTTTAAGGGTTTAAGTTTTAAGACAGGGTTATGGTTTCAAAAGTAGGTCTTAAAGTCGGGCATGTGGCTTTAACCCAGGTTTGGGGTTTCAAAGTACTATTTTGAGACAGTGTTAGGGTGTCAGGTTAGGGTTTCAACGGCAAGAACAAGGTTTCAGAACAGGGTTGATTTTTCAAAATATATTTTTGGGAGGGCAGTGTAATGGTTTTTGGGGGTGATTTTAAAAGTCGGATTTCAAGACGGGGTTCACAATTTCAATTACAATTCTCAAGTCAGTTTTATGTGAACAGAGTTTCTAGACAGTGTTAGCGTTTCGAAGTAAGGTTTTATGTCAGGACTTGAAACCTTAATTGTGAAATATGAGACGTTGAGTTTTGCGTTTGTCCGACTCACTCTTCCTGCTGTTGCACTTGAAAGTGAGCAATTGAGCACGTAAGCGTGCCTGACCGTAACCCAGGCTTCTGTTGACATTCACCAGGTGCTCTGCTTTCAACCTGCAGCTCACAAGGTCTCCCATGAATGATTCACAAACTGACAATTGTATTCATTTGATTTTTTTTTTCTCAAATGGACTCTATCCCCCTGCAAACTTCTCCATGAATAACCCATGCTCATTTACATACAACCTCTTGTCTTTAGCGTATGCATGAGGGCAGCATCTGCTTAAACATGCCATTAATGTGTTCAATAAATAACATGTCAATTCATTAAAAAGGACCAAATTCGACCCCATGAGTCACCAAACTAATTTTTAATAGCGAGTCACAGGGGATGAATATAGTAAAAAGGCTGAATCCATTAGAGGCCAAAACAGAGGCGCTTTGCGAATTGCGATACGTAAGTGTTGTATACAACTTTAAAAATTAAATATGATACATAATACATATAGGAGTCTGTAATATTGTACTTGTAAAAATGTAGTGACATAAATAGAACGGTAAGATTTAAACTTATTTGCCATTCCAATACTTTTGGAAAGGACCGGCAGGGGCTCGTCAATAGAGGGTAACATGGCGCCCCGTACTACTGAGCTGATTCACCTTGAAAAATAAGTTAAATAATGAACAATTTTATAATAAAAAAAAATAGGATTAATGTCTCAAAGTGGAGTTTCAATTAAGGGTTAGGGTTTTATATTAACTTTTCAAGCCATCCTTAAGATTTCAAAGCTGGGTTAGTCTTTCAAACAAGGCTTAAGGGTTCAACTCAGGGTTTCAAGCCAAAGTTAGGGTTTCAAAATGGGCTTTTGAGCTCGAGTTAGGGGTTTCAATCATGGGTTGGGGTTGAAATGCTCACTTGAGCACTTTTTCCTTCAAAGCAGTGTCAGCTTTACATCTCTTCTATGAGCAAAAACGTTCTCCTGTAGGAATGCAAAGCAAGAAGAGGTTTTGTGTTGACATTTGATGCACGGTGGTGTGTGATTGAATGTTCGCGCCATATTTGCCGCTTCTGGCTATGGCCGGGAATCAGTTGGCGCTTCCTCATCGACGGCTCGCAGCTGTAGCGTGAGGCTGTTTTCCATCCTGCAGGCAAGATGAGTCTCCAATTAGATTTGGTTGACATCTGCTCCCGGGAACACTCAATATGTCTCCCAGCTGGGACGCAGTGTTTTGACATTTAACGCCCCACTCTGCGAATCTGTGCAGGGTCGAAGCCTAACCAATACTTGAAACCATACTTTCAAACTCTAATCCGGACTTGAAACCTTTGTAGTAAAACCCCAAGTTCAAACTGTGTTTGTTTGCAGATCTTGAAGACCTACTTTCATCCTGACTTGAAACCCTACCTTAAAATCTTTACTCTGTCTTGAAACCTTTTACATTACTGTAACTCCAAACTCTTGTTACCTTAACCCCAATCTGAAACTATAACCAACACTCGAAACCCTGCTTTTAAATCCTTACACTGACTTGAACCCCAAACTCCTGTTTTTAAAATGATTAACAATTCTTGGAACCCTGATTAAAAATGCTAACCTCATTTTGAAACCCTGACCCAGGCTTAGAATCCTACTTTTGAACCCTATGAGTGCCTTGAAGCCTTAACTTGAACGACAAACCCTGCTTTAAAATGCTTATATCTGCTTGGAACGCCAATTAAGAATTAAAACCTCGTCGTGAAACCCTGACCCGGGCCCAATTTGAAGCTCTTCCATAGGTTTCAAACCCTAACCTAGGCTTAAAACCTTATCTTGAATATCAAACCCTTGTTTAAAATTTATATATAAGTTTGACACTCTGACCCAGAATTGGAACTCCTATTTGAAACTTAAGCAAGCTTGAAACCCTACTTTGAACCTTAAATTCTTTTTTAATACCCTTATGCAATCTTAACACCCTGACTCACCTTTGAAACCCTCATGTGAATGATCAGCCCTTGTTTGTTGCACTTGTCTTTGCCGGGTAAAAGTGAAATCTCGAGACATTGTGAGAAAGCTTTGTCCAAGTCTGGGGCTGCTTTGCTACATCCGGCACGGAGCGTCTGGATTCTTAGTCATATTAACTTTTGGCCATTGCATTTTGGTCGACTCATCAACATTCGGTTATAAAGTAAAACTTGGTAGACAATATGAATCACTTGGCTGCAGTAAACTCCAGCCATCTGGGGACTTTACCACGCTTTTAAAACACACGGCAAGGAATTATGCAGACGTGCGCACAAATATGCTTGTTAAAGAGTGATTTGGTTTTTAATACCTGTACCCTTTTAATTGCGTTCGAATGTCATTGATTGAAAACGAGCGAGCATCCGAGCTCCTAAAAGGCGTCGGCAGACGTAATCGATGGTCCGGATCCTCGGGGTGTCGGAAACTTGCAACTCCAACCATCTGCTTCCTCTTCAGTAAAAGTCAGCTTATGAATGAACTGCTTGCTAATGTTGGATTCAACATCTAAATCCAAATTACAGTGCATCCAGAACGTATTTCCCACTTTATATATATATATATATATATATATATATATGTATATATATATATATATATATATATATATATATATATATATATATATATATATATATATATATATATATATATATATATATATATATATATATATACCAAGTCTTTTGATGGTGACGTTCCTTCCTATAACAAAAGGCATACATTTACCAGGGCAACTTTAATTCTCGTGAGACAAAAACACATTTTGAAAATCTCTTTTCTGGGAATGACGTCAATATCAGCATGACCCAATGAGCTCTGAATAGAGATAAGTGACTCATATCACTTTGGCTTCAATTTCCAATTTTTTTATTTTTTTTTTCCTTGAGATTGTGCGTCATGGCAAAGAAAGCTTGGAATGGCTTCCAGCTTCTCGTCCTCGTATGTGTATGCAAATCATATCTTCAATAAGTGTTCCACACAGTGTCAAATATCATGTAAAAATGCTTTACAATGATGCCTTCAGATATGAGTGACCCACCTTATAATTAAAAAAATATATAATCATCTTTCAAACGATTTTTCGTTTTGTTTTTACTTGAGAACAAACATTTATGAGCCCTGTATGGAGGCATGAACTCAACTCAGGAAGAACTGAAAAATGTGTATTCAAAACAACCACGCATTGATTATGAAATGTGCTACTGTATATAAATAAATCTGCCTTGCCTTCAAAATGGCAGAAGTCTGATCTAAGCCTACGGTGCATTAGAGGTGTATACTGTCGTTACATGGTAAAAATGAATCCATAAAATGTAAGTGGTGTCTTTAATTGTATATGAGACGTGTGTGGTACTGTTGCTTAAAAGGAAATCTTTTCACGTTGTTTTTCCACTCCGCTGTTACTAATCAAACATGTCTCATACCTGCCAAGTCTGCTCATTCCGACTGAAACCACACAAGACTTTTTACCGCTCTGTGCAATGGCCGCCCTTTAATGACTCCATTAGAAGCCTCCCGTAGGCCATATGACCAGGCAGATTGATCAGATCTCGGCCGTGGGAAAAAAAAAAAAAAAAAATGAGTGCAAAGAATACTGCTGCTACTAAGTCATCCTTCCAATGCACTTATTTTGTAGTAAACTGGTCCTCGGCAACACACTCAAAGCCCGCAGATATGGCAGAGTCCCATTTGTTTATTATTATTGTTTTATATTGTTTTTTCATCAATATTTAATTTATCAAGTCAATTACTTGATTTAGTTGTTAGTTTGTCAATTTTTTTATTAATTTGTCAATTAATTGGTTTATCATTGGTTTAGCCATATTATTTGTGAGTTGGTTTCACATTTAGGGTTTTCCAACTGGGCTTTTTTTTTTTTTTTTTTTTTTTTTTTTTTTATTAAATTTACTAAATAAAATAAAAAAAAAATCCAACTGGGCTTTTAAGAATAGTTCAGGGTTTCAAGGAAGGACTAGGGTTTCACATTGGGGTTTTAAGCATCTGTTAGGGTTTGAAACAAGAAATAGTATTTCAAGTTGGGATTTTTCAAGCCAGTGTTAAGGTTGGAAATTGGGTTTTCAACCTTCAATTTGGGTTTAAGAAGATTTAAGGTTTTATGTTACACCTTAGTAAATCTGGGTCAACGTTTCAAATTAAGGTTTCAAGAAAATGTTTGGGTTTCAGAGTATGATTTCTAGACAAGGTTAGGGTTTCAAGCAAAAATTGGGGTTTCAAGCGTGGATTAGCATTTTAAATTGGAGTTGCAAACTTGTTAAGGTTTCAAACAACTGAATTTTTTTTTGTGAATGACTATAAATAATCATTTCTAGCAATTTCATTCATTTCTATTAGGGGTGTTAAAAAAAATCGATTCGGCGATATATCGCGATACTACATCGCGCGATTCTCGAATCGATTCAATAATCGGCAGAATCGATTTTTTTTTTTTTTTTTTTTTTTTTTTTTTTTTTTTTTTTTTTTTTTTTTTTAGGATTCACACCTTGAGCATGGAAGAATGTTATATGAACGGCACATTAAGCCTTAATATTTTTATTTTAATGCTGTTCAAATGTGAAACAGATTGCAAACTGTTTGTGTACAGTGGCTCACGGTTATAAGCCTCAAGTTTTAGATAAATATATTCATACAAATCTTACAGTATACATGTACAAATTTACTGATAGTATTTTCTAAATTTGAATGGAAAAAAATCGCAACAATCGGCTTATAAATTCGTATCGGGATTAATCGGTATCGAATCGTGACCATTCGTATCGGGATTAATCGGTATCGAATCGAATCGTGACCTGTGAATCGTGATACGAATCGAATCGTCAGGTACTAGGCAATTCACACCCCTAATTTCTATTATACAAGGTGTCAGCTATTATTAATAATTGGTAAGAGATGATAATCTGACAGTAATTGTACATGTACATTGGTTGTAAGTGCGTGTGCATGGCCAGGTGTGCGTGTCTGACTTTTTTTTTTTTTTTTTTTAAACATTACGGATAATTTGTGTTTAGGTCGACTGTTCAAGCATCGATTTACACATGCCGACTGACTGCGCGATTGACAGAAGAGTGAGGCCCTTTTGTTTTTTTTCTCTTCATTCTCACTTTAGTCCTCAATCGGTTCTGCCGCTTGTTGCCAGGCAACCACAATCCCCCCTTTGAAAAGAAACTCTTCCTGGCCACAAACATCACTAAAGATACATTCGCATTCCGCGTCGCACGCTTATCGACAGCAACACAATGGCGTCCCTTTTGATGGAACAATTGGAGTTTCTTTTTCGTTTCACCGCTGTTTTCCCGCTGAGCTTTTTGTGGCCTGTGTGCGTCGGCGAGATAATGGCTGACAAATAGCTAGTTTACGCCGAGCTTGAGTGTAATTGTCGCAGTTGTGTAGGTAGTTGATGATTGTTCCCTTGGGATTCCAGGCCACTCTGCTGTTAAGGGCCGGGTCGAAAAAGCACTTCAAGCACGTGAGATGACATGATGGACGGAATCATGAGCATATGCTCTCTGTATTTGACAATTACTATTTATATAGCAATTTAAATTACCCAACTTTGATTTACAAGGTGAACTAACATGCTTCACTATCACACATAGGCCACTATGCACAATAGAAATGAACATAGAGCATCCAAAATGAAAGAAAAGAAAAAAAATCCACCTCAGCACGCTTCGTGAAGATGTGCCATACAATTATAGTCTTCATTCCTTGCAAGATATTAGGGATAGATGCCATCTAATAACCAGTCGAAATAATCAACAATCAAAAGTCCGTTGCGCACAAGTGTGGATGATTTTTGTCCAATGTATCAATAGTATCAATCTCAATAAATGTTAAATGTTAATTAACCTGCTAGTTGACAGACTTTAGTAGGGCTGGGTATCGATTAGAATCTTCTATTCAATTTCGATTTACAAGAGTTCCATTCGATTGAATTTTTATTGTTGTTGTTTTTTTTTTTTTTTACCGCTTCAATTGATTTCAGTTCAATCCGATATTGATTAATTATGGAACATCAATTCTTCTTAAACATCAGGGACATGATAAAACTCCACAAACATTAAATTCCAAATTAAATTTTGCAGGTTTAAATTATTTAGTTTATTAATAAAAGTAACGCGTTATAATAACGTGTTACACAAAAGGATGAAATGAAAATATTTTCAGAATTATAATTCAATAATTGTAATTTGTAAACATAAATTACGATTGTGAATTGTCTTAAAAATCAGGTATTTTATAAATTTAAGAAAATACTTTTGAATTCATGTGAACAGTAAAATTCAAGAAAGCAGTAAGATGCAAAAAATGCCCTTTGAAATTATATTGTCTTGATTTTATAGGAAAAAGAGGTGAAAATAATCAACTCATGGTTTTATGAGTCAATATCAGGCTCAAAAAGGAATCTATCTGTTATTATTTATTATTCGATTCTTTAACCCCAGCCCGAGACTTTATGGCTGTATTATCACTGTCGATAAAAATCTTTTTCTAAACCATAGATTGTCGAAAAAAGGATATGTTTGGTTGGCTATCAATTGAAAATCATATGATGCTAAATGCTAATTAGCCTGCTGGTTGATGATGATAACTGCTGGCGAATGAAATATGATTGCGGGCCGAATCATCTACTCGATTCTACCACCGATTGTTCACGCATATTTTTGTTGACCATCAGATACTAATTCATGATGCTAAATGCTAATCAGCCTGCCAGTTAACACACTTTAGTCTCTCTCACTAAAGCGTCATTTTCATATACGGGAGATTGTCCAAAATTGCTAACTGCTATCAAGCGCTAACTCAATAATGCTGAATGCTAACCAGTCCACGAACAGATGCACACAATCGAAAGGTTCATTTGAGTTAATTGCTCTCTATACAGTAGATAGTTTTAAAGTTACTCATTTTTTGTTGGGTGCTAATTATCCTGGTGGGTTGGATGACGCACGCACACGAGCCAAACAATCACCCTCAATGTGTGAATATAATGCCTAATGCTCTCCATTATTCCTTTACTGCTGTTTTTATTGCATTTCTAACTGTGGTGCACGTTCATCTTTTCAGCCTAATGTCAGTTTGTTGCACAAGTAAACATCATTGAAAGAGCACAAAAGAATAGTAGTTTAAATGAGAGTTGTTGCCGTGGCAATTTGCAAAGGCATGTAAATACATCTTACTAGGAAAGCACACACATTTGAGTTGTGTCTTGAGCAGTCAGATTTTTCTGTAGAACAGAGAGAACCTTGCCTGCGTAATGACGGCCTATTATGTCGTTCGCTTTGATAACGTACGAGTGCGTGGGAGGCTCATGAAGTCGACGCCTTCGATGTGCGCCACTCACATCCCAAGGCTGCTGTTTTCTGAAAACGCTTTTGTTTTCTTCTCAGGCGCACTGGCTGATGCGACTCTTGTGTCACCGTTCAAAGGGAGTTCAAAAGTGACTACAGTGGCGAAACGGCAAAATAATGCCGCGTCTTATTGTCAGAAGCTAGATCCTATTCAGGCATTGCAGTGCTTTGATTTGAGTCATTCAAAGAAGGCCAAAAGTGACGAGGATGTTGACGTTCGAGTTGATGTTTGGTCAAGTTGTCGCACTCTAAAAACAGTAACAAAATAGTTACATTTTAGTGTCAGATGTTGGATCCCAGTCAGAGAGATTCATTAAAATAATGTCCAAATGCGACAACGTAATTATACGTAATGGGGGGGAGTCTGATAAACGCAAAATGGACAAATATGGACACATCCTACATTTTGAGACAAGAAGTTGGATGCCAGTCAGGTGTCACAAGGCTTTGATGTGAGTCGTTGAAAGAAGTTCCAAAAATGATGGTGTTGGTCGGTGTTTGGCTTGATGCCTGATCAAGTTGTGGCATTTTACATAATGGCTTCAGAAGCTGGATCCCAGTTGGTTGTCACCGTGCTTTGATGTTGTTTGGGCAAATTTCCAAAAGTGACAATAATGTTGGTGTTACAGTTGTCTGATCAAAGTTTTGAATAAGTTAAAAGGGAAAATCATTTATTTTAGTGCCAGAAGTAGGATTTCAGTCAGGTTTAACAATAATTTGTCATTCAATGAATTTTCAAAAGTGATAATGCTCAAAGTTGTGGCACTTTCAAAAGAAAAAAAAAAAGACAAAACATACATTTTGGTATTGGAAATTGGAAAATTAGGAGTCACTTTGATGCGAGTAGATCCAACAATTTCCAAAAGTGACAATTTTAGTGTTCGAGTTAGTTAATAAATGTCTGGTCAAGTTATGGGAAAAAAAGAGCTTGTGCTTGAAAAAAGTTGTTCAAAAGTAAAATGGATAAATCCTACATTTTAGTGTCAGAAGTTGGATTCCCGTTAATTTGGGCAACGCAGGGCTTTGATTGTGAGTTGTTCACATAGTTCAAAGGGATATGATGATTATTTGGTGCTTGAAGAAAAAAATAATAATAAGGACGGACAGTACATTTTGGTATCAGAAGTTGCATCCCAGTTGGGTGTTGCAGTCCTGTGATGCTTTTAATTGAAATTAATGTGTTGTTTTTCATTCATTGGACAAGTATTTATTTTACTCTTTGCTCATTCTTTGTGTGGTCTGGATGGATTGTAATTTTGCGTGGACATGACACAACAGAAGACATCTCAATTCTGTCTGAATAAATAAATAAATAAATAAACAAAAAACAAAAAAAATGAAGTCAATGATGTGTATCGCTGCACCGGTTAAGTTCTGGAATGTAAAATAAATGATTTCAATACTACTGTGTGATAGACAGAAGCCTAGTGGCTATGTTTTAACACCTCTTATCTAATCGTGGTAATCAATGTGACTGCTAAAATCGCAACTCACAAAGTGTCCCTCCCAAAAATATCTCAAAATGATTTCCAAAGTCTTTTGGGGTGAAGTGGGAGGCAGCGAGCTTAGTGAGCCACATGCAAATGATCATTTATACCGTTTCTGTCAATTAGATTTACAACATCAATAAAATGTCGGCCATTATTGATTAAAATGACTACATTTTGGTGTCAGAAGTTGGATCCCAGTCAGACATACAGATTCTGACCTTCATAAAAGATGTTGGACACATTTATCTTCCTGTAATTAGTGAACAGTGAAAATGCAGCATTTAATTGAACAGCTCCAATGCAAGTAAGCATTCCGCTGCGTCTCTTGTTCTTGGTCTTGTCTCCGGCAGCCACATTGACACTCTGTCGTCGTCATGGTAACACAACGTGACAATGTGACACCTACAACATGATCGGATCTCTTGACGGAAACCTTTGTGGCAGCCACCAGTCGGCCGTCGTCTCACACGTCCAATCAGGAGGTGTAAATTGCCCGACAGACACGACATGGTCGCCGCTCTTGTGAAAATGTTAGCGGGGAAGCAAAACTTAATACATCAATCCGCATCAATATGCTTATTTTTGTTGTGCGCCTCATTAAAAGTCGCTCGAGGCAACTCGATGCTATCACATGCAAAAAAAATAGGCCATGCAATCCCTTTTTTTTTTTTTTTTTTTTGAGCGGATGACGACACTTGTACCGCGGAAAGAGGAAATATTTTCATTCCGAGCACAATTAATGTCAAATGCTGTTGTGATGTCTGATAGTGGCGGCGGTTGCGCTGCTGTTGCAACGTCCACAAAGGCAGAAAAATCTCCAAGTTGATGATTGTGATCGTATACGCAATTTGATGATGCTTTGATTTTCCTTGATATGGGCTACGTCGTAACTTTTTTTTTTTAAACTTTGCAACTTTTTTTTTTTTTTTTTTTTTTCAAAGCACAGCAACTGTTTTTCCTGACGTTTTTCTTTCTAGTTTAAAATGGCTTACCTTAGCAACAATCCCACGTCACATTGTGGGCAAAGGTAGAATCTTGACCGGTTATTGCGCTTTTTGGTGCAGGAAATAGTAAATCGTTGCAATGGCAGATATATACCACAGACAAAACTAACAAGGTCGTTTGTAGCTTTGAGACACGGCAGCAAACTAAAGAAGTACGTCACACACTAGTTGCCATGACTAATCCTTCTTTGATTTATTCTTGTTTTTCTTCTTCCATTTTATCTTCTAGTTTGTTTTGGCAGTTGGCAAATACTTTTGGTGCATTTGGTGCGATAATGGAATAGTGGCCTTGGGCCACAATGTGATGTGGGATTCTAGTTAAGGTCAGCCATTTTAAACTAAAAAGAAAAATAACTTTTCTGCAGGTAGAAGCAGAAGTTTTGAATCCATTAGCCAACATGATTAGGGAACGTGGATTTCGGTGCGAATACGATCTCTGATTTTATACAAGTCGCATCTGATTAGCCTATCTGAATCACAGGACCAGCCAAACTATGAAAAAAAGTGTGACTTTTAGTCTAAAAAAAACACAATAATGCAATAATGTCCTTAAATGGAGTTCAGCAGTCATATTTGTTGCTGTTTTTTTTTTGTACACTATTTGTATTATTGAGCGCGTACAGTGCTCAGACAGAGGAACGTGGTGACTTTGGATTTGCAATGTCGAGACAAAGCGGGTCAGCAGAGTTTGTCGGACAGCGGCCCCTCCGTCACCCGCCATCTGTCAGCGCCTTATGACGAGCTGACACCTCTTCGTATTGCGACGGTTCTGGCAGGGCTGCCAGGCCCCAAAGACGACTTGGACGCGGATGCTCGCTAAAGTGAGATGAGGTCACCATCAATCCGTCACCCTCAGGAGAGAGACATTTAGGGAGGCCTCGGGCCACAGATGATGAATGGCAGCCGCTGGGGGTGGAGGAAGTCGCTGTAATATTGTTTGCGGAGTCCGTGATGTCGGATGATGTTCAGCGGGCAGGACAAGGAGTCCCTTGTGTCTTCTTATTGTAGTGGTTGTGCTAGGATACAGTGGAAAACACATTGGCCCACTTCAGATTTGTTGGATTTGGAGGCAGGTTTTCCCATAGGAACTAATGGCAATACTGTATAAATTTAATGCTACATTTTCCCCCCCAATAAAAATCAGCATTTTTTTTTTCTTATAACCTTACTTTTTCTCATAAACTTTTTTTTTTTTTTTTAAATAGCTAACAAAAAAGAAATTAAAGTGGAGGGAAGAAGAGAGAGGTTAGATAAGAAAGCTAACAAAAAGATACATTAAAGTGGAGAGGAAAAAAAAGAGAGTTAGCTCAGAAAGGAAGTGGGACACTGAAAAGACTGCAGAGAGGAAACAAGAATACAAGATGTGATGTTAGGAAAAGGTAGAGGAGGCAAAGACCAAACAAGGAACATATACTCAACAAAAATATAAACGCAGCACTTTTGTTTTTGCTCCAATTTTTTATGAGTTGAATTCACAGATCTAAAACTTTTACCAGATAAACAATACAGAGTCTGGGCGCTCAGAAAAACAGTCAGTACTGGTTGGTGTTCTGAGTCCCCAGAAAACAAAACAAAACTGCACCTTTCAGAGTGATCTAAGGCACACCTGTGCACTAATCATAATGTCTAATAAACATCTTGATATGGCACACCTGTGAGGTGGGAGGGATTATCTCGGCAATATTTACGTATATAATATTTATAACAATATTTAAGAGAAATGGTGATATTATGTATGTGGAAGACGTTTTAGATCTTTGTGTTCATCTCCTAAAAAATGGGAGCAAATTCAAAAGTGTTGCGTTTATATTTTTGTTGAGTATATGATGAATGTATGCAAGGTTGGACAGTAAAGAGGGTGATTTTGATCCCAGGTTCGCCAGACAGAGAGACATAGTTGACAAAGATGTGCAACCGGTTACGGCAGCAAAGGATAGTGGTAACATCGTGTTAAATGGTGCCAGTTTGGTGCTGGACAGACGGGGTAGCAATTTTGGTAGAGCTGGAGGTAGCAGTGATTAGTCAGGGGGGAAGTTATAAAGACTCTAAAGAGGATGAAAAATGAGAAGGAAGTCGGCAGTAGTACCAACACAAGTATAGAAGCATCTCGAAAATGTGGTTGTGGAGTTTTGTTCACTGGAATTCTAGAGGGTGAGATAATGCCTGACATATTGAAGAAAATTTTGCTGGTGCTTATTTTTTAAGAATAAGTGTGATGTGCAGTGTTGTGGGAACCACAGATGAATAAAGTCAATGAGCCACACAGTGAAGTTATTGGAAAGAGTAATGGAGGCTAGACTCAGAACAGAAGTGAGTATTTGTAAGCAACAGTATGGTTGCATGGTTAGGAAGAGGACCACGGATGCATTATTTGCCTCGATGTTGTTGATGGAGGTTCCAAAGGACGTCACAAGCAGCTGCATTGTGTCTTTGGAGGTCTAGAAAAAGTCTTTGAGCAACTATGACTACTTAAGCCACACAGAGAAACGGTTGTTCTGTATTTATAGCATCTTAGAACAGTACAGGACATGGACGAGTTTATCTGCCACAAATCACCATATACTACCAAGTATATATTTTTTGAAACTTTATTATTCAGATTGCTGTAGTAATTGTCAGTGGTAGAATACATATGATATAGGGAGACATTTGTGTAACATAAATATTCACAAAAAACAAAGAAAACACTATATAGCCTGGACATAATTTGAATTTCTTATATAAAAACATAAACATTTAATAATATAATAATATAACTATAGGAACCAGCGGTTCGGGAGATGGATGGATGGATGGATATAAACTACAAAATAATAATGTAGAAATAAAAAAGTGCAAAATATTTGATATAAAACATTTTTTTTAATGTAGTGAAAATAATTACTTTGCCTGTTTACTTTTACTATGAAGTAATACCAATTACTAACCCACTTACTATTTTAAGCAAGTAATGAGTAACTATAACTAATTACTTTTATAAAGTAACGTTTCTAACACTGGTCTTGGTCTTGAGCAGGGATGGCAATCTTGGTCCTTGAAGGCCGCAGTCCTGCAGGTTTTGGATGTTGCCCTTCTCCAACACAGCTGATCTATGATCCGCTCATCAACAAGCTCTTCTTTAGACTGATAACGATCCCATTGATTGGAAAGGGCTTGTGTTGGAACATGGAAACCTGCAAAATCTGAAGTACTCCGGCACTCGAGGACCGAGATTGCCCACCCCTGGTCTAGAGACCACTTTTTAAGAGTGCTGTGTGATAGAAGGCTCTCTGGTAGGACAGAGGGTAACTGTTTTTTTTTTTTTTTAAGACAGTACAGAATACAGACAGTGGCACTTCAGAGACAACAGGAAGCAGAGGAGCTGCAGGCGGCAGGAATGACGATTTTGAGGTTTTCTTTTTGGAGTGACCAGGGTGGATAGGATTTGAGGTCATCAGAGGGACAGCCAAGTTAGAAAGCGCAGACTTGCATGGTTTGGACACATCCAGAAGAGAGATTGTGAATATATTGGCAAAAGGAAGCTGAGTGTGGAGCTGCCAGGTAAGAGAGCAAGAGGAAGACCTAACACAAGGTTGATGGGTGATGCTGGGTGAGAGAAAATATATGAAGAGAGCAGTTGGTGCGTGGCGACCTCTAACCAGACAAGCTTAAAGGAAAAGAATGCTGTAGTTAAGAAAAATTACAATCTTGAAAGATTAAATTACACGTTTTATTCAGTACAGTACTTTTTCTTTACTTTTTTGTTTGAGAAATTTTTTCATTAAGCAATAAAGCTCTCATAAAAATGAGGAAGAAAGTAACGACGCTACTCTCCTGTCACTCACTACTTGAGTACTTTTTCTTCAGTAGAACTACTTTTTACTTGTACATGAGCCCCATTATTCTGAAGTAGCAGTACTTTTACTTGAATACAATTTTTTGGTACTATAGTCTACACATCTCTCTCTGTTCACAATGCATTGTAATTTTTGCACAGTATTTTATTTTTACAGTTATACTTTTAAGCAAAACACTGCACAACAATTCTCCTAATATTTAAGGGATACTTCACTTATTTAGCCCATTATAGCAATAAAAAGTTAATATTTTGTCTATAATTAATTTGATACTTTCATTATTTTTCATGTACAATTAGTACCTTTCAAAACACATTTTGCAACTTGCTGTCGACAGAAAATGACATCACAAGGGCTCAGGTAACCAATCACAGCTCACTTGTTTTCTAAGTTTGGTCATGTGACATTCACAAGCTGAGCTGATTGGTTACCTGAGCTCTTGTGTTGTAATTTTCAGTCGACAGAAAGTTGCAAAATGTGTTTTTAAAGTTACTAATTGTACATGAAAAATAATAAAAATATAAAATTTATTATAGGCAAAATATTCATGTTTGGCTGCCAAAAATGGCTAAATAAGTAAAGTATCCCTTTAAGACTTCCTTATTTAAAGGTGGTGACTTTTTTGTTGTTGTTGTAGTGCAACTTTTTTCAGAAACATCGTAATTGTAACATTTTCGTACATTTTTCTTCTCGTCATTTCACATTTTTTCAGTATTTGTTACAATTATTATGCAATCATCCCCCCATAAAGTAAGACTAGAAAACATTTCTCATAAAATCAAGACTTTTTTTTTTTCTTTTAAAACAGCAACATTTTTCCACATAATAGTGCAAGTTGTTTTTATTCTCATAGAGTTAAAACTTCTTGTAGCAAATGTCATGTTTTTCTCCAAAGCTGAAGTGCGATTGCCCTATTCAGGTTCCATCAAAGACGTTTTGGAGATGGTCAGGGTGAAACTCTTTTTGTCATTTGATGACACGCTGGCTCACATGCATATATGAAGAAAGTATAAAGTGTGCACTGACTGTCAAAAAAAAAAAAAAATACAACAGAAAAGTGATGTATATGAGAGGGAAGCGAGGCAGGCAGAAAGATTGGCGGGGCGTCCCCGTGCATTTTATTTTTGGAGGGGCGCCGTCTCAAAGGCGAGTGAGATGGAGAAAAATGACCCTTCATCTTTGATGACAGCACGCCCGCCTGAGCTGACAGCCATCAAAAATACTCTTTTCTTTTCTCTGTGCACACGCACTCGGGTGTGCATGAGCGCAGTGGAGAGCTGAGCTGGATGAGAGGTCACGTGACTGTCATGTGACGTCCACACGCAAACACATTTGCAGACTGTCGACTGATGGATGTGTGATGAATTCAGTTGATGTGTAGAACTTAAATGGATGATAGACTGATGTATTAGATTGATGGATGGATGGATTCTGTCATGTACACAGTTGAAGTTGTTTCTTCCATCTTATGCCAACATAATTTTACTTTTTAATTACCTCGTACATTAAAAATGCATTTGTTAGTTTGAGCAACAGATTTCAATAATATCCTAATGAGGAAAAACGTGATTTATGATCCTTACAGGGTGACTGGTCCCACTGCAAGCTTTGTATTGATCCACAGCTTTCATTTCATTTTGGTTATTATGTCAGGCACCAACCTGAAAATAATTAGAAAAAAAGTTTGATTGGATGAAAAAAATATGTATTGGGGGGCCTGAACATTCTTACAATAACAATGTAGAATTGTCAGTAAATTATCTTACATACTTTGAAAGAGCAAAATAATGTTTCACCACTTTATTGTTAACTTTGTTTTCCAAAACTGACTTTGTGGTCTTTAAAGAAGTTATCATTTCAGTATTTGCATTTGGTTGAGTTGCAGAAAACTAAACAAAACTGTAGGAGCTGCATGCTTTGAATGGATTTTTTTAAGTATATTTTTTTGGGGGGGGGGTCCATTATCTTTCCTTAAATCCATTTTTCATTTGTGTTCCAACATACACTTCCCTTGTTGATTTTACATTTCACTATTTTTGATGACAGATGAAAGCTTTCCCACTTTTTAGCCATTGTTAGCTCCACAACAAAACACTGCAGTGCCTCTTGAAATGTTGGTTCAAGTCTTTTTTTCTTGTACTCCGACTTCTGGGCCCCAAACATGTTTCAATTCCGATGAGTTGATCAGAAGAAAGTTTATTTTCAAGTGTTGGTCAGGAGAGGGTTCTCTTACTAATGTTAGTGCAGTTTGCTGTGAGTCATAGCTTACACGCATCGACCACAATTTATCCAGGACGTTAGTAGTCCACTTGTGTCTATCCATGCTTTAAAAAAAAAAAAAAAAAAAAAAAAAAAACTGCTGTAAACATAAACAGGCAGTAAGACACCGTAAGAGAGCCGTGTGCCTCCGCAGCTCAACACTATGAACTGAGTCATTTTTCCCCCCACAGTGCCCAAGATGAAAACGTACCTGCTGGGCACAATATTCAATTACATTAACAAAGTACAACAATGACACTGATATATATTAAAAAAAAACAATGCCATAGTTCTTCATCCATACATTGTGCTTTTATCATTTCAATGGCAAGGTGCCTTTGTGTGAAATTTGTTTGTAAAAGACACTTTGCTGCATGCTTTGAATGCAGGGAACTTAGTGCCAAGTTATGGACATTGAATGGAGAGAGCATTTCAGTAGCAGGGCGTTCTTGAAAAAACAAAGTTATATGCAATTATGCATACTTTGGATGGGGGGGAAGTTGCACCATCTGGTGGGCAACTATATTAAAATGACTTGTAAGTTATTGAGACTGGAATTGTAACAATGTGGATTTATCGGTTCAGTAGCTTGGAACCCTAGCAGAAAACAGTCAAAAGTGCAACGTCGCTTATCTGCTCGTGCATACTCCATCTTGTGGCTTCACCTGTGGGGACGAGAGCACAGGAATGAGACATTTCCCTCGGCAGGAAGAAGAAATCTGGTGCCAAAGATATTTTTATTTTATTTTTTGTTTTTGCTCGCTATTGATTCTTAGCAAGATGCTGTGCTGGTGGAAAGGATTGGCAGCAAAAGTGTTTTCTTAACACCAGTTCCTCTGGGAATGCTTCAGTCAACAAGTCAGCCCCCCACCTTCCTTCCCCCCCACAACCCCCAACTTCTTGAAACAATAATCATCCCACAGGACCCCCTGCAGCCTCCTGTTGGCTTTAAATGCCAAACCCTCCAAAACATATTTTTCCTGCAGGCAACGGCATCGTGGGACGAAAAAGAAGGTGTGCTGCCCTTTGTGTGCTTCTTGCTACTGTAGCTTTAAAAGGAAAACAAATGGGTTGCTAAGCTCAAGATGGAGTCACGACGGAGGTTAGTTGGATAGATTTCAATAGGGGTCATGCCAGGGCTGTGCTACTTGAGATTGTCGGGCGATGAATGCTGCTTTACGTTGCAGTTCACGTATCTTTCAAGTTCTTAACCACCGGGGTCACTGGATATGTGCGGTCAAACGATACATCTTTCGTTTGGAAGTGCTGCGGTCTCATAACATTTAAGAAACAATGGCTTTTCACCAAAATTTACGTGGACCATCGTTTGTTTTGCATTCTAATATTGTCATTGTTTGAAATGGACATAAGTACCACAAATTTAAGTATGACTGTCCCATTGTAGCTTAGGTATAGGTTATCAATATGGGTGGGTGGCTCCTAGTCCAGAAAAGGGCAAACTACATATGACGGTGGCATATCTGAGGAAAAAAAAGCGATGAGTCACGAGTTTAGAGTGTTTAGTAGGGATGTCCTGATCTGACCACGTGATCAGAAACTGCGGCTGGTCACGTGATTTTCACTTGAACGGTATCAGGGCGCAAAGATTGGTTTTATTCATTTTCTGACATTTAAAGGTCATAATGTGGCAAAATAATTCAAAGCTATAAAGAACTTACACAATAGTAATAGATTAATTTTATATTACACTGGCAGTGCAGGTAGAATGACAGTAACAGAGCCTCGCACACCTACACACCCATGAACAAGAACTGTCTTTGCTCTACTACAAACATATGTTTGGAGGAAGAAAAAACCTCTTTCACCATCATTTGGAACAACAAAACACAAATGATGTGAAAACCCTCAGGGCAAGCCAAAAGACACTTCTAAATAAGCCTGCAACAAATTCGCCTCACTGAATGTCACAATCCAAGAGTTGAGAGAGCGACAAACAGGTTAGCAATTGTGACACATTCAAATGACTTAACTTTCAAAAGAAGTTTAAGGAGTGTGAATTCTTTTTGACAAGCAAACTCATTCCTCACTGTTTCATCCATCCAATACATCAATAGTGTTTTTTTGTAGATGAGAAAAGTCACCCACGCCAACAACAGAGCCTGCGTGGACTCGTCATTTTAGCCTATACATGCTAATGAATAAGGATGTAAAAATATTAGGGAGGGCACGTCCCACTATGAGGAGGCCCCAGTCAGTGTGGACCATGTCCATGCCTCCATATTGCGAAGGCAGACGACCAGAGCTGTGGCTGTAGTGGCGAACTCCCTGCATGTTATTGGACATCAGCAGCGAGGGGATTCAGTCAAACTGAAGAAGGTGTCCTAACGGGCCTTTTTGGCCTGTGAGACGCCAGAGGCAGCTGATAATATATACTGTAAATATGGTACATTAGTAACATATCTATTTAATATGACTTAAATAGGGCACGTTTCGTGTTTAGACCATTAAATATGTTGTATGATGTAACTATGCTGTGTTAGTTATATACATTTAATTTGAGCTAAATATGGTACATTAGAGGTACATAAATTAAATATGTAAATATGGTAGAATAAAGTTTTGTACACCATGATGTAAATATGCTACAGTAGAGATGCGTTGAACATTATATATAATGTCATTATGTCAGCGTTTTCAGGCCTGCTCAACTCTCCCTGCGTTCTCTCTCAGGCAGGCCTCGGTATTTAGCACGCTTCTCACAGCGAGAAGAGTCGAGACGTCGTGCTCCAACCCCGCTAGCAGGTTTTTGTGCCGAGTTCAAGGGCGGCGGTGTGCGTCAGTCGGCATTCATGTTTTCCTAGCGGCGGAGTGACAGCACCACCGTGAATTATACTTGTGCTCAGTCGGCATAGAAAGAGAATGAAGGAGTGAGGAGTACTGACAAGTAGTCAGGTCTATTATGGTGCCACGGTGCCAGTCTATTGTGCTCTACTCAAGTGCGTGTCACAATCCAAACCATGAGATGTCTAAAAAATGGCCATTAGAGTGCCGACCGAGGGTTAAATGTTGGGGTAATTGCGGTCTTCTCCGGTGAAAGGCATTGATTGTGGCTGACAAAGGTGACGCCTCGACCTCCGCGGGATGTTCAACATCAATGTGTCAGAAGATGGGAGAAGACGGCTCTTCGGGGAGACTCTTTGTTGACAATCTACATAATCGCAAAAGACGGCAATTAAAGAGGAAGCGGACTTTTATTGGATGCTGTCAGGGAAGGTTGATACTACCAAGTTTGTCCCCTGCAAGAACGGCAAGGGCTAATGCTAATGTGGTATATTGAGATCAGATTCAATTGTGTGCACTAGAGTACGTATGGTGCCTTCAAGTTTAAGATGTGCACCTCTCATGTACCATATTGACATCATAACTCTCGGTGGCCGTTATTCAAGAAAAAAAGTATAAAAAAAAATAAAAAAGTGAGATAAGTTGTGTTTTCTCAGAACCAAGTTTCTATACACATTCAATTTGTCTATACAGTGCCAAGGCTCCATTATATATGTGCAGTTTATGCAATAGCCATGAATAGATCAAATAGTCCTTCAGGGTACTTCAGTGAGCGACCCTATGAGACTCCAATTTGGATTGTGTCTGTATAAAAGGTGAACCTTCAGGTTGGAAAAGCAAGAGTATTGAATAAATGTGAAACAAATGGATACAATAGTGAATATAAGATAGTAATACCAGTGAAGAATACTACTCATTACTACTACCATGACCACTAAAACTAGGACTGTATAGTGAAGTTCAAAATAACGTTCATCAGTTGTATGATTAAATATCTTTTCTTTGTACTGTATTCGATTGCCTATTCAATTGTTTGAAAAACTGCCACCTACCACTACTATTATTATCACCACCATTTCTACTACTACTGTTATGTTACTGTTTTCACAATGGGCTGAGGAGTGTATTGTTTAAAAGCTCAGCTCAGCCTCGACAAGTTTTTGGTATTTCAATTCGAGGATCTTCTTCTTTCTCCCTTCCTTCCTTCTCCTCACTTTCTTTCTGCCAAGGCTCCTGTGCTGACTCATTTTTTTTCCCCTAAGGACTTTGGCAAGTGTGTGATCACAACATTGTGTCCAAAAACCTTCGACCTAAGTCCTCCTCAGCAGTCTGCTTGGCTGCCTGCAACCAAATAACGAGGGCATGCACTCTTCCTGTGTGTGCCTCTTTAGGGAAAAATGCAGCAGTGCCCTCTGCAGGTCTCCAGAGGAAATATGCCACACACAGCTCCTGGAATTTGTCAGCATCTGGATTGGGTAAGCGAGTAGACGACAGTAGGTGCTCGAGGTGATGTGTCGGTAACTCTGGGGCGGTGGAGATGTGGTTGACAGGTCGTCGCGGGGTTTGCACAACGTGCCACCTTCCTGGCTAACAAGGTGTATGCAAGGAGGAGGCTTCACAGGAGGGAGTGGAGCCGTCCTGCAGATGGACACTACATGCTGACAGTGGAAATTGACTCCGGTTTGTTGTACGTGTGCCTGCATGTGTGCTGGTAATTCAGTCAGCCAGCCAGTTAAGCTATCCAGATAGTTGGCTGGTCTCTTATTCGGTCAGTTATTTGGTCAGTCAGTCAAGTTAGTTCCTTAGTTGGTCAGTCGCTCAGTCAGCCCGTCAGTCTGTTAGTTTGTTTGTCATACGGTTGGCAAGTTAATAACTGTTGGTCAGTTTTTGCCTAGTTATTGTTTTTGTTCAGTTAGTTTGTCAGCCTGTTAGTCTATTAGTTTATTTGCTTAGCTTGTTTGTCAGATAATTGGTTTGTCAATTAGTTAAACAGTCTCTCAGTCAGTCAGTTTGTTTGTTTGCCAGTTGGTTGGTTATTTACAGTAGTTACTGTACTTAACAGGTGCTCAACGCAAGGTTCGTGGGCCACATAATTTTATATGACCCACAAAAGCAAAATTTCCATTGTTTTATGTATTCATAAGTAACATTGAGACATTGTAAGCATTTTTTTTGTACAAGCCCCCTTTTTACAGTCACGTGAAGAATAGTTGAACTAACTATTATCCTTGACTTCTGATTTGTTGTGCATACTGTCTGACATAAAATGAAGTGATCATGATTTACATGGTTTTCAGTACAGTCATGATGGCCCTCTGAAATCAGACCTCCAATGTGACCCCACAACAAAAATGAGTTTGATAATTAGTTTGTTCTGACGGCTGGTCAGTTTGATTGTTTGTTTATCAGTTAGGTTGTTGGTCAGCCAGTCAGTTAGTCTGTTAGGTGGTCAACGGTCAGTCAATAGTTTGTCAGTTCGTGTCAGTTGAGTTAGTCATTCATTTAGTTGGTCGCTTAGCCGTCACTCGATCTGATATGATCCATGAGTCATTCTGATAGTTAATATATTAGTTACTCAGTAGGTCAGTTGTTTGGTCAATTAGGTAATAAGATTGTTGGTTTGTCAGCCAGTTGATTACCAGTAGTTAGTTTCTTTGTCTATGGGTTGGTCATCAGTTGTTACTTGGTGTTGACAGTTGGGTGCAATCAATAATGACAGTAAGTAATGCTTGAATCTTGATGACCGTATACAGTACGGTATTTATTTCGTTATTTAAACTTCCTTTATCCATGCAAGGCAATAGAGAACAGATTCCCATTATAATGTCTGTCGACAGTAGAGTAAAACAAACTGCTATCTGCCAACAGCAAAGTATAAAAGTATATACGATGTGATGATCCAAATTTGTTTGGCTTTAATTGAGGTCTTGCTAAGCAAGTTGCATCATGTCCTACAAACAACCTGAACTGCTCTGCTGGTGATGACGTTCATGATTTATTTGTTGGGGGGTGGAAGGGCGAATTATCACATTTACATGCATTGGCAATGATATAAGCACATGTGTGTAGATGTGCAAGCGATAGCAAGGAGGAGACATCTGTCTCCTCCAAGCACTGGACTCATCTGCTATTTAGATGTGTCCAGTCGACAGCACGAGCACATCTCATTCATCTTCAGATGTGATTCGAAGCCGAGAGGGAGGATAGATAATAAATAAATCAGCTGCTCTCATGCTGCATCGCCGGGCCCAAAGACAGGAAGTAGATTTGTCACCGTTTACCTCGTGTAGTCCTGTCAGTGCTCAGAGTGAGACATCCTTTCATTTCCCAAGGTGAGCCGGACGGATCTCTCAAAACAACAAAGATGCTAAAAGGGTAAAGAGTAAATTGAAAAGAGAGTAGAAAATGAAGGCAGGCAGCCCCCACTTAACTTTACTGTTGACTTGAAGTCGCTTTGAACAGTAGAACAGAAAGAAGATTTCAAGGTGTGAATGCATTTGAACACACTGGATTGCGTCCTATTGTATTCTATGGTAGGCCTATGAAATTGTAATGCAATGTAGCATCCTGTTTTATTGTCTTGTATAATGTATTGTTGTGTAATCTCACTGAGACCTCAGCTACTCCATCCTGAGAAGAAACAAAAAGCTGTTGCAAGGAAACACATAAACCCTAATCCTGACTTCAAAGCCTAATTTAAAACCCTTGTAAGATATATTTTTGTTGTTGTTGTTTTAATGTTGTGATATGGTCTTAAATTCCACTGATAAATGGATAAAAATGTGTTTAAAAGTCTTGTAAAACCTGTGACAAACATTTTGAAGGTGTAACTAAGAACCTCTACAACATTAGTAGCATTAAGCATTAGTACCCTTAATCCGACATTATGTCCCTGTAAACACATCTGTCTCGGACAAACGTCACTGTGTTGCTTTCATAAAACTAACTTCGTCACTGATTGTTATTCTGTGAACGTAACGGGTCATAAATCGCTATTAGCCCAACGTCCTCATTTGTATTCCGAAACGTCTCCCGGAGAGATTCCTGAAACAGCATCGCGAGGACTGCGTGGGCATCTGCCACTTCACCTGCAAATGGATGGAAGTCCATTTTTCACCTCCATGTTTCACCGCCATATTAATCAAACACAGCATTTGGAAAGCAAATGACATGGAACAACTCAAATGAATAACCAGTTGCTTAACCCTAATACTGGCTTGAAACCCTATAACTTTAAATTGTAACCCTGGTTTAAAATTCTACCTTGAATCCCTAAATGCTAAAATGCTATCTTGGTTGACAGTTCAACAAGACGATGGACTCACCATTATCTAACCTTTTTTTGCTCAGTCCTGGCAGCTACTGAAAGCTGGCTGTGCCGTTTACCTTGCGCCAGTTACACATTGTAACAAAGGTTGTCACTCGAAAGCTCAGCTTGTGTTTAGTCCAACACCGACGACTGCAGTATTGGGATAGTAGGAATTCCTTTCCCATGATTCTTAGACACGAAAGCAGAAAGTAGTTATAGTTCTCGTATGACGAAAACACACCTACTACAGATTAAATGTACAAGTAGATGCAAATGAATCACTATAACTGTGTGATTGACATACACATGGGGGGAAAAAAACGGGATTCCCGGTCATAATTCCTCAGTGTTGCTGTATTTTATCATAGCTCACTGTTTATGTTATTAGATAGAATTAGATGACATTTTTCATAGGTAGGAAACATTGGTCAGAGATAGGACCTCTGTCCTCTATTTGAAATGGAATGACAGAAGCTAGCTGCTGTGTAGTGTGTTAATAAAGCTATAGAGAGGGTTGACTGGAGAAAAGAGGATTCTGTATCTTTTATCCTGTTCAGGGATTCATTGGAGCATATCACAGCTAACTTCTGTAGTGAATGTTTAAGTAGTGAATGTTGTAGTAGTGAATGTTTGTCAGTTAGATGCAGGGAACATGTAGATACAGACATTCATTCACAGTCACATTCACATCTGTGCATGTGTTTTACATGCTGTACATTTTGTTTCATGTAAAACACCAAAAAATAAGTCCAGGGTCCACTTTTGATATTTTAGTACTTACTTTAGGATGCTGATTTATTGAATTGTCTTAGTCAGGTTAGTAGGTACTTTAAAACTTGTTTGCTTGAGGGGTTAGCCCTAATCCTAACGCCAGCTTGAAACCCCAAAGCCTGCCTTGGCGTCATATTTTAAAACCCTAAGCATGGCTTGAAACTTTCCTTAGCTGCCCAGCGACATGTTTAGTTACTTTCATTAATAAACCTTCCTCATTCACAGTCAACAGCGGAGCTGATTGTCATTCTGCAAACGTAGCAGGTCATAAAACGCTATTAGCCCAACGTCCTCATTTGCATGCGCAACGTCTCCCGGAGAGATTCCCAAAACAGCAACCGGAGGACCGTGTTGGCGTCTGTCACCTCACATGCGAATGGATGGATATCCATTTTTCACCTCCATATTTCACCACCGTTTTAATCAATCACCATGCACGGAACGCCGTGGACATAGAAAACCAAATATGAATAATCAGCTACTTAGCATAACATCTAAACATTGTTTTTGTTTCCTTTCTACATCCCCCGCGGAGGCTGTGTGACCTCGGAAGTTGAGCGTCATCAACGAGGTGTCTGTCTGCATCCCTTTGGAGTATTTGCTCATATTGGATGTGACAGCAAGGAAACAAACAACAGCCCCCCGGGAGAAAGTTGGCTTACGTGCAGTCCTGCTGTGCTCATGCACAAACACGCATGCACTCCTTGGCACGCTGGGTGCACCCCACACACACCAGCAATCCCCCCCCAAACATCACCAACTTTCTTTCCACTAAATAAGAGCTGTCAGTGGAGTCGCTTATCCATAATGTAATTTCTCATCTCAGCATCTGGCATTCGTTTGAAACTGTAACCCTGCTTTGAAACACTGATTTGTAAATCTTACTTTTGCTTAACTGCGATTGGCTGGCAACCATTTCAGGGTGTACTGCCCAAAAGCCAGCTGAGATAGGCTCCAGCACTCCCCGTGATCCTTGTGAAGAATAAGCGGTCAAGAAAATGGATGGATACTTTTGCTTAAGACGCAAATCTTTGATTGAAACCCAAACTATAAGCCTTAACATTTGAATCCAAACTTTGGCTACAAAACCTAATTTTAAACCCTAATACAATCTTAAAACCATAATTTGAAAGTCTAACTTGAAAACCTAATTAAAATTCTAACCCAGGTAGTAAGGTTCGAACCCTGACCTCAATCCTTTACTTGAAACTCTAACCCAATTTGAAACCTTAATTATGGCTTGAAACCTTCATTGAAAATGCTAACCATTTTGGAACAGATTCTAGCAAGCAACCATAATTTATTGCTTGAAACATGCATTTTTACGTAGTAGAGATCATGACCACTGCTGGAAACCGTAATTTAAAATATAGACTTGCAACCTTCACCCACACATCAATCAATTTAAAACCGTAATTTGAAACTGAATACCCTCTGCACCCAAAAGCAAATGCAAAGACTTTCCACATTTTTCACACATCGAATAAGATCTTCCGCCGCTTCATTCTCAGAAATTCCGTAATGCAATTCCTCTCTTCATCTTGCTTCCTTGCTCGGAGTCCTTCTTCCCCCCGGTGACCCCTCATACGGTCAACCTACCACCTACCAGCACCTTCGCACCCTCCTGCCCCCCTGCTGCACCTTGTCTTGTTGCTGTTTGATGTGCTGCCGTTTTGCCTTTAGATACACAGGCCTCGCCGCTCTTTGATAATCCACTACTATGTCTTCTTCGCCTCCAGTTCCCCTCCAGCAGCAGGGGGGCCGCCGCGGTCTTGGTCTGCTGCAGTGCCTCGCTGGCTGATTGCTTTGTTTATTAACATGGGCCCGGAGCCTTAGAATTGCCTTGACCGGTTGGTGTCAGAGGTGGGGTGTTCAGGGCACACCCAAAGACTTTAACGAGAACTCGGATATAACCAGGACTTGGAAACAACAAACAAGCTTCCAGAAATGAGTAGTTCACATATCTTGGCACATTTGATGTATTGTTTGTGGTTCCTTGAGTATCGAGACTGTCGACTATGGACTAAACTCTACCTCAATTCTTACTAACCAATTACCTAAACTTTACTTTGCATTATACAAAAGTGTGTTGGCTTAATGTTAACGTGCAATGCAAAATTCCGAGTTAAACAGTGATGTTATGAATTATGTGACCACAAACTGTATTATGGTTTTATTATGGTTCTGATTATTTTTAGATTGAATATTAATCTGATTATTGCTATATTGAATTCAACATATATTCTTTATCTTCTGAGAAAATCACTGCAGCATACGGAGATGTCGCGACCTTTGTTTATAACTGTATGAATACATTTTACTGCCCCCTTGTGACTAAGGCGGAGGAAGACAATTAATTAATCATGATGCAAAAAGTGTTTAATTCTATACGTTCAATTTTAAACAACAAAAAATGCTGGTGTTTGATTGGGGGCTGGAACAAATTGATGGTTTTGCATTCCTCTCAGTGGGAACAGAAGTTTTGAGTTGTTTTGAGTTATGAGTTTGAGTACAGAATGAATTAAACTCATAAGTGAAAGCGCCATTGTGTTTCTAAAACCCTAAAAAAAATGGAAGGCCAGTAAGCTTCCCGGGACTGATTGTGTTGGACTTCAGTAAACGTTGCTTTTGTAGGATGCAACGGACAGAAGCAGCAAATGGCCGACAATGACCTGAGGCTACAGAGGCTGCGATTAGAGTGGGAGGAGAAAGTGTCCTCTGGTCCACTCCTGCCTAGAGATAAAGAAACTGCCCGTCCAGCTGAAGCCGAGTTGAGATGAGGAGAGCTGAGTCCCCTGATAAGATACTGCTATTCTGTGTTTGGACTCACAAAAGCTTGAAGGAATTTAATAGAACATCGAGACAGTACAAGCTTGCTTCTCTGCGGTCAAAGCTTAAAGAAAGGATATTGTTAATACAAGTATGAGTACATTTATTTTAACTCCAACCCTAACATTACACTCACTCTATCTCCAAACCCAATCATTATCTTACCATTAAACTAACACTATCTTTTTCTTAAATATAATCCAAACACTAACATGACCCGATTTTAAAACCCTTAAACCATCGGTGTCCAAACTACGGCCCGGGGGCCATTTGTGGCCCGCCACACATTTTTTGGCGGCCCGCGGCAAATACTAAAAATAATTTTTCAATGCTGTTTAAAAAAAAAAAAAAAAGGGTGGATTAAACATTTCTAGCTATGCAAAGACACAAATTTTCAGCTAATAATTCAGTCTCAGAAATAAAAATAGTTTCATCCACTTGTTGCTTAGTTAACATCACATTAGATTAATGGTTCTTAAGTGTGGTCAGTTGACGACCGATTGTTCTTGTTGTGGTTCAGAATGTCAAGTTGGGATCAGCTGCTGCTCAGTGGAGAGGCATATCTATTACAGTGGCACACAGGGGTCACTATTTGCCTTGTGACTGTTATCAGTTTTTAATAAGTAACTGCACATTATATCAACAATTTATAATTGCTTCATTGATTTTTACCATGTTTAACTCATTCACTGCCATTGACGGAAAAATATGCATTTTTTGCTGGTCTGGCAATGAATGTGTTAATAAATAACAAATAAATAATAAATAAATAAAAAAATCAAAGTGGCCCTTGCAGCTTTCTATTTTTCTGGATGTGGCCCTCAGAGGAAAAAGTTTGGAAACCCCTGCCTTAAACTTTTCTTCTCCTTCACCAAAGTAGAAGGTTTTGACATCACCAATTTCAAGTATAGTATTTGCCAGCAGGAATCCACAAAACAACAACAGCAAACAAACAAAAATTGCCACTAAACTTTCCGCCACTTAATCTATGTGAAAACAAAAGTATTTTCTCTTGTCTGCAAACCATCCAAACAAGCAAGCGCAGTGTGATGAAACAGCCTGCAAACTTTGATACCGCAGCCTGCTTATGTGGCGTATTTATTCCAGTCAATTCCCTCCCTGCCACGCTGAGACAGCCCACGGTTAGAGTTAGTCGCCAAAGACCAACAATTAGCAGGCTGGCCTGCCCCCACAATGCACAGCGGTCTGCCTCTGTAGTCGGCAACAACCCTCTCTCATATCAGTGAGTGAAAATGCATAAATAGCAGAGGTTGCAAAAGTATACACACTCTAAACCTAGAGTAAAGTGAAACAAAATGTCTTCTAAAATGTAGACAAAATGTAGCTCATAGCCCATCTCCCCCTCTTCCTCCTCTTGGTTCTCAAAACAGACAACTAGCAATGTTTGTGCATTCACTGATCATGTTTGGTGGAACATTAACCACAGTATCTTCCATTATAATGTCACTGAAAATATTAAATCTCTACTGGCCAAATATTTCCTAAACACAAATAATGGGGGTGGTGGGTTCTGTCGATTTAGGCGACACTCACTAAAAGCGCTTGCTAGCATAAGGCTGAGCCCACAAGGTTCTGTACTAATGATCTGTGACTAATAATCTGTGATTTCGAAGCCGCGTCTAGTTGTTTACTGACATTAAATTGTCATGTTTAATGAAGAGCGAGCGGGAGAGACAGACTGCTGCAGCAGACGGACAGACAGACAGACAAAATTATAAAACACAATTTACTTTTGCAAGACTAGTTCACTGTTGTTTTTTTCATGCACTGTCTTAATTATATTAATATTAAATCCAGAGGAAGGAAAAATAGAGTGACCTCAAATACATTTTGCATTAGAATGTACATATTTTATTTTGAGTTCCGGATCCAAAACACTATTCTGTGTAGCAAAAGGTTCATACTTAAACCGTGGATGTTTATAAATTGCCGGTACTAATGGAATTAGAAAGCAATATATAGTGGATATAAAAAAGTCTGCACACGTTTAAATGCCAGGTTTTTGTGATATGGGGAACAATAATAGAACAAAATTAATCATTTACAAAAGTCCACCAATTTTGTGATCTATAACTTACTGACATTAAATTAAAAAACAACAACAACAACAACAACAAAAAACTCTTTTCAAGAAGGAAACATGAACACAAAAGTCACAGGGGTGATTTAGCTTATTATGCGAGATACAAGTTTAATTTGTTCCATGACCATCCACATAACTCAAAGCACTTGCATCTCAAATCACATTTCCCCACTGAAATAAATAGAAATGCCATGAATCCCTTCCAGCTGCTAAAAATGTAAAACAACAATGCTTTAATGTGTAAGTAAGAAAACTAAAACAGTATTGTGATTTGTTGTGTTTTTCTTAAAACATGTTTTTGCTTAATTTTAGTGGACATTGTACTGCTCCTTCTGGTGTGTGCATCTTGGCCACTTGTGGGCTGTATAAGAAGTTTCACAACTAACTCAAGGGGTGATAAGTTACAGTACATTATGGCACATGCTAGAATCCTTAGCCTGTCTATGGCATTTTGTATTATATGTTAGCATTAAGCTTGGGTAAGGCAACGTTATGTATTTTGTTTCAATATGGACTAACGGATAACAGACACAAACAAGTGGGACGCTAGGTGTCTGAATTGGTGGTGCGGGCCTGTATGATGAACCATTTTTCTGCCCAATTGTGCTTGCTTGCCCATCGGCAGAAGCTCCAATTCCCTTTCGAGGTAATGATTAGCTGTCCTCCTTAGCAATAGCAGACGTCACTCAGCCAGCTGTATGTGCAGAGTGGGGGCGATGTTTACAATTATCTGCGTGGCTAATGGCCGCCTGTACGGCCGCCGCCGTCATCCTTCCCACCGGCCACGCCGTTTACGGCAGCGCGGCACACGAATCCTCCAGATTAGATCAGAACTCTGACCCGCAAGCCCGCGCGGGCCGGGCATCCGGATAATAGCTATACCGCCACGGCCTACGTGTACCCTCGCGTGGACACTGCACATTCGCAACAACGGTGTGTTTAAAGATAGCTGCGCACACTCCCCCACTCTGATGTGCTGCCGGCGGTGTGTCAGATGGTTGCATGCTTTCATGTCCACAACACCTGCAATGCAGGACTGTTGTTTTAAGTATGTGCAGTGAAAAGGGTGGGGTGTTAGGGGCTTTTCATAGTTTTTTTTCCCCCGGTATGCCAGTTCTTTTTCACTGCAGTGACTAGTGAGTTGAATGTTAACATTATCCAAACCCAAACATATCTAACACCTATCCCTACCTTTACATACTCTAATAGTTAACCTAACCGTAACCATGTTTCCCTTTCCTGTATTTAATTTCTTAAACAATATTGTAATTGCTTTTCTTTCAAGAAAGTGTTCTATGCTTTGTCTTGTCATGTTATTTTCAGAGGGAGGCTTGAAGTGAAGGGGAAAAGGAGGACCTTTGTGTAGTTTAATGTGGAGCCTGGCCCTCAGACATAACCATAGCTTCAAACTTCAATTTGAAACCCTAACTCTGGCTTCTTTACCCCCGTTTGACTGTAATTTGAAATCCTAACCTATGTTTGAAAGCCTAACCTTGGAACAAATCCCAGCTTTATTTTGTAGGCTAATTTGAAACCTTAACCTAGAGTTGAAAACTTAACCCTGTCCAAGAAACCCTACTCTGAACCCCTAACCCTGTCTTGAAATCCTTAAACCATAACCCTTAGCTTGAAACACTGATTTTGTAACTTTGGCTTTAAAGTATACTTTGAATCGAAGCCCTAAATTGATAGTGTAACCCTGATTAACCTAAATATGGCTTAAAATCAGAGATCTAAATTTAAAGGCGAAGTAAAAAAAAAAAAAAAGAAATGAAATTCCTTACAATATGTTGTATGCGTCCTCACTAGTCTAAACATGGCATTCTGATTAATATTGCGTTTGTGGAATATGAACTGAGCACCTGTTTTTAATCCATCTTGGGGCCGGCCATGTTGCCACTTCCTGTCAACTGAAAATGGCATTATAAAGTTTAAGAACTCAGATAACCGGCTCAACAGTTTCCTAGGTTTGGCCATGTGACATTCGCAAACTTAGACTTGTGTACTTGTATATGAATGGCATGTTAAGGCCATAAAAGGTCATATTGGCTCTCAAACTTAAACCAAACATTGTGGATTCAAATTTATTGGTGTATTTAGTTTAATTTAGCATCCTGAAGATGATTCTACCAAGAATTTTGTTGTGCACTTGTTCATTTTGACGATTTTGCTATAATGAAATGTACATTCAGGCGCTGAAAATGCATTTCATAAGCCCCATTGGGCTGAAGCCAGAGGGCAGCCATCTTACGTTGCCACTTTTACTGACAACTACTGTTCTTTTTTGGCTGAAAACTCCGTTATCAATGTGTGTTTAACTAACTAAAAATGTCAAGTTGATATAAGCATTTCCTTAGTGTTTTTGTTACATTAATAGCAAAAACACAGCCATGCTTTCAGTGTTTACCAAAGACTGCATGTCACGTTGAGTGACCTAAATGTTGGCACGCCCATGATTGACAGTCAATCCCAGTGCTCTATCTCACTTTCTTTGCCCACCAAATCAACTGGGATTAGCCCACCGCCCGCCGCGAGCCCGTCAGGAATAAAACAGACGGATGCGGGCGCAGAGTGAGCGGAGAGGACACCTCGGCCCTTCAGTCTTGTGTAATTTAAGCCGAGATGAACGGACCGGCAGTGCCGGCGGCGTCCAGCATACTAATAATAGCGCCGGTGTCTCGCCGGACGCCGGGCCAGGGGAACGCCATGATGTCATGCATTATGCATGTATGCAAATAGAAGGAAATGGATTACATGAAAGGGCACCTGTGGTTCTCTCGCTTTCAGGTACGTGTGACAGGGGAAATGAAGCCAACGCCGGCGTCATTAAAGCACAATACTCCTACAGATTGTTCTATGAGTCAAAAAGTGGTTGACACCACCGAAAAGCACAGCAGACTCAGCATAGCAATGTTTTCCCAAGATCAGAGGGCATGTTCTATCAGGTAGTGAGGAAAAGAACAATTAGAGCTTCGCACCAGGGTGAGGGATTCAAGTTAGGGTTTTGTGGTCTCAATGTAGGGTTTAAAGACAGTTAGGGTTTCACATTAGGGTTTCAAGTCAGGATTAACCTTTCAATTTATGGTTTAAATCATGGTCAGTTTGTCAAACCATTTCTAGAATTTCACATTAGGATTTTTAAACCTGGGTTAGGATTTCAAATAATGGTTCAGATTTCACATTAGGTTTTATCATATTCCAAGCTTGGGTTTCAAATTAGGGTTGAAAGCATGGGTTTGGATTTCATACATGGGGAAGGGTTTCAAATTAGGGTTTAGATTAGGGGTGTTCAATACTGCCTATTTTTCTTATTTTTCATACTACTACTCTTGAGTAGTCAGCGATACTTTTAAAGAAATTGTGAAGAAGGACCTATATGTCCTATTGTAGCATTTCTCCTTAAAATTGTATGATAATGTATTTTTTTTTCCTGTTCTTTCAAATTTGGCAGGCTTGATAACAACACTGTGGTGTGCCAAATTGATGATATTTTAATTGGCACTTTACAGGGATTTTAATGGATGCTTTTAACTCTTTTACTGCCACACGTTATGAAAAAAAACACACAAAAAAACTCCACAGTGCCATTTCGCCAATTACGAGCATTCATCAGATTCCGTCACATTTCAGTGTAATTCCATGCACCAGCAGCCCATTGAAAAGAGACTCAATGCTGCCATCTGCTGGCCATAGTTAGGTGGTGTTTTTGATTCCACAACCCATTGACCAGACAGCGCTGCACTTAGACGTTGTTCCGTCCATTTAAGAAAAAAACAAAAAAACAAAAAAACATAGATGACGTAATTTCACGTTTATGGCAGCATACATTGTGATTTTACTAATAATTATTAAACGTTTTTGGCAGTCAAAGAGTTAACATGGCCGTTGTGAAGACTTTCTTGCATGTTTGTGGTAATGACGGCGGCATGATGCTTGCTTGTCTGCTCTGTTGCTTTTTGCAACAGACACAGAGTGTAAATCTGGAAGGCCATCTCCTGTCTTGTGATGACTGTAACCGTAGCAACCACAAAATCATGTTTGACATTGACCCAGCACAAGAAATGACAGTCATGACGCACGTACGCTAATGTTGCTGTCTCCTTTTATATATATATATATATATATATATATATATATATATATATATATATATATATGTATAGATATATATGTATATATATATATATATATATATATGTATATATATATATATATATATGTATGTATATATATATATATATATGTATGTATATATATATATATATATATATATATATATATATATATATATATGTATATATATATATATATATATATATATATATATGTATGTATATATATATATATATATATATATATATATATATATATATATATATATATATATATATATGTATATATATATATATATATATATATATATATATATATATAGGTTTCAACTTTTTTAATGTGGGTTACGGCAAAGTGTCTTTTAGGTTACTATTCTTCTTTAAATCATATCGTCATCACTGTAAATTTGGAAATGGCAATGCAGTATTTTGATGAAAAAAAAATGTATGCTTTAAAAGTCAGAATTACTGTATGTGTGCGTGACCAAACCACAACATTCATGGAGATAAGCTGTGAAATGACAGTGACCGTTAGGGGTGTGAATTGCCTCGTACCTGACGATTCGATTCGTATCACGATTCACAGGTCACGATTCGATTCGATACCGATTAATCCCGATACGAATTTCTAAGTCGATTGTTGCGATTTTTTTTCATTCAAATTTAGAAAATACTAATCAGTAAGCTTGTAGAGTGTAAGATTTATATGAAAATGTATTATTTATTTATCTGAAATTTCAGTCTTATAGAGGTTGTAATCTGTTTCATGTTTAAACAGCATTAAAATAAAATATTAAGGCTTAATGTTCCGTTCATATAACATTCTTCCATGCTTAAGGTGTGAATTCTAAAAAAAAAAAAAAAAAAAAAAAAAAAAAAAAAAAAAAAAAAAATATATATATATATCGATTTTGCCTATTATTGAATCGATTCGAGAATCGCGCGATGTAGTATCGCGATATATCGCCGAATCGATTTTTTTTAACACCCCTAGTGACCGTATTACTTGACTGCCGTACTGGCACCACTTTTCTATTCAGACAAAACGAAGACCACCACATCCGCCTCCCTCCCGAAAGCCCATAACATAGTTTTTGGGTTTACTGCTGATGCTGCATCATCAATCATTCAAAAGCAAGCAGGTCACGCAGAGGGAATAGGAGGTGGCATTCAATCAGTGTTTCAACTAAGACTGATTTCATAGTGACTTTAGAGTTTCAGTGGTGTTGATAAATAAATTTTTTTGGAGGATTGTCGCACAACAGAGGTAAATGTCTGGTGAAAATGTCGCAACTCCCTCCCTTCCTCATCTCTCAATGTGCATGACATAATTGCTGACTGTCCATCGCTGCATCGTTCAAAGCTAGCAGTCAACATGATGTCATCATAACTTTTTTTTTTTTCCTTCAAATTTTTGTGTGTCCAGAACAGGTTATTAGGCTACCTTTATTTAGCTCTAGTAAATTAATAGTTCAATTATTAGTATTTTTGGATATTTACATGGGCACATGAGAACATGCTAATTGCTAAATGCTAAATAAACGAAGGGTTAACAGCATCCGCCGTATGCATCCACATTGTCTTGTAGAAGGGGCATCTGCCGTTGATGGAGGGGGCATAAAGCGCAAAAATATTCAAGCGATGACCCCCTGATGAAAATTGTATGTGTTGTTTGTTCACCAGCGCAAATATTGGCTGTTTGTTTTGTAGCAGAGCCGTTCAAAAAAGTTCTGTACACACCAACCCTCCCCACTTTCAATTAGGGTTTCAAACTCAATGTTAGGATTTCAAGTAATTTTGGTTTTGGTTATAGATTGAAAGCAGAAATCCAAACCAGGGTAAGAATTTGAAGTTATACTTTTAAGCCATAGTTCAGATTTCAAATAAGGCTTTAGGGTTTCAAATGAATATTTAAGTTAGGGTTTGAGAGTGAAACTTGAAACAACACAATTCCAATTCAAAGATCTATTTGTGTTTTGTATGTTGTTGTTGTTTTGTGGTCAGTGAAGCTAACAGACTCTTCATGTTTTTGCAGCAAGGCTGAACATCTCCCGGGGAGAACAAAACAAAGCAAAACCTTCTCGCTTGTGTGTTACCTCAAACAAAACACACTGCAGTTTCTTCTATGGAGGACAAGTCCATCTTTTTTAACTGTGCTCAAGCCTGGGGGAGATGAAGGTGATCTATGTACCTGCCTCCTTTTCATCCTACACATTCCCCCCCCGCTACGCTCCCAGCGCCTGCTATAGGAGCGTGAACAAAAGGTGGCGTCGTTCACTCATCCCTCTGCTTCAGGGTGAACTCCGGCTTTCCAGTGGTGACCCTGGAGACTGAAGACGAGATTTAAAGAGACAGCTACACATGCCAGGTGTAACAACAACCAAGCTGGGGGGAGGCGAGAAGGAGGAGAGGAAAGCCAGTCGCCTTGTTAACCTCGCTGACCCCAGCCGACTTCACGCTCAGACTGCGCAAATCAAGATGGATTTTTAATGTGTTAGCAAGCAAGGCAGCGATTGGCCTACAGGTATTTTTGTCTGCTTGCCTCTTGGTGAGTTACATACCCAACATCACAATTTCTTATACCAGACATCATTGTTCAATACCAAACGTTTTGTACGCTTTGTTGTGACTTAGCAAGACTGTATTAACATGTTTTGTGACTTGCTTAACCCAAGACATGACTTGGCTCAACTTGCTCCAAATTTAATGGAGACTTGACTTGCTTGATTTTTTTTTTCTCCTGTAGTAACTGGGGACTTTCTTGAAACTTGAAGTCCTTGTTTTAAGTCACTTGCTCACACCTACAGCAGTCCATTTGTTCCCAAACCATCTCCTCTCCATTTTTAGGAGCATGACTTTTCCTATTGAATGACTTTATCTCTGGCAAAGTCCATCCCTGGCCTCCAATGTGCAGCTTCTCCTGATAGATTTTCATGTAGAGCAGTAATGAAATAGAGATATGACGTCTCCCTTTAAATCAGTACTTCTCAAATAGTGCGGCGGGCCCCCCCAGGGGGGCGCGAGGCTCCATCAAGGGGGGCGCGTTTGACCTCGGGGAACATGCTTTTTTATTTTTTTTATTTTTTTTATTTTTTATTTTTTTACTGTCCGAGAATAAATTGCAATTGCACCTCCACTACATTAGGGGGCAGTGGCGCTCTCATTATTGGCAGAGTGTGCTAATAATTTTATAGACAAATTATACTATTTATAGTCGCGTGGGTGGGGGGGAGATGTTTTCTTCTTACTAGGGAGGCATGACAGAAAATAATTGAGAAGCACTGCTTTAATTAATTGTCATTGCATATTTCCCAGTAGCTGCATTACTTGATGCATAAATGCAGGCGTGTGTTTGTAGTATGAGGGGACGCGCTGAGATTGCTATCGTCATGATGGATTGCAAAGTGTAGCTGTAGTCTCTACCTGGCTAATGTATTCCATCTCTGGGGACCGACTGCGTCTGCCCCAATTTTGCATTGAGATTTCTATGTACCACTTTGCAATGCAGGTTGAGTATGTCCACACGCTCAGCATTTGGTACACTTACACAATCTCACATCTTTTGCTAAAGGAGCCACAAAATACGGAGAGAGGTATTCACAATATTTTTATTAACTGTGAGTGTAGTTAGAGCTGTGGTGTACTGCATCACTTTTCAAAGCAAATGTTTGGTGCAAAAATATTGAAGTTGGGAATGGAATGCATGACTGGGACACTGGGATTTAGGGAAAAAAAAATAATGGTGACATTTGGTATGAAAAAGGTGACATTTGGTATAAAAAAAAAAAGTGTGACTTTGTTCTAAAAAAATCTGAAATTTCTTACAAAATGTGTGATAGGTACAAAAAGTTTGACATCTGGTACTTTTTTTTTTTTTTTTTTTTTGTATACAGAAATGTATTTTTCAGGAAAATTGTGATTGGTACAAAAATAGTGACATGAAGTCTGTTATTTGTGTCCAAACAAAAATCCTACAAAATGTGTGAAATTTGGTACGAAAACTGTCACGTATAATAGCAAAAAAGTGACATTTGGTTAGAAATATTTTGGGTAATTTTGATAAGAAAACATTATCAGAAGTTGGGTATAAGACATGATGACTAATGATTGACATCTGGAATGATAAGTCTCACATTTGTTACAAAAACTTTATATATTGTATGAAAATGTGTTTGGTACGATGATGAAACAAAAGCTTTGGTGGAAAAATGTGATAATGGATATGAGAAGCCATTTTATTCCATAAAGCTTGAGGTTTGTTACGAATTAAGTTAATGTTGAGTATGAAAAAGCCTTTTAAGTCATTCATTCCAAATCAATTGTGTTCAAAATTTGTAGAAAATAATCAATAGGGTTTGTAGTTCAAGATCTCTTTGTCACAACTCAATAACAAAAAGTGGCAATTAAACAGCATCATTGCCACATAAAAGATGTCAACTTTGAAATCACATTACACGGCGCGTGTGTTTTATTATTATTCTTAACGGCTACATTGTGTGCAATCCAAAAGGGACAAAATGGGATTTAGCGAGTGAACGCTGTGATAAAAGGCGGCAGCGGTGCAGCGAGGAGGACTCGTAGTGCCCGAGATAAGGCGGGCATCTTAAAGGCCGCCGAGAAGAGCTCAGATAAGCTTAATGAGCAAGAAGCAGAAGCGCATTTCAACTCGACGCCTCGCCTCTGACATCAATATGAGATGGTACGCAACATTCATCATTCATGTCACGGCCCCCGCTATGTTGACTGAAAGAAAAACAAACGCCGATGCACACGCCTTGCATGGCATCAACATGAAAGAACTCAAAGTACTGACACAATTTCACCATTTGTAATCATTTGCTCCAAAGTCTAAACTACTAAACATTTATTAACTGTGTAGACATTAATTTAATTAGATTTTTTTTTAATTAGAATGAGCAAAAGCAGTCAAGTGGTCTAATAGGATAATGTGGAACAATAAAACACTCCAAATAGTACGAAATGTGTAACACTTTGGTATGATGGTTTCAATGAAAACCAGTACTTTGATGTTCGGTATCAAAAGACTTCATTTTTAGTATGAAAAAGATGATGTTATATGAAGAGTTTGATGTTTGGTCAGAAAAGGTGGTATTTGGTCTAAAAACTGTTGGGTACTGTATGAAGCATGTGACAAGTTCAAAACTTTTGGCGTTGAAATCTGTCATTTGGTACTAAAATGATAACATCTTGTTTGAAAAGTGATACAAAAATCATGAAGAAATGTTAAGTACAAAAGGGTTACAATATGTCATAAAAATTGTGATATTTGAAAATAAGGTGACACTTGGTAAAAAATAAATAAATAAATACAAAATACAAAATGTCGATATTAAATTTATATTACATTTGGTATAAAAATTGTGATGTTAAGTTTTAAAAATCTGAGGTTTACTACGACAGAAAAGTTTGGTCAGCCAGAACTTTAAACTTTGAAAATGTGACATTTAGTACGAAATGTTTGGTACTTGTGAAAAAGTGACATTTGGCACGAATTGTCACGTGTGATATGAAAATGTCAACATTTGTATCAAAAAGTGTGACTTTATCATGAAGATTTCGAAGTTTGGGGGGAAAATATTTGCATTTTGGTACAAAGGGTTTGACACGGGAAAAAAAATGTGACTTTTTGTACTTTAATTCTGACGTTTACTATGAAAATTTTAGCCTTTGTAACAAAAAATATGATGTATTGGTTCAAAAAGTTAAACATTTAATACGGAAAGATGTATGTTTTGTTAGAAAAGTTGCACATTTTATGTAAATTTTCCGTTTTTGTGAAAAGGAAAAAGATGTCAATTGTTTTCGTACCAAAATAACCTTTTTTTCCCCCATTTCAAATGTTAATTTTTGTACCAAACTATATTTCTCCCCACAGAGAAAAAAAAAAAACGGAAACTGTGAAAGTACTGCAATAAGCACAGGTTTGGTACAGAAATTCTGCACAGATTGGAATAATATATTTTGCAACGTTTAATTCCCAGTCTAAATTGTACCACTTGTGTGACCTTGTCAACATGAGAATCTATCCGTCTTGACACGGTGCCTCCTTTTCTTTGGTGTCTCTGGAGAATATTCCGGCAGGGCTTTGTGTGGCTTACACATGTTGGAACTTCTCTCCTCGTTGCTCTTCTAATCATCCAGCAGATAAGGACATGCTTTTGTGCGCTAAAAAAAAAAAATGTAATGAGCGACACACATACGTAGAAAAAACGTTAATGAGTTTTTTGTGTGTGCGTGTAAGGCAGACATTCGCTTAGCAGCCATGTCATTAAACCGAAATTACACTGTTGTCATGATTTGGTGAGTCCAATTGCAAAAGCAAAGCGATTTGTGCCAAAATAAGCAACACATGTGGTTGATTGTTAAGTGCTATCCAAACTGGTGTGCCATTTTACAATTAACGTACCCTCTTAAAGCCTTCATATGGAACTTGTTTATAGTTAATAGTTATTAATATTGTAAATATTACAACTCTCAACACTATGATACAAAACGTGTGTCAGGTTTACCTGTTTGACATCTATTAAACACGACACAAAAAGGAGAGAAGACACTCAGTTCAAGGCTCACGAGGAGAGAGGAGAGGAACTGACTGACACATTTCACTCCTGCACTCTCTGAAGATTCCTCTCCTCACCCTCTCTATTTATTTGCTTTTCCACGCCCCTAGTTACATGGGTGTCCCAACCCTAAAAATGCAAATGCAGGCATAGTTGGAACACAGTGTACTTGTTTGTCTATGTGTTGTGCATGTGAGTGGAAGATTGCTAAGTACGTGTGTGGTCACGTTTGCAATCATTTCTTAACAGAAAACAGGCGACCTCAGCAGACTGGCTCGAACCATTCTGCTGCGTTCGATGTTGTGGTTCTTCGGCTTTTTGAGTCATCTTCAGGCTACGTGAATGTGAGTTGGAACAGAGCAAAGAATTCTTCGTTGCAAACAGAAGCAGCAAATGTATGATAACTTATAATTTACAATTATTCCTACAACGTGAAACTGCTTTTCGACCAAATGTGCCACACATCCAATTCTTCAATTGTGTACGAAAGGTCAACATTTCAGTTTTTGTACCAAATGTCAAACCTTTGGTAAGAAACATAAAATGTTTCCTAATAAATATCAAACATTTCCTACTAAATGTCAAACCAGTCGTACGGTGCAAAACTTTTTTTTTCTTTTTTTCTTTAAATCAAATACGAAACATAAAACTTTTCATACTAAACCTAAAAGTTTTCGTATCACGCATCAAACTTTTCATACAGAACAACAAAACTTTTTAGGCTGAATGTCACACTTTTTCCACTTGAGTCAAACTTTTGATACCAAAAATCAAACTTTCTTTACTAAACATCAGACATTTCATATTAAACATTGATGTTTTCAAACCGAACATCAAACTTTTCGGACCGAACATCGGATATTTTGTACGGAAGATCAAACCTCAGGCTAAATGTCAACCTTTTTCCAGGAAGCTCAAACTATTGATACCAAATATCAAACTTTCTCTTTTAAGCATCAGACTTTTCATATTAAATGTCAAACTTTTCCTACCAAACCTTTCTTGCTGGACGTCAAACTTTTCAGCCCAAACATCTGACTTTTCATACCAAATGTCACTTTTTGTATGTAATTGTGCTTTTTGTTTGTGTACCAAATGTCACACATTTTCAAGTCAAAACCTCAAACTTCATGTACAGTATTCATGTTACCCATAGAGTGACATCAAAATGTTACTGCAGCTCTACTATTGCAAGGCCTTAGTGACTATCCATGACACTGCCAAGTCACCCAGATGTTTGCGGTCTCGTCTTGCTTCCTTCCCGAGACCTCAATGGCGGCTGTCTTGTGAGAAGGCGCTTATCGGCCACCCTCAGGCCACCCGTGTTAATCCCACAGAAAAAGATCTCATGAAATGGAAGCGCAGCAAGGGATTATGGGAAGCATCCACTCCGTCTGAGAAGCGAGGAAAGATGGCGGTCAGATGAGAATAGAAAATAGTAGCGACGTATGAATTAACCATCACGGGAAACACCAAAGCGAACGAGATCTTCGTTTAATATTAACCACATAGCAACATGATCCGTGTTGAGTTTGGTGGTGGCGCGGTTCCCACCGCAGTTATCCTAACACTCTGTGTCTTAACTCCTCCCGCATAGGGGAGGCATCTGCTGCCTTAATGCCACCCCTGTGAAATACTCGCTTTCCCATTTCACACCGCATGCTTTTTGGACTGGGAATTTTCCACCCATCTTAATGGGAATACTCTCCGAGGCTTTCCACATTTATTCATGCTCACTTCGTTTTGGGTAAAAAAAAAAAAAAAAAGCCTAGTCAATCTGGTCAAATGAAAGTTGGATTTTTTGGACAATCAAAACAACACGGGGATATTCCCTTAAAAGAAAGCTCATTGAGTAAACGACTCCTACTTGGTAATTGCCACTCGAATGAGTCATCAAAATGTCCAAAAAGTTTAATGATCATTCTGAAGGTCTGCCATGGAAAAGGGGGATGCAAGAATGTTTTTCACCCTGCACTTACCTACAATTATTACGACTACCTGAACCTGGAAGCAATTCATAACCCCCCTACCACTGAATACCACCTAATGGACTGAAACGCTTGCGTTGTTAAATATTGCTCTGCTTCCCCTTTTTCCCCTTAATTGCGCATTAACGGCCGGCGTGCTGAACGCGTCTGTAAATAATGAGCCTTTTGGGAGAGGAAGTTCACGGCAGGCCGGACTATCGATCTCACCTCGAGTCGAGGAGATGGTGGGAGGGGTAACTGCCGCACGTCAGTTTTTTGGCTGGTGATTGTTCGCCGGGCTAATTGTTGGAGCGTGAACGAGCGTGGGGGAAAATGGAGAAAGGGGCCAGTTAAAGTGGGTCGTGTTATTTTTAAAATTGGGCCGAGATGAGTCGTGGTTTGGAGGTGACAAACTATTTCTAAATTTTGGGATGTCATATCACACATCTATTCGAGACCTAATTTCGGAAAAAACATATTTCAATTTATATAGTGTACATTAATTATGATGTATTGCAAATATGTTAAATTCTAAAATTAGAAGTGTATAAATAATCATTAAATATGATGTAAAGATGCTCCATTAGACGTGTGTTTGGTAAAAAGCCTCTTTATTTCTTAATTACTCAAAAGATAATGCAATGAGTGCGATAGTCATCCACCATTCTTATTGCCGCCATTCAGTTGTAACGTCAACTTGAAAATCACAACCTCACTCAAGTGTCAGGGTGACCTGCAGATTAAGGAGCCAATTTCCGAGATCGGTTTCTGAGTAATTTGCTGACGTCAGAATATGAGTGCTAATGAATGTATTTTTTTTTTTTATTGCATCACCTGTGATCTAAATGTAGCCTTATTACAGTAAGCACAAAAGGGAAAGTCTAATTGTAATCTATTGACAGTTGCATGAAAAATGTTGGAAACTATATTTTTCTGAGGAACAACATTATACTTTATCACACACAGTTATGGCATAATTAAATAAAAAATGAAAAAAAAAATAGTCACAAAAATGGATGGATGGATGGATGGATGGATGGATGGATGGAAGTTTTGTTTTGTTTTTCACACTTCATCAATTGAATGGCCATTGTGCTGCCCTTTCTGGTGTACCCACTTTGGCCACCTGGAGGCAGTACAAGACAGACACCTGTACCTTTCGTACATCTCAACTCCTCTCAGATCATCAGAACATTACAAATATTAGTCATTCTTCACAGAGGATAAAAAAATATATGACTATGACTTCTGTAATATTGTCTGTCTGCATGTCTTGCTGTACTCTTTGAGTTTAATCCGTTGCTTAAAGGGATTTATAGGCATTGCGACATATGCTATTTAGTATTAGTCTAGCAGACTGAAAGGCTAATTGTGGTTGTTTTAAATTCACTTGTAATTCTCATTTTTCTGTTTTTCAAATTTCAACTGGCAATAATCAGCTTGAAGGCTCTTTTTTTTTTCATCTGCTAAACTGCTGCTTGTTATGAAGTGAGATGAGTTCATTGCCACCATACAGCACTCATATCATTATCAAGCCTGTGCGAGCTAGTCGGAGCAGTAGATCAGTCAAGCAATGGCTCATCTTGAAAAACTCGTAAGTCGCTAGGCACCACTGTACGTTCGGGCTTTCCCATAAGACCGCTACAAGCAGTTTTCACTCCCTTTAAAGCCATGATGAGGGCTAATTTCCGCATGTCCAGTGTTAAGTGTAGACCAGCGGGAGAGGGAATCGTGCTCCGTTCATCCTCGCAACCTACTTTGCGCCGTCTCCCAGGAAATAGTCACGTCTTTAGAACAGCTTTCCACTGTAATCGTCCGCCTGTTTGAAGCGGGAGAGGGCAGCCGGGTGGTTCGTGTTGCGGTTTACAGATCGGCACCGCGGGGGGAGGTCGGGCCTCTGATGTCAGCGGGGGCCCATCCAGGTGGCGGGACCTCCGCGGTCTCCTCATCAAGGAAGCCGCGTTGACAGCAGGAATGGAATCAAAGAGAGGTCGAGTCGGGACGTCGCTGCCACTTTCCATATCGGGTCCTATCGGGATGTTTACAGAATTCAGTGCTCCTTGTAGCGTTATCTTTCCTATGCAGACCCCCTTCTTTGGGGTGGGGGTTCTTGCTGGTCCTGCTGCTGCAGCTTGTTAGACAATCAGCTGCCAGCTCAGCTTGCCTGATGTAATCTCTCTTGAAAATGTTTCCAGTGTGGCATCTAACATCTGATTTCCAGGTGAATTACAAGGAAACATAAACTTGCTCGAGTTAGTAAGTAAAGCAGTTTATGTGTATTTATGTTGGAAATCCCTTTTGATGGGACTAGAAACTCTGTTGCAATTGGCAAGCTTTTGAGGTATCTTTCCTATCAATGGAACAGCCTGGACACGTTTATCATTTTCAGATAGCATCAGCGCTAACATCAATTTACTACCGCTTTGATCATTAAAGCAGATTAGGTAATTTCTGTTGAAAATCATTTTGACTGGCTTCATGCTTCAATAGCATTTGTGTTGTTGCTATGGCAACCCAACATCGCCTGCTCTTTAGCCAGCTTTCATATTAGGGGACCAGCCTGGATACATTTAGTGTCACGTAACTACTTTGATCACTGCAGCACGTTAAAATCCTTTTGGTGGCCCTAATGCTTGATTAGTATCTTTGCTGTTGCCGTGGTAACAACAGATCACCTACATTTTAGCCTACTTATATCGGTTGAACCAGCGTAGACGTATCTTGCATTAAAGCTCCCATACACCATATCATTTTTTTTTTCAATAATCGTTTATGTTCTTTAATTGATGCAAGATAATTTGGATTGGAAATGAGCAGGATGTTTTTTTTTTCCAAGCTATATTTGTTAGTCAGAAATGCCTGTTATTTTGAGCAAACCGTTTTCTCATTAAAGGTGCATTGTGCGATTTAAAAAGGTAATATTAAGGTCTTTTCTCCATCATGCATGCTCCACCAATGCCCAGATGAGTACGAAAAGCCCTGACTGTTTTACTCTAACTGCACCTATCAGCTTTTTATCTTCCCTTTATAAGTAAAGTGTGCGGACCCCGCACACTTTCTTAGGGAGGGGAGGTGTGGAGAGTAACGTCATGCGCCTCCCCGCGGAGTAGCCGACATGTAGCGTTGTGCTAGCATTAGCCTGTGGCGTTAGCTAGCATACGACACTGTACGCATGAGCTGCTAACTTTCAGTCGTGAGTAAAAGTAACAAACTGCACAAAGATCCTTTAAGATTTAAAACAACAGCTGTTTCCAGCTAAATTGCCCCAATGATAAGGGCCTAAACAATGTGTGTGTATGTGTGGGCTAACCTCTCTTTTTAGCTGCATTGACAACAAATTTGTTAATAATTGATATCCTTTTGGTGGCCATGACGCTTGACTGTTATCTATTGTTGCCATGGCAGCCCCTGGATCACCTATTTTTAGCCCTATTAGTTGATGAGCCTGACACATCTTGCATTAAAGCTAGTATCAATACTCACTTTGTAATGACGTTGGTCATTAAAAGCAGATTTGGACCCGTAAGGTTGGAGTGTCCCTGTTCTACATTTGCTGTCTATTCACTAGTACAGTATAATGATCAATATTGTAGCATCATTGGCATACAAAATCAATGGAAACTGGATGTTAATTTGTGGATGGGTCAGTCATGGAGCGAGTACAAAGACATCAGCGCCTTTTTCCATCTACGTGCAAAAGAGGAAATAATGACGTTATTACGCGGCGTAGCGCAAAACAGCCAAACAGCTTGAAAGCTTGTAATCGCCTCTGGGAGACCTCTCGTTAAAAGTTGTTTCCATTCAAAGGAATCCAAAGGAGTTCTGCGTATTAAATGCAAAAAAAAAAGAAGCACACGCGCACACTATTATTGCTATCTGCGTTGTGGCTTATTAATGGCTGCCGGAAAATGGTCGTCTTCCTCCTCCTCCGGGTTTGTGCGACACTTCATTTTACGCATGAGATGTCGCTGCTGTCGGTGGCGAGACAGATGATGTTACGGTGGAGCGCTAGTCATAAAAAATAAATAAATAAATCAGCCACCGCCACCAGTCACAGTTTCACCGATCAGCATTAAATTGGGTGTACGTGTCCGTCATGACATGATGCACAAAAAAAGTCTCCAGAACCCGAAAATCAACAAGAAGTTGGCCATTTTGGTTTTGAAATGGCTTTTAAAGGATTCCCGGACTGTTAAGAAAAATTATTCCTGAACCAACGAACATAAAACTGCAGGGAACATGTCTAATATAACAGGACCAGAGTTGCCACAGTTACCTTGAAAAAGTAACTCAGTTACTTTACTGATTACTTAACTTTAGAAGTAACAAAGTTAGATTACAAGTTACTTTAAGTTACTTTGAAAAGACCCATACTCGAAGTAGAACATTAAGTTTCACCATGACAAAGTTTGTGAACGAAAAATTGTGGTTTCACTGATTAACGTGAAAGGGCCACTGGGACTAAGCACCATAATGTCACCATAACAACACCATAACTGCAGTTTTCTTTTCATTGAAATTCGAGAAGTTCTGTACCATCCAGGCATTGATTTCCCCAGACGGGACAAAAGTGGCCTTCAATAGAAAGCGTCCTTTTTGCTCAGTGGGACATAGATCTGACTGTTTTCTTAAGATGGAACCCAGGGGTGGCAAATACAATGAACAACAGCATGGGGCCCAAAATTGAACCCAGTGGAACACCAGACAAGAAGTGGGGCAGAGTGGGACTCAGCCAAGCAGCCAAGTCTAACACAACAGGTTCTTTCTGCCAAATACGATCGAAACCAATCTAGTGCGGTACCACTTATGCCCACTTGGTGCTGCAAACGAGCCAACTGTGGTCAACCATATCTAACACAGCAGTCAGAACTAACAAAACACATTAAGATGTCATCAGGATGTGTCTGTCATAACAGAACGCATGAAAAAGTCACAAGGAACTATGCCCAAAACTGAAAAAGAAGTCGACCCTTCACCCAAATGAGCGCCAATTAGAAGCAGGTACCCTTCGCCGATTTGGTGACACTGAATTACCGTACACGTTTAATGTGGGCGGAGCATGGCGCAAAGTTTTGATCATCATCTCAGGGATTTGCCATGATGTCAACAGCAAGTGTTGTGGGGAAATACAGTACAAATGGTACTGGCAGAGCTGAAGGCATCACGACCTCCTTTTGCGGGGGCCACCCTCATGTCATCTGTGACTGAGCACTTTCCTTCCTCAGAATTCTCTGCACAAGTCGGCACAAACTATGCAAGCAGCCTTACTTGTCAAAGTGCGTGTTCATCTGCAAAGCGGACGGTCCTCCATTCACAGGAATTAAACCGCTTGCAGACTATGCTCACTTCGTTTCATCTAATCCACCAACTTGGCGGCGGTGCCTCATGAATGCAGAGTGACAATTCGCAAGCGTTGCGGTCGATAACAATGTCATTAGTGTGGCATTAGGTGTCAGTGCCAAGATGCACGCTGGTGTTTGTTGAGTTGCTTTCAGTAAACAACAGACTTTCCACTACAGTGCAGTTTCGCGAAGCCTCGGGGGTCAATTAGATTGTCACAGTTGGACAGTTCACGAGTGAGATCAACATGCTATTTTATTTTATTGTATTATTGGAGCAAATGCGGATTATGTTCATCCTGGTGAAAATGTATGCTTAACTGGAATCGTTTAAAAATCCAACCACTAAAGCTGTTTTCACTTAGCAACATAGAAGTTGGTAGGCATGTCAATCATAAGTAAAAAAAAAGTCTCAAGATGCCACGCCTAAAAAGACACAGGGTGGGTTGCTAAAAACATTTGTTGTTTTGGCCATTTAGAGTAAATTCAAAAATTCAACACCCAAAACCAGGTTAACTTAGCAATGTGGAATTTTGTAGAACATCAACAAAAACACAGGAAGTCTGCTAGTTTCATTTAAAGTGGGTCATGTTAGTGTAATTGCCATTTCTAGGGTTCCATCGAAGACAGACATGCTGCCGAGATTTTGCCCGAACTACAAAATTTGAACTTCAGATTTTGTCCTTTACAGTATAATAGCAAAGTTTAATTACTCACAATAAATGAATAAATAAATAAAATAAATAAATACATAACAAGACTCCCAGTAGCAGCTCCCAGTTAAGGAGACAATTTTATTGCCGTGTGCATGGATCCTTCAAAGGTGAACTCCGTCCTAGAAATGTAGCCAAATTGCTACCAAATTTGAAGAGGAAAGACCCGAATGATTTTAAAGATTACTGACACAAAAGCCAAGGTGGGATTAAAGGGGAGAACATTACATTGAAAATGCATTATCTCATACCCATATTCAGTTATTACTATATTACTTTGAAGACTAATCCATCATGTAGCAATGCCTTAAGGAGCTACTATATATAAATATATATACTGCACATTGGCCTGTATAGACATTATTAATTGTAGGCTAATTAGAATGCGGATATTAAAGAGGGCTATAACAAACACAGCGAGTTGAAGTTAGATAATAACGTGTAAAATATTCTCGTGCCCGAGGGCACATGCAGATCACCTAAGCATCATTTGGAGAAATAAACAACATGGATTTAACAAAAATAATAACCTCACAATGCGTGTTCACGTAATTATATCCCGAGGCGAGCCTGGGCGGCTAATAAGATTGCGGCCAGTGCTTCGGACATCTTTGTTATATTTGAAGATGCTCCGAATCATCTATTGCAGTTTCATTTGTGATTATTATTATTATTACACACAACGATGTATTATTTTGTCATTTTCAATTATGTGTATTTCAAAAATATATATATTTGGTTGATACTGTATATGTATGCCATTAGTAAATTCAGAAATTTAGCCCCCGCAGCCAGTTTCTCTTAGCATCATGAAATTTGGAAATAATGTCTATCTATCATGTGTGAAAATAATAAATAAATAAAAATAAAAGTCTAAAGAATCCATGCCCACCAGGACAGAAGTCTGCCATAGCAGCTGAAATAGGACATTCTTTCGATTGTTTTGACCATTCATATTAGAAATTATGTCGCCAACCAGTTTCCCTTAGCAACACAACATATGGTCAGTACGTTTATCATGAGCAGTCCCACAAAAAAAAGTCTCGAGAATCTCTTCCCAAAAAGACAGAGCGAGTCTGCCATTTCATTTCAAAGCAGCCATTTTGTCCATTCAATCAAAACGCCATAGCCAGTTTCCCTTATCAACATGTAAAATGATAACCATGACTATCCTGAGTAGTCCCACAAATAAGTCTGAAAATCCATGCCCAAAAAGCCACAGGAATTCTGCCATTTTGTTTTGTATACATTTTTTTATATTATATTATATATATATTTTTTTTAAATTTATAAATAAATTCATTTGCACTTTTCCAGGGTTTCTTCAATGACTAATGACTAACTCCTAGGTATTCGGTGCCCCCTACTGACAAAAATGTGTTATCAAAAGTCTTCCTTACTGCTTGTTTTGAAATGAATCTTAAATCGAATCCCAAAGACAAAGGTGTTTGGAGTACGATATCGATCACGGGACGCGACATCCTCCCCGACAATCGTCGCGCGTGTGGTCGCACTCGGAGTTTCCTTGCCGTTCCAGCGCCAGAAGATGACTCACCGCAGGCAAGATGAAGAGCCCCTTCGCTCCGTATGGCACCGCTACTTTGTTTCTGTCAGCAACAAGGGGCGGCGTATCACGCCGGCTCAATAAATCAGAAGCCCACCATTTTGGAGTAGGTACCTCGCCATTATCAGATGCCAGGCTGCTGGCACAATGGAAGCAAGGCAAGGGTCGCGTTAAAAAAGATTTCGGGCGGTGAGCGCCTCCGTGAGGGGGATTTAATTGTCAGTGAGTAGTTGGCCTGACCGAGTTTTAAAATGAATCTCTTCCAAGTCGGTTTCATCTTGGCCCAGTGAGAAAATGTTGGGCTTATTGATCAAGGAGAGCTGTCAGTCATGAATCATCTCGCTATGTCTCGCGGCAGCGATTCTAAACTAAACGGAAGACAGTGAGGAGTGAAAGACAAGCACGGTGGCTAGCGCGACTGCGAGTGAAACTACGACGCAACTACTTTGCACCCACAAAAAGTACGAGGATATGCTCAGATCATTTTATATCAGGTAGTTTTTCTCTTTTTCATATCCAGTTGGTCATAACATTAACCTCTGATTGTAAATTCGAGGCAAATATGATGAATGTGCCATATTATCTTTAGTGAAACAATCATTCATACTTTTTTTGCGTAAGTATTCAAGTAATTTTGAACAAAAAGTTACCGATTTAACACAATTATCACGATTAACACTTTAACTCGGGCTTGATTTCTGCTGAGGAATGCGTAGTAAACGTGCGTTTGTTAACAGCTAGCAAGCTAAGATAGCTGGAAGACTTCAATATACAGCAAGACGACACAAACGGACACAAATGATTTAATGAATGACAATTTACACCACAAAAGTAGTGATCGGCATACTGTTTCAACCAAAAACGACATACCTTGGGCTTCAACTTCCACTTTTCCCTCCAACAAACCTCATTTTTTTGTAGTTAGTGGCTCCAAACGGCTGGTTTCAATGATTCAGTGTCCTACTCGGGATGTTGTTTTTTGTGACACTTTACATATTTCCCACCTTTTAACGAAAACGCTCGCCGAAAATCAAGCTCTCTACATTCATTTGTTATGGGATGTTTGGCCCTCCGGGAGGTCCAGCAGGAGCTAAGAGGGGACGTCAGCTGGAAGGGTCCCATAGACTTTTTGCACGTGATGTCACAGCCTTCATGGGAACGCCCCCTCCGGGACGCTGGACGGCAGGCAGCTATTGAAACCGTTGAAACTCGTAAAGCAAATCGAATCTATATCGAATCAGTTATCTTCTAAAATGCTCAATAGACAAGGCGATGTGCGTGCGCATGCGTGAGTGTGTTTGTGAGAGAGAGACAGAGAGACAGACAGAGAGACACTCATGTCAGCCTCATTAGTGGTCCTGTTTATTTGTGATGCAGGGCCGTATCAATGTCCTGGTACACTGCTGCCATCTATTGTGCTCTGTCTGAGACGCTTTTCCTTGCATTTGAGGTACAATACAATTGCAAAATAATTTGTTTTTTAATAGATAAAATACTTTAGTACTTTAATCGTGATTTTTTTTAAATAATAAAAAAAAAATGCATTTATTTTTTAAGTACATTGTCTAGTGTTCAAGGTTAGTATTTGTACAAATGCAATTGACAATATTAAATGCCAATAATTTACTACAGCTCATATGTAAAGAGAATGTTTTATGCATCAAATCAATTTACTTTTTCTACATCTTTAAAGTTTAATTGATACATTTAAAAATGGTTGATTCCTATAAATAATGAAATAAATGAAGTTATTGTTAATGAATAAAAGTTCATTGAAATTATTTAAAAGTTTTGTAATTTTTTTATTTTCAAATGGTTAATTCCTTGCGCAACAAACAATTCCAATTTACGTTTTCAAGTATTTTAATATATTTTCCATTTTAAATTTCTTTGTTTTTAAACTTTCAATGAGTACTCTCAAAAAGGAGTTGTTGTTTTTTTCTAACACAACTTCTTTCAGTTATACATTTGAATATTAAAAAGTGAAAGTCCCCCCCCAATAGTGTAGGCCTACTTTTTAAATGCCAATAATTGATCACTGGTTTGTTATTTGTTGAGAGACATTTTATTTCATTTATTTCAAATATTGCTTAATTATGCAGATTTTGTTGTTGTTGTTGTTGTTGTTGTATTTTTTGTTTAAAAATAATTACTTTAGTAATTTAATAAAAAGAATTGTAATAGTTGTCATGTAAAAGTAGCCTATAGTAATGGCAATAATTCACTTTTTTATAATTATTCAAAGTCAATTATTCAAAAGGAAAACAAATTCCATTTCTATTACTTATATAACACATTTCTAAAGTTTAAAAATAGATTTGAAATAGTTAATTTGTTCAATAATGATAAAATAAGCCAAATTATGTCAGATAAAATCAATTTCATTATTTTAAAATTACTTTTTAAAAGTGTATTCAAAAGCAAAACATAAAAGAAACGCAATAAAGTCCAATAGTCGACAAAATTGATATTTCAATGAATGTTGTCATTTTGACCTCTTGGAACTGTCACTCCCCACTATCTATCTTTCAAAGTGTTTTTCTTTGCTGCTGTTTTCTGAGTGTGATGTGGAAAATCGCCTTCATCAGACTTTCTCCCTCGTCTTCAACTCTGCCCTCTTCCCTCCCTCCCCGCCTTTCATACTCCCCCACCATAACACTCTCCTTCAAACAGCTCTATTACTCTTAGTGTACGTTCCAGATTGCTGCTGTAATTCTTTTCATCCGTCGCGCTTTCATCGTGCCTGGATGGTTCATTTGGCCGAGAGCTCCAAAGTTCCTCCACTCGGGTGGCGGAGAAAAACTTCCATCCTCCAAATGCAAAAACATATAACTGCACTTCCTGTCTCCTCGGCATCCATTGCTTAGTTTTAAGCATTTAAATGGTAAAAGTTTGTATTTACCATTTAGCGGCACATTGTCCTCCTGAAGTCAAATTTAGGACCTTTCAAATCAAATCACATGCAACGACACATGCAAGTATAGAAAATCCAATACAATAGCTGTATGATATATAAAAATATTTGTGTATATATTATGTGTGCTGTTTTATTTATTATTGTTGTATTTAGACTCTTTTCCAATGTCATGATTCAAACTGAGGCCTCACCACGTTGCACTTGCACACGAGCACCACTTGATGTTGCTGTGTGCATATTTAAGCAGGAAGAGAACCGACGCAGGAGAAAATCATGACGTTGAATTTTGCGATTCATGCATGAAGTGCATTTGCGACATTCACTCTGTAGAAGGCGCTAGTGGCATACAACATTGTATCCTTCCTGTTACACGCTTGCAAACGTCTTAGCAAACAGTTAAGACTGACTTTTCACAGTCAACACAAAATAGCTGCTGGTGGTTGCCATGGGAACCAACAGATGGTAGCAAATGGCAAGTACACACATGCCACTTATAACTAGCTCCATGAGACAGATTTGGCAAATGCCTAATATGATTTATTATTGAAGGTTTTGTTGTTGATGTTGTTGTTGTGTATGGTTATACTGTGCATAAAATTGATAGGCATTTTGAATGTTTGTAATACGTCCGTGTGTGTGTGTGCATTGAGTGCATCGTCTTCTGTTAAGCTTGGCTCTAGCAATGTGCCAAATGATTTGGCTCCACTGTGAGGTCACTAACAGAACAGGAAGTGTGACGAATATGAATATTATATTGTTTTAGTGTGCATGTGTACCTAATGTTATGTCTTGTTGGTGTGTATATACGCACGCACACGCGTTCATCCTTGCAGACTTTCTATGTGCGCTCAAACTTGGCGGTTGCCATCTGTTCTCACCAGTCAAGCTGTCTTGGCAGCCCCTCAGGCCGACACTCCATCAACACGCGCGCACACACACATGAATATGCACGCCAACACATTAAGACGTTATCATTGACACTAAGCGAACAAACTTGTGGTTCTTAGCTTATAAAACCATAATCTTCACAAATTTTAAAACATTGACATACGTTATTGAGCAGTCAAGTTACAGCAATCCCTTAATGATAACTGTAAAAGCCATGTAGCCTACTTTATGTTAAAAAACAATTATCATACTCTTTACTTGATTGCGCTCCCCTTTAATTGAATCATCATTTAAGAAAAAAAATAAAATCTCTGGTCAAAATTAACTACTGTCATCTGTAGCTAGCAACTTGAGCTAAAATGCGTTTTATAGTTTATAATAGTTCTGTATTTAATAACTTCAAGTAGAACGGGAACGGCTATAACAACATACTGTTTGTTGCCAGTAACAAAAGTGATAATTATTGAGTTTTTAAGTGGGAGTTCTGTATTTAGTATCTTAAAATAATGGCGCTATTGGACAGAAGAGCTAGCATTAGCTGATCCAAATTGGAGTACAGTAACTGTACAGAGCTAAATTGTGAGTTGGTGAGTAAAAAATATATTTTTTACATTGTCAGTAGTCTATCCTGGTGTTCGTGTTTCCTTGCATATGGAAGATTCCGAACATTTGTTGTTTATAGGTTTAATTCAGCGCTGTTTTTTTTGTTTGCGTTTGAGATGTTCTGATAGTGATCCTGTACTTACTGCCATTTTCGATGAGCCTCATACAACATACAACAATAATTTTTGGTAAATTGCTTTGCTTTACTACTACCACACTTGGAGAATCACTTTTCTATAGTGTTGATGATTTTTGCAGTTGTGATATGATAATGAGGGTAATAAAAGATGTCCTTTTGGTTCCACTGTCCACTGTTTTTATCCACGCTTGAAGCAGCGTAAATATTTCAAATCCTTTTCTGAAGACGAAGGCAGAAGCAGGCCAAAAAGTCGAATGAAACGAATGAAGGAGGGATTAACCTTGTCGCAAAGCCATCTGCATGATGTTATGGAGGTCAAACAGCCAATAGAGAGCGGGTAAGGAGTCTGCTTTCATTATCAGATTAATTCTGTCATTGATGATAGCCATGGCATGCCTTCAAAGCGTCTGTGGTCTGTCACCAGATGATTTATGTTCAGTGCCAGATGAGAAGACGTGGGCGGATGTTATAGGTTGTGCCTCGTGATGTCAGGTTTTATTTTTTATTTTATTTTATTTATTTTTTTCAAATTAGTATTTCAAGCCTGGGTTGGGTTTCAAATCTTTGGCTATGATTTCAAACAAGGATTAAGGTTTCAACTAAGCAAATATTAGAGCTTTATATTGGGTTTCAAGCCAGAATTATGGTTTCAAACAAGGCTAGGATTTCAAATCGAGGTTTCAAGACAGACTTGAGGTTAGTGTTTCAATTTTGTGTTTCAAGCCAGTTTTTGGTTTAAAAAGTAGGGATTCATGTGGAGTGAGGGTTTCACATTACAGTGTAAGTCATGTTTGGGTTTTATTGAGGTTCAATCCATGGTTAAAAAAATTTTAAATCGGAGTTTCAATCCAATGTTAGGGTTTCAAGTGAGCGTTTCAAGCCAGGGATAGGGTTTCAATATAAGGTAAAGTGACGGGTAGGGTTTAAAAGTAGGGTATAAATCCTATCAAGGTCTTGAAGATAGGGCTTCAAATTAGTTTGAAGCTTGATGTAAAGAAAAATTGAGGCTTAAAGTATATGTTTCAAACCTCGGCTAGACTAGAATATCAGATTATCGGGTCTAATTCCTCTTTCTGTCAAAATGTTACACACAGTAAGCACTCAACCACTTGGCCCCAATGTGAGTGGACTGTAACGGCCTCAATGTGCACCATTATCTGGATCTCTTCTATGGACCGTATTCCAGTGTTGACTTGCATCATCTCGTGTCACGACTGTAACGAGTTCCTTAACCTCAGCGTGTCGTAACCTTGCTCGTCCTTCCTCTTCCTTCTATACGCTCATGCTCCATGTGTGACTGCTATCTCGCTCCATACATCTGTCTTCCCTCTCAAGCCTCTTCCACATCTCACTTTTATCTCTCGCTTCATGTGGAAACTTGCTGGAGGCTCTCAGATGGCCCTCAGATAACTCTGTAGCCTCTCTGCCTCGCACCGAAGTGGGTACAATTTTGGGTTTAGATAGGGTTAGCGTTAGGGCTTCAAATGACCAGCCTCAGATTCTGACGTGACGTCTAAGATCCACTTTGGGTCTGTTGGACCTTGGAGGTTTTCACTGTGTTGTACTGTTGTCGTGTGAGCAACTGTTCCTGACAAGCTTGAAGACACTCACATGCGCAATGCACGCACACAGACACACAAACACCTACACGCGCACACACACCTAATTATTTTTTCCAATTAACGTCTGTCCTCTTGCTTGCCCGCAGCAACCATCGGCCAATCCTCCGCCAGCATTGGTTAGGTCAGACGGTAACAGGTGGAAACTTCCTGTGGAGTTTCCCCACTCAAAGTTATTATGACTCCTCCTTTTGTTGCCTGCCACGTTGTTATGTTGAGCTTCTGCTGAGCTTTTCAACGTTTACTCAAATTCTATTTTTTAAATAATAAATGTAACCTTTATTTCTGCAATTTAGGGAATTGAGAACATATGACGTATTCTTATTTCCAATGCCAATTTGGCATGGTGATTAATTGACTGGGCCCCAATATCACTCCCATCAACAGCGCACTGGCTACAATATAGTTTATTGAATATTTTCTTTTAATCTTTTACTGGTGTAAGATAATATAAATGTTTGATTAATAGTTCTCTAGAATTATTCAACAAACATGTACAAGTTTTATTTTTATAGTGTTGGTTATTTTTTTCATTAATTCCATTTCATTTCCTTTCTGTAGGTGAGGTAGATTTCACCTACAACGTATCAGCCTATCAGGTGGCATCTAACCTCATTTTCAAACCTTTCATTGTCATCCCGTGACCATGGTTTTGTTGCGCTAATGTGTGGCCGTGATCTCATTTAATTCTTTTCATGTCACGTCTGGGGCTCGTACTAAATGATACGGGATGGAGAGCATGTGAAGTGAAACGACAACTCCCTCGCTCTCTCTCTTTCTCCGCAGGGCGCCACCATCTGCCTCCTCAACACATAGAATATGTATGACTGCCCTTCTCCGTCATTCTCTTCAGTGTGATTGCACACTGTACATTCCTTCTCAGTGCCTTAGGCACAGTAGCCAGCTTTTTAGTTGTGTTATGCAAATACGCCACATAAAGCATTAGTCTGTCAGTTAGTTGAACAGGTCGTTGTCGGGTGAATACTAAGTTTGTCAGGTAATTTAGTTAGTTAGCAAATTAGTTGCTTGGTTTAGTCCAAAGGGGTGTAAAATGTACAACCCGCGGGCCAAATCAAGCCCGCAAAGGGGGCCTGCGAGATGATCTTGTAAAGTAAAAAAATAAGTAATGTCGGATTGATTAGTCAGATGGCCAAAATCAAAACATATAAATTTGTAATTTCACAAGCAATCCGCAGATGCGCAATGCAACTTGTACACGGAATTGACCTGGCTGTCATTATTTTACACACAACAAAAAGTTATGGTTTGTTGAAAAAAAGTAAAAACAGTAGTTTAGCCTGTTCGTTACATAGTTGGTCGGTGTATTCAGTTAGCTAGTTAATGTGTTCAGTTAATTAGTAAGTCAAGTAGTTAGTCTGGTTTTTATTCAATCTGCTAGTTTGTTAATCGGTTCATCGGTTCGTTGGTTAGCTTTATGAGTTTGTCAGTTCTTTTGTTGGTTAATTTAGTCAGTTGGTTGATTTATTCAACAAGCTGGTTAGTAGGGGTGTTAAAAAAAATCGATTCGGCGATATATCGCGATACTACATCGCGCGATTCTCGAATCGATTCAAAAAGGGCAGAATCGATTTTTTTTTTTTTTTTTTTTTTTTTTTTTTTTTTTTTTTTTTTTTTTAGGATTCACACCTTGAGCATGGAAGAATGTTATATGAACGGAACATTAAGCCTTAATATTTTATTTTAATGCTGTTCAAACATGAAACAGATTACAACCTCTATAAGACTGAAATTTCAGATAAATAAATAATACATTTTCATATAAATCTTACACTCTACAAGCTTACTGATTAGTATTTTCTAAATTTGAATGAAAAAAAATCGCAACAATCGACTTATAAATTCGTATCGGGATTAATCGGTATCGAATCGAATCGTGACCTGTGAATCGTGATACGAATCGAATCGTCAGGTACTAGGCAATTCACACCCCTACTGGTTAGTCAGTTATTCAGTCAGTTGGTGAGTTGAGTCAGTTAGTCTGTTTAGTGTGTGACTTATTAGTTACTGTAGTTGGTTAGTTTAGTCAGTTCATGAAGTGAGGCATTTGATTAGTTTAGTCAATTGTTTGTGTAGATTAGACACGACATACTTTTTTCGAGATAAGGAAGAAGCCATTACATTTTGGTATACGTAGATGTGATGCTTCACATAAAGATACAAATAGAGGAAATATTCCATAGATACTGCTGCTCAAACACAGAATTAAAAATCTTTACGTGCCGAACACAGTATGAACTGCATTGCTCACCAAAACAGCAGCACCCACCACAACACATAGTGTGGAGTATATTGGGTGTCATGCACCAACTCGTACAGACCATAAATAAAAAGTCTCACTTAAACCAATGAAAAGCACCGCGTATGATGTTAGCGTTACCATGCAATAGCAGTAACATTCAGTCAGCAGGAGGCAGCTTTGGTCACATCATCGTCGTCATCATCATCAGCGGCAGCAGCTTTGAAGTGACATGCAAACTTACATAACTGCTGCAGCAATATTTTGATTCCATTAACATCCGTCGTCCTGGTATTGCTCTCCCGAGGGGATTTCCAGCCAAATGATGACACAAATCCTCGCGTTTGGTCTCGCTGCTTGTGACACTGTTGCAATGTGTTTTTTGCTTCTCGACTGACTGCTTTTATCTCCTTTTTTTTCCTCTCTTCCTGTCAAGAAACAAATCTAAAGCCAGTCAGATTTGCAGATGCAAATGTGTGGGGAAAAAAAAAAACCAAGTATTTATTTAGTTTGCTGACTTTGAGTTTATTTCTATCTATAGATCTGCCTGCCTATTAAAGCCCTAATTTGAAACCCCAGTCCTTGTTTGAAGCCTTTACCGAGGCTTGAAACTCTACTGGAAACCTTAACGCAGGCTTGAAACAGTAATATGAAATCCTCACCCTCATTGAAGCCCCACTTTGAATGCACATGTGTCAAGATCCAGTCCTCAAGGGCCTGATTCCTGCAGGTTTTCGAGGGTTCTCTACTCCAACACACCTGATTCAATAATCAGGTTAATTATCAGGCTCCAGCAGAGCTTGCTGATGAGCTTAAATATGAATCAGCTGTGTTGAACGTTGGAAACCTCAAAAACATGCAGGACACAGGCCCTCGAGGACCGGACTTCGTTCAAAACAGAAAGCTAACTTAAAGCTTTAACGTTTATCTATGAATCAGCATCGTAGAACCAATGGGCTCACTGTCTGGGACCATTTATTTTGAATGATGATGATGATGATGATCTGTTCTTTGAGTAATGTCATCATTTCTTATCATGTAAAGTAAAGACATGATTGTACATGGCAGTACATGGTGTTATTTCATGAGAGCACTCTGTGACGGAGAATTCATACATTTTTATTCCCAAAGGAATGTCCTGAGGTCAGAACGTCCTTTTCCTGCTCGTTTTCCTGACATGGACAAACGCTGACACTGTTTGCGTCTGTTTTCCCTCCACTTGCCATCATCACTCCGTCGAGCTGTCAAGCGTTCTTAGCTCGGACCTTCCTGGGTGGAGTTTGCATGTTCTCCCCGTGCCCGCGTGGGTCTTCTCCGGGTACTCCGTTCTCCTCCCACATTCCAAAGACATGCATGGCAGGTTAATTGGGCGCTCTGAATTGTCCTTAGGTGTGAGTGTGGATGGTTGTTCGTCTCTGTGTGCCCTGCGATTGGTTGGCAACCAGTCCAGGGTGTCCCCCGCCTACTGCCCAGAGCCAGCTGAGATAGGCGCCAGCAGCCCCCGCGACCCTTGTGAGGAATAAGCGGTCAAGAAAATGGATGGATGGATATATATATATATATATACTTTTTTTTTTTCATTCCTTCCCATAAATCTTCACTGGCTGGCTCCCCTGCTGCTTATTTCCCAGTGTGGAGTCTGACTAAACTCTTCACAGCTGATGACCAGCTGCTCTTCCTCACTCCTGACCTTCATCGTGAGGATGTCCCTGAAATATGTACAGACACTGCAGATGTTGGGAGAAGAAGGGGAAAAAACAACAACAACCTAGAGCAGGACACAAACAAGGTACCTGCTGTTTACAAGGTGAGTGCACTAACCACTACACCATTTGTTCAGTTAGGGTCAACAGCGCAAAGGTTTTACTCGTAGTTTACACAAATGTCAGCCAGAATCTGGGATTTTAAGACGGCCAATTGTCACTGTGCTTTGACATTGCAAATGTGAAGGATAATTGATTGCTTTGAATTTATTTGGACAGAATGTTAACTGCTGTGATTGGCTGGTAATCAGTTCAGGTTGTACCCCACCTACTGCCCGAAGCCGGCTGAGATAGGCTCCAGCACCCCCACGACCCTTGAGAGGAGTAAGCGGTCAATAAGATGGATGGATGAATGCTTACTGATAAAGGCTACTTTTGTCACTATGCCATGGAGCTCTCAGAGAAAGTGGGCATATGTTTAAGTCCGCAGAGACTGTGGATCCGCACCTAATGAGGTCATAAAGTGAGTACCCAGTCATTTTCTCAGGTTGGGAGGGGCTGGTGCTTGGAGAGCTGAATGGCCTAAATTTTCTCATAGAGGGGCGAATGGAGGAAAATACTACTTCGGTCATGTATTTGGTGAGGAATTAGCATTATAACATGGCTAAAGGCTCCAAAAGTTTTTTCACATTACTGTCCCTTTAAACTGGACTTGAAACACCATTTAGAAACTATGAAACTCTAACCCTGCTTTAAACCTACTTGGAAAACTTACTAACCTGGCTTGAAACCAAATTTTGAAACAGAAATACTAATCTTGGCTTGAAAACTTAACCACAGTTTTAAACCCTAGCTTGAAACCTGAGACGGTCTTGCAGTCATACATTGAAACCCTTTTTGAAGCCATAACTTGAAACCATAACTCTATGAATCTAAAACATGGTTAACGTCTACTTGTTGACAGTTGGAACAGGTTGCAAAATAACCGCATGCTGCTTCACCACACAACATTTCCTTTCACAGTCCACAACGGCATGGTTTAATGGGTTTGGCATGAAAACAACGCAAATCAAAGCAGGATTGTTGAGAGTATGCTCAAGTTTCCCCACAAAGAAAGAAGATGGAGTATGTCACAGCAGGCAAGGAGAGGACAGAAGACAACAAGCCAACAGTGTGACGGCATGAAGCCGTGCCAGGGTGCCCCGGGGCAGTGGGCAAGCAGCGACATGGCAGAGTGTGCGGCGATCTCTAAAGTTTGAGTTCTTGCCGCGGGAGAAGAGAGGATGCACGTGAGCAGATTGTTGGAGGAGTGGATCAAAGTGGCGTCACGTGTCAGACGCACAAGACGAAAAGATGACTGAGAATCAAGAAGCTTAAATGCTTACAATGCGTTAGGCTATATCGAAAAGTTTTATATTTGTGTTTCAAGGCCAGGATTAAGGTTTTGCACAGGTAGTCAATCAAGGGTTCAAGTTACATAATCTGTGTTTCAAATAACGTTAAGTTTTAGATTACCAGGCCGTTAATTATACAGCATGGTGAAAAACAAACAAACTGGTTTTGCAAAATCCACCATCGTCCCACCCCAACTATTACCTCTGAACTGCTTCCATTATTCAATTTCTCATACTACATCAAAAAACATTCCCACATTCTCGCACACGTTGAGTCCCAGCGCTAGCAATTAGCAAAATGTCGGCTCTTTATAGCATGGCGGCATCCGGGCGTGTTTGCCCTCAGTGCGGTTTGAATCCTTGCGAGGGGTGAAAATTGTCACAGTGTGTTGGTACACGTTGAGGAATCTTCAACTCCGATTTTTAGCGGCTTGTTATTTTCAAATGCTTCATCAAAGGATGCTCTAAATACCATTTTTTAAGCACACCAACAACATCATAAAAACTTTACAGGCATGGAACATGCTATAAAATGTCAGAACATGTTCTAAAACACCATAAAACGCTCAAGCTTAACTTTGGTTACAAGTGACTTTCTTTTTGCTTTGTGCCTGAAGAGATATTTAAGCAGGGTGAGTTCAAGCCTAATGTCAGTTTCAATGTAGGTTTAGGGTTTTATGTTAGGGTTTCCATCCTGGGTTACAGGTCAAGCCAGGGTGAGGGTTTCAAACAATCAGGGTTTTATATTTGTCTTTCAAGTTGGAGTTGCAAAATAGGGTTTTAATAATAATACACCAGATTTCTATAGTGCTTTTCTAGACACTCAAAGGTGCTTTACAATGGATACATTATTCATTCACTCACACTCTGGTGGCGGTAATCTACTTAAGTAGCCACAGCTGCCCTGGGGTAGGCTGACGGTAGCGTGGCTGCCAGCGTGCGCCTGTGACCACCACCAAACATTCACACCTTTCAGGAACCAGTGTGAGTGGCGCTGTAGGTAATGTGCGAGAAGCATTTTGCCCAAGGACACAACGACACATGACTTGGGGGAGTGCAGGTATCAAACAGCCAACCCTTGGGTTACTTGGACGACCGTCTCTACACCCTGAACAACAGCCGCCACGGTTTTAAGCCAGAATGAGGGTTTCATATTTGGATTTCAAGTCGAGCCTGAGTGATCAAAACAGCCATGTGAATAATGTAAAATAATAATAATAAAAAGCCAACCATTCATCTACACCGAACAACCTTTCAGGCTTGAAAGTGCTTCTGGAAGTGATTCTAAGCCATCAGATGTTTGTGCTGCTGAACCTCTACATGTTTTTCTCCCTTCTTGCTTCTGTCAGAAAATGAAGCCCTCAGATCATCGCCGCTAAGAGGATTATAGTCACCGAGGTATCTGCACATCACGTTTTGGAGAACGCTCGTAAAATCCTCCGTCATTCTTCCCCGTCGCCAAGGACATCACGCTGTAACTCAGAGATTTCAATGACGTCGAGGGAAAAAAAAAAAAAAAAAAGACAACACCCCTGCGTGAAACATCCAAATAACTTGCAGATATCTACCAAAGTCATGTGACCATACACATTAAATCAAGGTCATTAGATTCAGATCCAATGCAAGGGCAAATTTTCTTCCTTTTCCAGCGTTAACAAGGCTCACTTGGGCCATGGTATGATTGTTGTGTACTGAGAGATAGGATCCCAAACGCAGACACAAATAAGTCTTTATTTAGTCACATTGAGAGGCAGAAACTAAGAGAGCAGTACACAGGAACAGCTGAGCAATAATCCGGCAACAGACACATTTCTTAGACAGCTTATATAGACAGTGAATCGATCTCATTGGTTGTGGCTAGACATGTGAGTACCAGTACTGACATCATGGAATTCTCTGATTGGCTGATAACCCAGTAATTACAGATAGTTCCTGACATCAACAAACATTATATAGCATAAAAGATTTTTCAGTAACGCGATTAAAGTTTCCTGACATAACATAGTTCTTACAGAGAGTTCCAAACATCATATAACATCACACAGCCTAAAACTAGTTGAAACTAGATTAACAGGTCATGAACTCAAACTCAACCTTAACCCAGGCGTGACCCCAGACATGAGACAAGACCCAATCATTACTCCTGCACGACTCGAGTCATGACAATGATATACTCAATCTATAAGTGGCTGGCTGGCTCAGCTAATCCAAAATAATTTCGTAAAAGGCACATCGCAAGAATTGGGAATCAGGAAATAGAGTACTGTCACCCCTTATATACAGTACACAAAACACTAAGTTGAAAAGTCATACATTTGCAAATTCTTTTCATCTCTAAATTGGACATTGATTACTTTTCTTTAAGTTCACAGATGCAGTCAAAAGCTTTGCACATGATGCCCTGCAGGAGACGATTTTGTCAGTAGCCCAACATGGTTCTTCCTTCCAATGTGTGGCATCATCGCGGTCATCAGTCAAATGGATTGTGTGTAGGATTTGCTTCCATAGTCATGTGGGTTGATGCCAACTTCCTTCCCTGAATGAACTCTATGATTATCTTCATGCAAATGAGACGAGTCGGTCATATCGTTAAGTGTGTCACCAACGTAGGCGATAAACCCGTCTGGACGTCAGCGCTATTAACATAGCGAGAAGAAAAGAGCGCTTTGTTTCAACGTCACATTGGGTCCTCCATGCTTCCCGCCCGCCTCATTGCTGACTGATTCTAGCATTCCTCAACATCATGACAAATGACTCATCACATCCTTTGTCCCACTGTAGGTTCTGCTCGGTTTCCTCCGTCCCGCTTGGTCAGCCGTCCAGTACAACTTGGTGGGGTGCTGAGTTAATGACTTGATGGCGTGAGAGGTGAGAAGACACGCTTGTCTGTGGCCGACGGTGACAAAAGGAAGTCTCACGTGTCAGACTTTTGTGTGTTTGTGTTACGCACGTGCCAAAAGGATCCTTGGTGGCATCGTTTCGGCTGCGTAGCTCATAGACCCAAAGGACACGCGGTTAATTAGCGCCACAAGTTAGTGATAAATAATGAACGACTGCAGCTCCAGAAGCAAATGTTAACGATACAGAGTTGGGTATGCGCTAAGATATACTCACAGAAATATTTTAAGCCTAATTTAAGATTTTTTTTTTTTTTTAACATGACAAATTCCCATTTACTTTTTTAAAAAATAGTTTTAACACAAACCTACCAAATAAACCTTAAATGATAAATATTTATTAGTCTAATAAAGCCTATTTCCCCAGGTTTATGTATTTAGTATTGATAAAATATAATTACTCTAAATTAATAATAATGAAATTATTTATTTAAAATACATAAAATATATTGTTTGACTTGCATAATAATCAGGTTACCTATACAATACAGTACACGATAAATAAATATAAATATACTACTTATGTGAAAAAACTTGTCTTTTTTTTTTACATTTTTTTTTTTTAACTCATTCATTAATTACAAAAAAATATTGCATTAATCATGTATTAATGCAAATTAATCACACTATTTATTTTGCCTGCAAATTATCCATTAGCTTGACAGTGGATGGTGATGTTAAGGTTGAAACATGTTTTCAATTATTTCATCTTTTTTAAGTACATAAGTGTACATGTATTCATTCATAGTTTTGATGTCTTCAGTGAGAATCTACAATGTAAATAGTCATGAAAATAAAGAAAATGCATTGCATGAGGTGTGTCCACACTTTTGGCCTGTACTATATAACAGGTGCTCTTCAAATTTGGCAGGCAAAAAAATGTTGCTAAAAAGCCTTCCTTTTTAATTAAGTGATTAATCAAAATTCTAAGATGCAATTAATCTAAAAAAAAAATCTTTTTAAAGTCTGTTTTATTTTTGTCTGCAACTAGAAATTATGAAAGTGTACCAAATGACTTAATAATGAGCAAACAATGTTACTATTAATGTCACGTAAAGCCAGGTTGTTCCCTTGTAAGTTCGTCGTGATCCATTTCGCAGATTGTCGCCATCCCTGTACTTCTGTGAATAATGTAGGCGTCTGGTCACGTTTCCACATTTTCCTCCATCAGGGTGAGTCACGTGACCAACATCGTGTTCTAAATCTTAATGTGTGTGTATGGATAGCTTATGCATTATGGAATCCATCCATCCCATAAATCCAGATGTATTTTCTCTAATCCCCTCATTGCGCATTCAAGATGATCTGCAACATGACAAATGAATATGTTTGGTGAGGTTCATATGGTTGCTTAGTGTATTTTTTGTGTTTTATGGGGACGAATCCAAACACTATTCAACTAATTTTATTAATGTCGTGAGATGAAAACGATCATCTCTCAACACCGCGCCTTCACTTTTTGTACTTTTGTGTTTTTGTGTTATGTGGTGGATTGAGCAACAGGGTGCATGTCAGGACAGCTCCTATTTTGTTTGAGGCCTTTTTTTCCTCCTTTTTTGTTTATGTGCAAAGGGGAAACAAATGGCTCCCATCACTCCTGCATCTGTTCGCCGACGCCCTCCGTCTGTCTTGGCAAAAGAAGCGAGGGAAAAAATAGTGTTTCCACATTGTAAACATGTGCAGACTGGTCATTTGTGAACTATTAAGAAGGTTATGGCTTCAGTAGTGCAACATATATGAGGATGAAAATCACCATCAAACCTTTGATATCTAAGATCTTTATCCGCTTTGAACACGGCAGTAGTGAACAGGTCACAGGCACTGTAACATAAAAAATTTGATGGAACTAACGATAAAATATCAATGCACTTTACACTAACATCACATCATTGATGTAACTGGCACTGTAACGGTGCAAGTGAAACTAACATCATTACTTCAGTAGAACTGCACTGTGAAAACATCAATGGAATTGACACTTTTTCACCCTCTAGGTCCTCCTCACTGTACTCCCCTTTAAATTGACACACATTGAGCGTTGGTTTTATTCCCTCCCTCCCCATCCAAGAAACTCGGGGCGCAAACTCATGAACTGCCAGGCTTCCCGTTCTATCTCCCTGTGGTGGCCATCATTTTTTGTGTTTCTTGTGTCTGTAAAGACAAATTCAATGAATCTTGATTCTGATTCTGTAACATCACAGTATAGTAATTGCTATGTCACAACATCAATGTAGCTGACATTGTAACATCAAAGACACGACTGTAACTGGCATTAAAAGGGAAGCCCCCCCCCAAAAAAATAAAAATAAATAAATACAAATACAAAAAAAATAAGTAAAAATTATTGACAATATGTTCTATGCAGCCCCACTAGTCTGAATATGGTATTTTGGTTAATATTGTGTTAGTGGAATACTACTTAAGCAGCAAAATCCAGCCATTTTTATCAATTCCATATTATGTGTGGCAGCCCAAATTTGTTTTGCAAGTCAGAACAGAAATGTCTTGATTAAAGTAGGTTAACTTGTATGAGAAACATTTCTAGGTAGGGACATGCGGTCAGGGGAGGCGGAGTTCCTGCATATGAAGAGTAAAAAAAACAAAAAAAACAAACAATTACATAAATTTGGATGGTTTAGCACATCTGCCTCACAGTTTTGAAGTCACTGGTTCAAATCCAGGCTCTCGCCTTCCAGTGTGGACTTGTCATATACTTCCTGTAACTTAAAGTGTTTGGTCTACTTCGGTTTCCTCCCACATTTGCAAAACATGCATGTAAGTTAATTGAAGCCTCTTTTTTTTCCGGAGTCTGTAAAAGTCTCCGAAGCAACATCATAACCTGGAGAGTGGAAAAATAGTCTGAAAACTAAATATAACCCTAAAGTCACCACACTGATGGTCACAATCTTCGCAGGTGTGATGACGAAAGCAGTGGCACACTGATCACCTCTTTAAATCAATTAACTGAAAAAATATGTCTATCCTGCTCTTTTCCTCCCTTACATCACGAGGTTATAGATTTTCTTAATTACTGCCAAGTTTATACCATATTCTGTATTTCATTCTGCATTCACAAGTCGGCAGATAATTCATGAGAGCTTGAAATTCCTTTTTTTAACTTTTAAGTGAGTGCTTTTTAGTCTATCGCCTATCACGTTCCCAAAACACACAAAAACAAACCCTTCAAACTAAACAGTTTCAAATGTGGACCGCACGCCGCTGGTGGTTTGACTCCAGCCTGAACCAGTAAAAGTCTGCAGGACAGAGTGCAGCTTCGCCACACTGGGACCAGTGGTGTAAACAAGCAGTCCAAAAAGCTTATGTAAGCGTACAGAGACGTGGTCGGGCTGCCTCAATGTCCGCGATCCGATTCGCAGGGGCCGCTAATTCTTTCTTCAAAGGAACTTTTTGTGTGTGTGAAATTTCACTAGTGCTTCAGGCTCCCAAAAAGGCTTTGATCAGATAATTACGGACTTTTAGTAACAAGCTTTTGCCTCAGCCACTTCGGTACGTCTTTTGACACACAAGATCACGAGATAAAGACGTGTATCATCAGTTAGAGGCTTTTCTCAGAATCTGTATTTTTGGAAAGCAAGGGAACTTTTTTGCCCTCATAAAATTGAAAGTTATTTTTATTTATTTATTTATTTTTAAATGCCTGCTGTCCCCAACTTAAATCGAGAGTGCGAATGAGTGCCAATCGTTCCAAAAAACTCGAAGCGTTTCAGTTCGCCTTTTCGGATTTGGTGAGAACGCAGCGTTACAGCAAAACTCACACGTTTTTACAAGTGCCTAGTGAAAACGTTTGTATCATATAGGGCTCGCCAACATGACCGCCACCAGAATTGGCTCAGTAGTAGTGCCTGTAAAGTTGGCAAAAATTTAGCCACTGACAGCAATTTTCAAAAGTAAAAGAGAAGTCAACCATTTTCAATTGAAGCAATTGAAGCTATTTTTGGTGAATTCCAGGGCTCATCCCGCCATTTATTTTTATTATTATTGTTATTATTTTTTGCTTTTTATGTAGTGTTTGAGAGTAACATGTTTTGTGTATTTTTTTTTTCTATTGTTCACTAAATGCCAAACTGCTGCTTGTTTTGAAGTATTTGTGTTGAGATCACTGTCGTACAGCGCTCAAATTTATGCTCGCAAGTCCAAGCAAAGATTCGGCCATCTTAAAAATAAATAAATAAATAAAGGAAGTCGGTTCACTTGTATCTCACTGAATATCCAATATATGTTATTAATAATTGGTTTAGGCGGCACGGTAGTCGAGTGGTTAGCACATCCGCTTCCCAGTTCTGAGGTCTCCGGTTTGAGTCCCGGCTCGGACCTTCCTGGGTGGAGTTTGCATGTTCTACCCGTGCCCGCGTGGGTCTTCTCCGGGTACTCCGGTCTCCTCCCACATTCCAAAGACATGCATGGCAGGTTAATTGGGCGCTCCGAATTGTCCCTAGGTGTGCGTGTGAGTGTGGATGGTTGTTCGTCTCTGTGTGCCCTGCGATTGGTTGGCGACCAGTCCAGGGTGTCCCCCGCCTACTGCCCAGAGCCAGCTGAGATAGGCGCCAGCAGCCCGCGCGACCCTTGTGAGGAATAAGCGGTCAAGAAAATGGATGGATGGATAATTGGTTTAGAATATGTCTATATATGTTTCTATAGCTATTGAATAGACTGTGTACCTAATGAAGTGTTATGTGAGTGTTTTCTTTGTCATATCCACATGCACACGCATTTCATGTTTTCTCATGAAATGGTCTCAGTGTCCTCTTCGACTCTCCTGCATGGTGATTGGCCGTCTGGTGGTGCATGTTAATGAGCAGAGGGGGGTAGCGGGAGGCTTTTAAAAGCAGCAGCCAAGCAGGCGGTTGGGTGAGAGCGTGCGTTTGCGTGGACCTCCTCCATCACAGACCTTCCGTACGATCCACGCCACCGGGGGAGTTTCAACTTTTCCCCCCCCCCCCCCTACTTATTCTTCTGCTTGCAGGGTTTGGATTTTGGAATTTTAAGAAGGTTGAAGACATGCTACGGTGCTCAGTTGTGCTACTTTTGCTGGTGGTGACCTTATATGTCCTGAGTGCAGAAGGTAAACATATGAAAATGTTCAATTCTGTTGCTGTTTTGATATTCCAGTTTTGAGTGTCTAAAAACATAGCGAAAGCTTACTAGTCAACTTCTTCTGTGTACAAGCCCTTTTACTACACTTGAAGTGATTTAATTAAAGGCATACCACAGGGCTGCATAGAGAGGGGGACTCCAAGGGCAGGTAATTCAATTAAATGTGTTTAACAGACGTGGGAGAGACGAGACAAAGCTTATGGCTGTGCAGGCGGACCGCACATTGCTCACACTCTTGGGGGGGGGGGGGGAATGCTTAGAATGACCAGATTATATGGGGGGGGGAAAAAAAGTTGTTTTAATCATTAGTTCAGTGGTGAGGCATTAGCCCACCAGACCCAATTTGTATTTAATACAGAACAGCGCAGTAAGCCCCTCAACATTGTAGCAAGCCAGTCATTTTAATACAGATCATTTGTAATCGCTGTCCAAAATAAATAAATAAATGAATCCTGCTCATGGAAAAAGTTGCATGGATAAGTGGTTGTTTTAATTATTGTTTCATTGGGCAGAAATCCACCGCAATTTTGTTGAGATTTTTTTTTTTTATATATATATATTTAGTACAAAAGTATTTGTTGTTGTGTCCAAACATGTTTGAATTATTAATTAAGTGGTGAGTCGGTAACAAAATTTCAAATGAGGAATGAGGTTTTTTTTCTGTTTGTTTGTTTGTTTGTTTATTTATGTATTTATTTATTTGTTTGTTTGTTTGTTTGTTTATTTATTTGTTCATTTATTTATTTTTAGTATTTGGATTTAGCCTCTAAATCATTGCCATTTTTTTCCCACATACATTTATGACGAATTCTGCGACTGAAACTCATTCTGCTCCCATCAATTTTATGGTGGAATTGTATTTATTGTTTATGTGTTTTCTAGCAAAGGACATTTCAATTGACAAAATCAAGATACATTTATAGGAGTAACTTTTTTTTGTACAAAATCACCTGTAACTTAAATGAAAACTGAAAGCTAACCACTTTTTGATTGGCCATTGTTGTCATGTGGCGTTTGTGTTTGTGGCTGTGAGCCATGTGACAGCTTTATTTGTGCGCCGACTGATGGACGTTACCGACCTTGGCACTCAACCCTTGCCCCACTATCGCAAACCAAAATAAATTCATTTTATTAAGACACTTACAACACAGCCAGTGAACAGGGGGCGACGGCCCCTTGAAGCGGATCAATCTGGAAGACTGGACAAATGATTACGTACCCTAAACACTAATGTGATGTATATACAGTATACTATGAAACAAGTCAAAACATTATTGCTACTTGTTTCATTGTTTTGATTTGTTTTTACTTTAGTCAAATTTAGCCTATGTTTACTGTAATTGAAATCCTCTTACTTCCCGACTTACTACCAAAAAGACGCTTTATATCGCCACGATAAGATACATGGATTTTAAAACACGTTTATAAATGAAAATACCATGACACAAATGAGAGGTAAAGTTGATTTGAGTGGGTTTTTGTTGGTGTTCTTTCTTTAGCGTACAAGTGCCGGTGCACCAGGAAAGGACCAAAGATCCGCTACAAGGATGTGCAGAAGCTGGAGCTCAAACCCAAACACCCTTTCTGCCAGGAAAAGATGATATTGTAAGATTTATTTTTTATCTTCATTCCTGTTTTACTAACTCTGCCAGGGATGTGCAGTGAAGAGGAGCCACAACTGGCGGATGTTATGTCAGCTTCACAGAGGCTAGTTGCGTAAGATGTGCTCTTGGCTTCCACCTGCAGGCCAATTGTGGCATCACACTCAAGAACAACTCACGGAAGGAGCGCTTTTTATTTAGATAACAGTAAACTTAATGAGGTTTTAAAAATAAAGACAAACCCAAATACCTGAAGATGACCTTAACATTTACTTTTTATTCATGATTTTATCTTGTAAAGTTGTTAGAACAATTAAGCACTTCTTTGCTTGTAAAATGTCTCAAGTTTAATGTTTAACACACACTTGAACATGTAATGGATCGTTTTCATCACGTTCATCACACACTAAATAAGGAAAATTAGTTATTACTAAAATAAAGCAATACACCTGTTACAAAGAACACTTATTTATATTTACATTTTATGAATTGAATTTGAAATGCACGTTTTCCCATGTTATGACAATTTACATGATAAAACTGCTTGTTTCATTACTAAAACAAGTACCAAAATAGTCAATTTGCTTCAGTATTGATTAGCAAAGTAAATTGAATTTAGATGTGTTTTGGTGATGCAATTGAGTGTAAACTGTGGAAACATTTACATTCATATTGTCTTGTCAGCAAAGTTTTTAACTTGTAATGGATCTTTACCACCATTTCGTGAACATCTACAAAAAGAATTTGGTTGTTTCATTGCCAAAGTAAAGCAATACACTTCACAAAAAAACAATTTGCTTACACAATGCCCAAAGTTTGCATCGTTAGCATTTTATTCATGTTGTTTTTTTAACATGTGCAATAAGAAAAGGCGCAAAATTTGCATTACATTTGTATTTGTATTTATTTGTTATTTATTTATTTATCTATTGATTGATTTATTTTATTGCTGTTCGAGAACTTGAGGCACCCGAGACACAACGGGAATGCGCAATTGAGGTATATATATATATATATATATATATATATATATATATATATATATATATATATATATATATATATATATATATATATATATATATGACTTACGGATGTGGGACATCCGTGGCATCTACTCCATTAGCATGTGACCGGGGGGGCGTCACCTTACTGGTGCCCAGTGAAAAATGAGTCTCTCTGTGGGTTTTCTGGAAAGGTGCTAAAAGGGAGAAAGAGAAAGCAAAGGGGAGAGGGAGAGGGAGAGGGAGGGAGGGAGAGAGAGAGAGAGAGAGAGAGAGAAAGAGAGAGAGAGAGGAATAAGTGTCTTTTTGTTGAATTTGCAGTGGTTTGCCTCACTTGGCTTGTTTGGCTTGTTTGGGCATTCAAGTTGACCCGCTGCTCAACGCCAGCCAGAGGGGCCTGAATTATCCCTCTTTAGTCTCTTTTACCTTTTTTTTTTTCTTTTCTTTGTGTGTGTGTTGTTGTTGTTGGGGTTTTTTTCTTACTTTAAATGAGACATGCAGTTTTGTGTCATAGACATGCTAACAAAACTAGCATCAACATTATAGTTCTAAACCTTAAACGAGTTCAGTTATATTTGAACACTTTAATGTAGTCCCATGAACTGAATACTTTTTTTTTTTTTTTTATTAAAAAGTAAAGCCAATTTGTCTCCAAGTCAACTCATTTAACATTCATGACGGTTGGATGGAGAGTCCTAGGGCATGCTGGGTGTTTTTTCCCACATTTCTCTTTCTCTTTAACCTGAATGTGCCACATGCCAGGCAGGAGGTTACGAGCCAGCCCGACTCGTTTGTGAGATTCACATGCGAAATTGTTAAACGTATTGTTATATAATGCAATAAGGGAGTTTCATGCCAGCCAAAGAGCTGCCGTTTCTCGTCTTGCACACAAAAGAATGTTCTCAAGCTTCTGTGTGTGAGTGTGTGTTTTGTTCAACTAAATGAAACAATGGCACTTCCACATCGCAGCCAATCATTCGTATGTTGTTTTGCTTGTCTATGATTGTAAATAAATATAATATATGCTAACATTTTTAAAAGTTTCTTCCATAATTCTCAACCTATTCAAAACGTCGTGGTTGATATTTTTCCACTTTTATAAAATTCTCACTTTCTATTTTTTTTATTTTTATTTTTTTTCAAAATCTACAATGAAACGCAAAAAACAATATTGTACAATTTCTCCGAGATATGATGGGTACTATTTTTTTTTAGCATAACCTAAATTTTCCCATTCCAACAGCAAATTGCTCAGCTCATTAAGGACCCATAGGGAAGTATACATCTACATACCGATAATTCCCAAAAGTTTGTAGTACATTTTTTGTTACAGCGTTAACACACGAAGCAGACATTTTACATACAGTATTTACGTTTACACTTTCTCAACAAAGTCAAAACGTTCCAACTTACTCAATCGTGTTCTTTTATTTTTTTTATATATTTTTTTCCCCCTCCTTCAGTGTGACAATGGAGAATGTTGCTCGCTTCAAGGGCCAGGAGTACTGTTTGCACCCTAAACTGCAGAGCACCAAGAACCTGGTCAAGTGGTTCCACATCTGGAAAGACAAGCACAGGTGATGTATTTGTTTTTTTAAATCTGACTATATTACCATCAATTTGTTGGTACATCTTACCCTCACCCCCATGTTCTGAGTAATTACAATTTAACAATATGCATACAGTACATTACAAAATAAATCATTTAAGTATGTATTTTTAGAATTATGAACCACAGGAATAAAAAGTACTTTTACAACAAAAAGTTACATTTAGAAATATGACTAAAATGTACATGTAATTAATTACATTTTGTGAAAAACTGACTTTCTCAAGTAAAAGACAGTAAACATAACCAAAATGCTAAAAAAATTAATGTATAATACATTTCCAGGTTTATTTTTAGTTATCTGAAATAATATAGTTATGTCAAAACTTTATTAAAATTTTAAGTTTACAACTTAAACATGACATTAATATGCACATTTAATATTACAGAATATAGTTTATGCATTCACAATGGGACAGTAAAATAACATTTTTTTCAAACAGTGCAAAGGCCAATTATGCTTTTTAAAACACACAAAAAAATAATAATAGAAATGAATACAGAACTTTATTGAAAATGAATAAATTAGTAAGGGACATTAAAATGTGATTAACCCCAACAAAGGAGTGGAGAAGTGCTGAGACTTTATTTATTCTTTTTTTTTTTTTCAACTGAAAATGCAACTTTTCAAAAAGGGTATTTTAATCAAATCTCTTTCCATTCTCCTGCAGGGTTTACGAAGCCTAAAACCTTGACATCTTACCATCACAAGAAGAAGAAAACATTTCAAAAGTCTAAATAAAAGAGAACAACAAGACTGTTTACGATGTCGCAAATATCTGCAATACATCTTCCTCCTCGTCTGTGGAAGCCATTAAAAAAATACACTTAATAATATAATTACGTTACTTTTAATTTTTTTTTTTCGGATTTTTTTTGCCGCACAAATATACTTGCAAATATATACATGTATTACTCCTGTTTTGTATGCATTCCAATGTAAAGTGCTTTTTTTTTGTAAACATTGTTACAGCGGTACTGTAAGCAACTTTATAGTGTTGTGTATAAAAGGGCAGCATTATAGTTGTTTTGATATTTAATTTGAATGTTTTTGGGGGCTGGGTTGGGGACGTGGGGTGGGCTGAGGTGCTTGGTTTGACCAACACAACGTTAAACATTCCATTGTATGTGTATACAAAATAATCAGCACAGCAATAAAACGTCCATAAAGAGCTGAGTGTCTGATTTAATTTGTACATTGAAATGTATATGCAAACACATTCACAGCATCAATTGCTCAACAACAAAACACTGTGCACTAAATAGTTGTGAACCATCGCCTCCACCAGATGGCAGCATTCAGATTGAGACAACAAAAAAGTTACCATGTACAGTACAGCTTATGTTTTAAGGCAACAGACTCGATGCACACAACAAGTCAACGTTCGATTCGAGTCAGCAATGCAGCATGCTAACTTCCAATAGCACATCTAAAGCATATTAGCAATGCACATATTCGACACTGTGAGGCAAATTAGCTTGAGGAAGAGGAGAGGCAGTTATTGTTGCAATATCTCAACATCTCCAAATAAGAGAGATGCACTAACCGGAGCAGGTACCAGACGAAGGCTTGAGCTTCAGAAAACAGGTTAGCCTTGATTGATTGTTACATAAGCCCTGAGCAACTGTGATGTCATTTTCAGTTGACAGCAAGTGGCAAAATGGCCGCCTCAGACTAGCTTTTGCACCCTCCAATGTTGTAAATATTATAGACGACATTCAAATATTGATGATTAGAAAAGTGAAATATGTATTTGACTATTATTACAAGTTGAGTGGACAACGAAAGGCCATAAAAGTCATTTTCACACGAAAGTGCGTTGAATCAATTTGTCCACCAGATGTCATTGTAAAGCCTTGTATAAAGAATGGTCTATCAAAAAGAGTTCAAATTAAACTCGAGATGATTTGTTTGCGTATTTTTACATGCATAATAATTCTGGAAGTCTTAATAAAAGCAACAAAAAAGCAGAAATAATTTCACAGTAAAGTCGAACAACAAAATACAGTATATTTTACACTAGTAGACTGAAGTGCGTCATAATCTTTTCTTCTTCCAGATGGCAGTGTAGAGCTACTGTATTCAGAATGCGTCAAAACAGTCATAAATTCCCGAATTTTCTCACATAACTTTTCCACACCCAAAGGGCCCCAAGAATGTGTGTAAAATAATAATGGTTGCTTTTTAAATTGAATTAAAACACTTCGGAATAAATAAAAGCAGAAACAAGTAGAAAGTTGCATCCCTCAGCAATTAGAGAAAATTCCTTTAATGTTTTAAATAGTTTAGATTTTATTAATATAAAATTGGAAACGGGAGCTCAAGTGAAAACGTCAGAAAAATGTTTGACAATTGACGTAATTTACAGATCGTTAAGGCGCAGATCTCCTGAAAATTTCTTAAAATAAAAATAAAAAAAAGTGCTTACAGAAAGTAAAGCACATGGTAATTGTTCGAAAACATTCGTTCATATTTTATATTTATGTTCAATCCAAAGAACAAACACAAGTGTGCTTGCCTAAAAAGCGTGACGTCAGCGACAAGCAAGCGAGTCCCTTTACTCGACTCGCAATTTTGCCAACAAACCCAAAACAGAACATTCAGTCGCGCTAAGTAAATACAAAATTCATTTATCGTGACCTCGAAACGAGTCGTATCGCGCCGCAAAAACGTTGAACTCAAATCCAGACGGGCGGGGTCATTATTTGGCATCTGCCCCCCACCCACCTTGCGCTGCTGTTGAGAAAAGGAGGCGGGGTGACTACAGCGCTGTACCCGGAGGGATGTGTGAGCTCGGCGACGACCTGCAACAGCAAAGCGAGCATCGAACAGGCGGCTGTTCCAGTTATTTTATGCAGCATCTTGAGTGCGATGAGCCCGGCTTGTCGTCTCCAGCGCTCGCTGTGATCCTCTGCGTATTTGCTCCATCATCCAACTATCAGACGGAGCCAGGCAAACAGCGGGCCATCCGGCGAAAGCAAGCCGGAAATCGATGCTCCTCGGCCCGCGTCCGTGCTTGTTTTGACCTGGTAAGAAGACTGGCGTTAGCTCGCCATGCTAATAGCTTAGCCTCTCCTTTCGTGGTGAACGCGGGGATGATGCGGTAGCCTAGCTGAAGCTAACGATGTCAAACGCCTTGCTACGTTCGTGGATCGGTTGTGCATTATATATGAATGTCCAGTATTTGCGTGTTTATTTAGGCATTTTGTGTTGTCTGAATAATGGATGGTTTGTATTTTTAAACGGGTTACATATAGGGAGCTAACTGCTAACTAGCGGTTAGCCGAAAAGGGGTTAAGGCTCGTTCTGCGTTTTAAAGCAGGAAGAAAACGTTTTACGCTAAGTAATGATGAAAATTCAAAAACAAAATAATAAAAAAGACTATTTAACAGTTGACGTATCCGAAACAGATGTTTGGCGTTTCCTGTCCGTTTAAACGCCTTTTTTTTTTTTTTTTTACACCTGTCACTTAACTTTTAAAATGCAGCCTTTACATGGCGACGATATCTACTGTTACGATATTTTTTTTGTCGTCTCTTCCCTTTACAGTAATATGTTTGATTATTTAATATTTATTTTAGCAGATGCACGCTACACGCATTAAGGGCAATAGATTGTGATTTTAAATCGGGTGTTTCTTTGGGGGACTGCTAGCTCGCGGTTAGCTGACTGGGGTCGTTCCAGGCAAAAAAAAAAAAATCATTAACGATTGTACTAATTTTATGTGATTTTTTTTTCTTTTATAACGTTTACATGGCGATAATATTTTAATGTTCTTCTTAACGAGGTGATGATTGTTGCTTCCAAGCGACTGTTCCCTCCTGGTTTCTTAGTGCTAGCTGAAATTCTAGCTTCTGGTTGTTATTGTTAGTTTCAGGGGGAAAGAAAATCTAACAATGTAAAAGTAAGACAACACACACACTCACATTGGTTTGATATGAGTTTGAAGTTGTCTGCACAGTTCCCTAAGCGTTTAAGCTTAAAAACAATTTATTTGTTATACCAGTCAGGTTAAAAAATGGAGCTACGCACTTGTTTTCATGGCCAGTATTTTATTCTTACTGTAATGACAGTTGCTACTTCCAGTCACTTCACTGCCTCAGTGGTAGATTGCTTATCGGCCAACATAGATGTTGTGAGTTCGATCCCTGGCACATGTGACCATGTCAAAGTGTCCTGAGCAGTGAGCAACATACTGAACTCCCAGTTACTCCTGATACTGTGTCATCAGTAGGTGAATAAAGGAGTCAGTGTGAATCGCCTTGAGTGCCTTGTAGGTGGAAACGTGTTGTCCTGGTATGTGTTTTTGCATGTATGGCCCAAAGCTAAGGTGCGGAAGAGTAATTAGTTTAAGTACATTTATTTTATTGTCGTAAGTGCCCGATTTAATCCATGAGCATCTCTGTTTAAAGTGTGCAGTTATCTAATAAAATGCCCAAAACAGTAGTTCACTGACCCCTGTACGCTTTGGGGTTCGCAGGCTGTAACATGGGTATCCTCAAACTAATCTGCTATCTTTTTCCCCCTTTTTTGTGTAAGAGCATCATTGAAAAATATTTAACAGGGGTGATAAAGTCAGAGAGAGAATAACAACGTTAATAAACTAATATATTGTTTCCCCCTTTTCCCCACTAATGCTAAGGATACAATTTTATGCATAGGTGTGCTTATAACAGTTCATTTTAAAGACAAATTGTATTATTTATAGTTGTGGCGTCGAGTTCGCATCAAATATTTTCTTTGTTGCAACCAAGAAGTGCTGGTTTAAATGCACATTTGTTTGATTTTTTATTTTTATTTTTTGCATCTTTCACTTGCTTTTTCATGGTGATTTATTTTTTTTTTCTCAAAAATATTCTTACATTTTTGATTCTTTCTTCCAGTCATCCCTTCCCTCCGCTGGAATGTTCTAGTGTGTTGTGTGGTGTGTCAGCCAAAAGGGCTCAGAGCCACATAAACATGACTCGGCAGTTTAGCTTCTGCAATTAATTGTAATTATGATGAGCATGCCAAGTTGACTTTCATGTCTTGACATAAGTCTTTTTTTTTTTTTTCCCCTTCTCCTTTTTTTTAAGCATATTGCATAATCTATATGCACTCTGCCTCCACCACCACCAAATGGAGACCTACAGTGGGATTAATACAAATCATCCAATTCAGGGTCAGCTTGTGCCTTGTATAAAATGTACCGACAGACCCACATAGGGTCCAGACTATGGGAATGCATCAGTTTGTAAAAAAAAAAAAAAAAAAAAATTCAATCAAAATATTCTATTTTGAAAAGATCAGCACTTCAGAAAAAGTTAGCGGTAAAAAAATAAATATAATTCCAACTCTAAATGGCAAAAAAAAAAAAAAAAAAAAAAAAAAAAAATACTGTACCTGTACCATTAGATATGAACATCTGGATAACCAGGAAGAAGCAATTAAACCATTCCCAATTCATCCCACATTTTGATCCATTGGTCATGTGACACTGACAATTAGACAGATATTTAAAGAATTATTGTTCTGAATGGTCTGTTCAATGTTAAAATTAAAATTCAACACAGAAATCCAATCTTGTGCTAAGATGACACAGTTGTACCTCCATATCGAACTCTTTACCAGTTGACAGTTACTGTTCTGAAGCTGGAAGCAATATGGTCATGATGACTTGCAACTCGCCTACTTTTGACACTGCGTTGCTGATAAATTATTGAGCAGGTCCTGCAGGGGGAAAACCGCTATTAAGGTCACGGTGTTTATTTTATTTTATTTTTTTGCCACAAAAAAAAGGAAGCCTTCCAGACTCATCTCGCAACTGCGAAGACACAGGGAGCCACGTCTGTGCATGGGCTTGTGAACAATTTCTGTATTTAATTAGATTTTGAATGATTCATCAGGGTTCAATTTGAAAGAGAAGTAAAATTCTACAATTTTGAAATACTTAACATTTAATATTTTTCAGCAATAAGACGTCTGAAAATAAAAAATTGCACATAACTGTGCATAGCTTGTACATAGGTTTAAAAAAAAATGGCTGTGCCATGTATTGAAAACCCCCCCCAAAAAAACCCAATTTCTCTCAATAAAATCACAAGTGATAGTTATGTCGAGGTCAGTCGCTGTGGAAGTCCAACAACTCCAAAGCCGCTGTCTTCAAATCTGTGTACAACTTCTTCATAAACGGCTGGTTTTCCACGACCCTGCCTGTACGGTCAAATGCCCTTGCTTATGAACGCGGACAGAGGCTCCGTTATCATCTGTGCTTAAACAAAGCTTGTCGTCTGCAGGCAAATTTACAGAATCCAAAAATGACCCTGAACATCAGATTTAAACGTAGAAGGTGCTCGCTTGAGGCTGCTTGACGTTGTTGTTTTGTCGAACGTGGCTTTTCCTGTCACCAACAGGACGTCAGTGTTGTTTCATTTTTATTTTTTGGCTGGTGAGAGTTACTGAATACTGAAAAATACTGAATGGCGAGCGAGGGGTGAAGTATTGCAATGTATTGATGAATCAATATTTGAACCCACTTGGTAGTCACAAGAATGTAAACAGGAAATAGTTTTGCCCTACGGACTTGGGGGCGATGAGCAAATAAAGCCAGACCATGTAGCAGGCATCTAACGTGCTAAACTAATGACGTCACATGTCTGTCTAATCTGTTTACACGCATAAATACTTCCTGTTAGTTGCAGATATTGCTGGCATAAAAAAAAAAAAAAGGATTGACACAAATGAGTGTGATAGAGAACAACAGGGACATGTTTTGCACAAAAGTTGACCTAACTTGCTTTCTGGCACACAAGTCGGTTTCTTTTTTTTTCTTTTTTTTTGTCAAGTTTTTCAAAACTATATTCTTGATTTTTTTTATAAAACACTACTCCAATTGCTACAAATAATAGATTGCTGCTTGTCTTTGATTTTGTTAATGTACAATTGGGCAGTCATTTACATTTACAATAGTACATGTACTACTGTAATAGTCAATGGTTATTCTTGCTGCTTTTTGAGTTTGAAATAAGGTCACAATTTTTGGACTAGTTTTTCATTAGACCGTGATATTGTATTTTTATTTGTGTCCAGTTTCCACGTAGAATGATGCTGCCTATTCTTGTAGCCTTTACATCACCTTCAAAATTGTTTAGAAAAAAACGTTTTGTTTTTTTTTTGCTTTTTTTTTTTTTTTTTTGTAGATAAGAAATTTCACAATAAAAAAAAAATAATAATTGGAGAGTGAAAATACACATGCAGTCTTGCTGCCTTTCCATCTAAGAACTGAGAAGATGACATTGTTTATTGATTTCCTCTCCATCACGCACTCTTTCCCTGCCTGACTGTCAGATGGAAATTTCCACACCCGAGGAATACCGGCAAAGTATGTGCCCCTAAAAACAAATCCTGCCGTTCTCAGGCAGTCCTGCCGTGTCTCCACTTATTTCCTAAGGGCCCCTCTGCTCCATGCCAGGCTCAAATAACACTGGACTCTCCCCGTCATTTCCGTCAGTGTGCCAAGCGGCAGATTGACATTGCAACTGCCTTGAAGTTGACAATGAAGAGCGCATGAAAAGAGTGACCAGACAAACACAAATAACAGGTTATCAATTCTATAGTTATAAAATGACAAAGATGTTTATGCCAAATGTCACACAAAGAAGATGGCAAAAGGAAGAAATAAAAATAGGCAGTTCAGTCTCTTCACGGTGTCCCTCACTTTATGTAGTTTTCAGGGGACACTACTGAGCAACCGGGGGATTATTTCTAGTTGTGTGGATTATTCCATGTATTTATTGTTTTTTCTTTTCTCTATTGAGAAAGGTCGGCAGCTATCATGAATATAGTGGACTGGACACCACTTATTTGTGGGATTTTTTTGGTGGTGAACCTAGCTCACTTATTCACAGAAAAACTTGCCTATTCAGGATTTTTTTTCCTGCCATGTAGTAAATAGGGGGTCAGACGATTAAAATATTTAATCGTAATTAATCGCATGACTTCAATAGTTAAATTACAATCGCAAATTTTAGACTTTTTCTAAATGTACAATAAAAGTTTTCTAAATTTTCATACGCTTAACAAAGGTGAAAAAAAAGTTAAGCTAATAGAAATATGGCTGCATCTTTTAGTCAATGATACAGCAATTTCATAATAATTCATAAAACTTACTTAAAATTAAAAATATTTCCTGTACTGTAAAAAAAAACAAGTGTGGTATTGATTTGTGTTGGTCATTTTTCTGCCACTAGATGTCACAATTGCATTTGTAAGATGGTGACAACTCATTGCATTTTTCTTTTAGAGCCATCAAATCTTTAACATGACTTTAAAATTGTAAAATCCAACTTGACCCCAGCCTCCAGTCTCCACAAATATATGCATTATTATTAAATTTATTACTGCATTAATCGTGCATTAAAAAAAATAATAATAATGGTATGAACCAAACCTTAAATTAACGCACTAATTTTGACACCCCTAGTAGTAAAACAAAAATTATGTATTTTCATGTAGTTATGTAACAATAATGCCTTACATTCAGCAAGCTATCCAGTATATCTAAAAGACAAAAAAATGAACAAATATAAGGCCTGAAATGTTTTAGATAAAAAAAAATAAAAAATAAAAAAAGTTTTTCCATCTTAAGATTGATCTGTTTGATCCGCACCGGCACCTCCTTTTCTTCCATAAACTATAGTGTCCTATCCACTCCGATGATGTTGGTAGAGCTGTTGAATGTAGACATCTGAATACAAAGTAGGTGTGGTGGCCTTCGAAGGCCCCCTCTGTCACATGCTAATCAGCTTGAGCCCAGTTAAGCATGGTGTCATCTTGTTGCGGCTTAAAATTTCCAGTCTGATTTTGTTTGTCATGTTCGAATATGTTTTTCAACGATGTGTTCACTCAATCGGTAACACTTAGATTGACTTTCTTACATTCTTTTATTATCGTTAGGTTGCTTAGCCAGGTAAACATGTGCAAAGGTGAACTGACAGTTTCAAAAGACAGTATGGTAGGAGGGTGATGTTTTGTTTCATTCCACCAACACAGATCAGGATCACGCTCATATTTTTTTTGGGGTGCATGGAATTCACAGATGAACCTGTTATGAGCTCATATTTTCTCACTTCTGCAAAGAAGGAAAGTCGTGTTTTTTTGTTTTTGTTTTTACTTTTTATTACTATTATTTTTAGTTAAAATATCCTTCGACCCTTGTGAGAGGTGATTCAGGTAATGGATGGATGGATGGCTAAACAAACAATACAGTATAGAACATTCTTTGACATCACAACAGCATATCGGAAGAAAATGAAAAACACATTGTGACCTAGAAAGTTGAATGAATCCGATGAGTGAAAAGTGAATATGGCTGGCGTTGGTCCAAAACCTTGTACCTCCAAAATCATCACTTTTCAGGAGACCCCAAAAATGATGTTTTCAACCATTAACATTGCATCATTAAAAAGCCATTTTCAGCACTTTGGATTGGTCAGTAATTTGTAAAAATGACACCTAGACTTGTGGACTGACCAAATGTATCGATTTCTTTTTTTTAAATGTGAAAAAGGCCACACAATTCATCCAAAATCTTCTGGGGTGAATAATAAATCAATTCAGAGAGCATTATCTATCTTGCCCTTCTAATAAAAAAGCAGTTTTGGGCAAACTTGGAATTTATGCAAGTGGTTGCCAACTATTCCACACTCCAACAATATGCTAAAGTTGGGCTATCTACAAATTTGGAGCCCATGAAAAAGGCCTTAAAGAACCGTGTCTTTGTCTTGCAGTCAAGCTCCTTCCATATGTTGTATTGCTTATACCCTTATGATATCCAATGCACTTTTTTTTTTTCTCATTTTCCAGCCTCAACTATAACATTGAGCTCCAGTAACACATTCCTCTATTGGAGACATGCTTTTGTCAACTTTTAGTTGTATTGATAATGAAAATTTGTGATGAGAATCCAAATCCAAAATACCGGTTGTTTTGGGAACAGACCAACAACAGTTCGGATAAATTTTTCGAGACGAGCTGTCAACTTCTTCGTGTTGGAATCCGATATGCGAGGTGTCTCAGGAATCGCGTTCAACCTGTGATTGAGTTCACTTGTCAGCCGAGTACGATTGTTGATCAGCTGCAACAGCCCATCAGTCATGGCTGGCAACTTCACAATTTCCAGTAATGCTGCACACGTCTTCTGAATTTTGCAATAAACCAGGAAACTCCATTAACGTGTATGTTTTCTATATCCTCAACGGAAAGTATCGATAGGCATCATATCTTCCACTTGTTCCAGGGGACAGTGGACAGAGGGTGCCATTCTGGTCTGTTTCATGTAGCAAATAACCCCACCACCCCTCTCCTCCTTAATCTGATGCAATACCGAAACATTTTAGGGTCACTTTTCACCTCTAAGATTTTCTTCCGTCATGCTGTTGGTGGCACACGTTGAAGCAGTGGGCTGCTTTAGCCCAAGGGAGCTGTTTGGGGTTTCAGTACTCGAGGACATCGCAGTCATGTGTCGGGGGTTAGGGTTGGACCAGGATCCCCGTCGTGGAAGGTGCCAATCATAACGAGTTGGCCATGCTCCTTTTTAACGTGGCTTAGACTTGAATTCAGTTGGTTTTGGAAATCATGCAGAACGACTGGAAATAATCCACAGTCCAAAAGCACCTCAACGTACCTTTGCTTTGAACAATAGAAATCCAAAAGGCCCATTGTGAGTCCCTTTGACGCCACCTTTGTTGTCCCAAACATGCTTTGTTTATGCAACACAGCATATTTGCCAATGCAGATATCATGTTCTGCATCTTAACTATGTGTCATATTTGTCTCCACCCTCCGCTTTTATCTCCTTTCATTTTTCTTGTCCCATCTACCATTCTCCTCGCCCCCCATTTTGTTTTTAGCTCGAAAAAGGAATCCTGCAAGAAGGATTAGCGGTCCGTCAATGAGGAACTACCGGCTCATCTTTTGTCACAACCTGAAGCAGCCATAGATGGTTCAGTGTTTCGCTGTCTAAGGGAGGAGCATATCGGACACACTTTCACTGCTACACGGTGAGTATACTCTCACACACGCATACGCGTGCATGCAAACACTGTCTCACCATTGTCGTAAACGGTGAAATGACAAGAAAGTTAATATTAGCCAAAATGATTAATACAAACTGCTGCACTTGTCATGTTTGGACTATGTTTAGTGCCCGCAGCCAGCCACAAAGTGCAAAGGAATGCGTCTGACGCAAACAAGGAAACCAGGAAATGACTACTATTAAAACACTGCTGAGAAAGTGATGTCAAAGCTAATAGTTCCATGCGCATGAGTATTGGTTACTCTAGATGTGAATGTCTTGAAATCAAATATGCAAATCAGTTGCTGTAGTCGAAACTTAAAGCAATTCAAAACCTGTTTTCTTCTATATGCATGAGTCCTAATGGATAATGAGAAGCACATCAGTCACTACAGTGGACAGCTTTTCAATAGCTTCCACGTAAGCATGGGTCATTGAAAAGCTCCTATCGATTCGTTTTCTTCCCTTTTGTTCAGTTTGTATATGCTACCCTTGGGTCACATTCTTCAGGCCGCCAATGTTGGTTGTCATGGTTATGCAGATGGCGCGCAGCTATCTTATCAATGTCTCCAAATCACAACAGTTAATTAATGAATCAATTAATATTTTTATGATCACAAGTGGCGGCCATCTTGCCAGTTGCAGTCTACTGAAGATGACATCAATGTTGCTCAGGGCTCATGCAACGACCAATCACGGTTCACCTTTTTTTCTGAAGCTGAGCTGTGTTTGGCCGTTGCCCGAGCCCTGAACAACATTGATGTCAACTTAAATCGACAGCAAGTGGCAAAATGGCCGCCCCCTGAGATGGATATAAATGGCTGGATTTTTCTGCTTAACTCATATTCCACTAACGCAATATTAACCAAATAACATATTTAGACCAGTGGGGCTGCAAATAAAATATTATTGTCCCAAAAAAAGATTTAGTGTTGACTTCCACTTTAAATTTCCACTGTAGTGACTGATGTGAGACATATTTTACTCCAATCTTGTTTTTAATGCTTTGTGTCCCCCCTCCCAAGACGGGTGAGGTCTTGGCGTGGTTGTGGTGGGGGACCATGAGGAAGAGCGCGTCATCGTTGCCAGGCAATGAGGGCAGAGGTCCAGCCGGCACCACCCGCGTCTTTGGCGTGCCCCTGGAGGAGGTGACGCGCACGCACACGCTTGGCGGTCTCGAGGTCCCGGCGCTTGTCAAGGACATTGTGGAGTACATCGAGGAACATGGTGAGATGCGCGCACACACCAAATGTATAGAGCGTTACGTTCTGCTTTAGGACTGCAACTAATGATGATTTTAATAATTGATTAATCTGTCCATTATTTTGTCAAAAAAAAAAGAACAGATTAAGAAACATGTTTTAATTTCCATTCCTTTATTCAAAAAGAGGACGTGATTCCAAATTGACAATGCACAAACATAATTATTATTCAGTTACTGGTTTGGGCTGTAACATTTTTGAAAATATGCAATTACATTTATCATTGTTTTCCAAATTAAGAGTTGTTTGACCGTCGTGAGGATAAGCGCTTCAGAAAATGAACGGATGATTATATTTGTATTGATACTTGGCTAGCCGATGGGATTCTCACTTTTGGCCTTAGGAGTAGTCATGACATCATTATCGCTGGTGTTGCCTGTGATGTTGTGCAAAAAGTCCCAACATTTCAGAAACTTAATGACATCTGTTATGAAAACTTCCTGGCAGATATCCCTTTCTTGTGATCATAAAGTAAATATTGCAGCAAAAAAAGAAATATGATCCTACTGGGGCTTCACCTTATGACCATATGAGGTTGTGTAACAAGTCTTTAAAGCCCCGCCGGTCTTTGCTGGTGCGTGAAATGGACCGTTGCTGCGAGTCAGGAAGTTATTCAGCCAGCGAAAAGACTTTAATCTCTAATTTAGTGTGTGCGTGTGCCTTCGAGGTATTAGCATCAGCTTAGTATCAAAAGAGCTGTTAAAAATGAGACAGATGGAAAATGGCTGCACTTAGTGAAAATGTTTTTTTTTTTTTATTATTATTTTATTTTATTTTAATTGTACATGACTGCGCCTCTCTACATTTTATATATAACATGTCATGAAAGATAAAGATTGCTTGACATATTTGTAAGATAAAACGGTAAGGGCAAGAAATATTAGGAATGATCCTGACTGAGTAAAAGTAATCTAAAGTCCGAATAAAGGCCAACACCGCACATGGGTGCGACAGTGCAATGGTGATGCATCGTAACAGAAATGTCAAATTATTTAGATTTGTGTTAACTCAGATAATTATTCGGATACTAATTCCTGCAATTGGCTGGCAACCAGTCCAGGGTGTACCCCGCCTACTGCCCAAAGCCAGTTGAGATAGGCTCCAGCGACCCTTGTGAGGAATAAGCGGTCAAGAAAATGGATGGATGGATTAGGATGCTAATTCGAATTAAATTAATTTTCCGCTCGCCTGTTCTTGTTCTTTCCTCAGTCGGTTGTGCTGCTGGGGAGATTCCCCCAACTCTCTCCGAGTCCTGAGGTGGCAATCGTGGTTAAAAAGACTGTAATAATGTAGAAGATCAAACTTTTTTTTTTTTTTTTTTTTTTTAAATAAGACTGTTTTGCAGCTAAATTAGGTTTGTATCAAGTTAAATGTGAAAGTAGTGCTGTAAATATTCACAAATGTTTGTGCCCAAACTCTAAAATGTTACACTGAAAGAGTGATAGGAAAGCTTCTAAGGTTGTATCAAATACAAATATTATATTTTATTTCCTCTATGGACCAATAGCTTTTGAGTGCACACTGGATATAGAGTAATTAAAAGTTAAAGTATACAAAATAATTTACAATATTTCATCCCCTCACCGAATTAGATTTGTTAGACTTTATTCTTATCAATTCCCATAGAAATATACACATCTATCAGAAATCCAATGCCAAGCAAGTCCACTCCACACTTGATCTCACACTTGCACAATAATAATAATAAACAGAATGATTTGAAATATTCCACAGTAAACGTTTTTTAAGTCCATGACGCACTTGGGTACACAGTTACTGTAATGTGATTGTTCCTTGCGAGAGTATTGGATGATAACCACCATCTTGCACAATAGAATGACTAGAAATATTCCTCAATTGGTGATTGAACAAAACATTTTGAAAAGGTGCCTGTAACACACACGCACCATAGTCACCTTTGAATTACAGTAATTACCTGACCGAAAAGCTCGTCCTAACACGAAAACGGTGGACTTAATTCTCCTGGAATGTAATAACTAAACTGCTATTGTTGGCGTTCTGCTTTGTCATCCTGTCCTCTGTGAACTCAGCCTGACAACTTCAACAAGCCTTAAAAGACATGATTTTTTTTTTTTTTTACGCCGAATGGGTTTCAAGGGTCTTCCTGTTTTGTATTGGCAGGTCATCTGGACTTGGAGGGTCTCTTTCTAGTCAACGGCAATGCCGAGCGCGTGGGCTGGCTGCGGCGTCGCTACGACAGCGGCGAGGAGGTGGCGCTGGACAAGGAGGCGGACCTGGCATCGGCCGTCAGTCTGCTGCGACTCTTCTTGCAGGAGCTACCTGAGCCTGTCATCCCAGCGCCCATCCAGGGGCCCATTCTACAGCTTCACCAAGGTGGGCCTCTGGCACCAAGCGAGAGCGATAGCAGTTTTGCTCAAGGCGACAGCCACTTGCCGATGGATGTCTTATTCTAAAGCAGTAAATTCTATTATATTTTTTTTTTTCATAAACTGCCACTTGTGTAGCCCTGTCATAGCGCTGTTTTACGATAATTGGGAAAAAAATAAAATAAAATAAAAATTGGTGAAAAACAAATTATAGTCAGTCACATCAAAATGGTATATCTCCACAGATTAAAATTAAATCACAATTTAATCAACACACAAAAAAAAGAGCATCAAATGACAACCTCTGGTGCTCATTTGAGAACCACACCAAAATATTTGTGTATTTATGTGGGAAATTGAGTGCCAATTTGCATTTGAATGGAAGTCGCAGGACCAGCAAACTATGAAAAATACGATACTATAAATGGTATTGTTACTTGCCAGTTATTCTCAATAACTACCAGCTTGCGCAATAGAAAAAAAACAAAAAATAAATTTGGCTAGAAATAATCCATAGTAGTGTTACACGGGATACTGGTACCAGTACTGTACCTCGATGTCTTGGCGTCAAAAATGTCTCTATCATTTTTTCGTAGTCCTGGTACTTGAAAAAAATAAATGTGAGACAGCCCGCCAACTCTGTTTTAAAGGCAGGTACACATACACCGCCTTTCTACCGTTATGCGGAAAACGCCTTAAGTAAGCAGCACGCCTCTTTCAGCTTTGTGTGCGAGAGGGCGCAGGAAGATGGCTGCACGCACTGAACGCTGAGGCGCTCGCTGGCCATCCACTCCTCGTTGAGAAGCATGACGCGCTAATTAAGGCTTCACGGAACACGCAAGCAGAGTGGAAGCCATGCGGAATTGTCTATGCATGTTTTCAATAAACACATGAAGAACGCGCGTGTGGTTTTCGATTTTTAGTTTTAGAAACGTTTTGTGACGAGCAAATGTTTTTCGCGTAGAAGCAGAAGAAAAAGCAACAATCACTCCTGCTGTGGACTCGAAGTGCGTTCAATGAACAGGCACACAGTAGGAAATCCTAGACATGCATAGAAAAAGCTCAGACGACTGACAGAGCGGCAGGTTGTGACGCATTTTTGACACTTCCCCTTAAAAATGAGTAGTGTGTGAATTATTTTGTTCCCATTTTGTTTGTAGTATTTGAATAATTGGGAGCGGAATGGAGAAGAGCAGAGACATGCACGTACACTCAAGCAACGTTACATTGAGTCATTGGTTTGCCACTGTATTACCAATATTTAAAATGGATGACATCAAATGCAGTACTTTAAAAATATGTCATGCAATGTGAAAGCACATACGGTATAAGCATACATGTAAACACTGTACATAAAATAACATGTATACATCCCAATATTTTGAATTAATACAAAATAATTAAAGTTATTTTGTCAGTTTTAATTTAGCTGTTTTTGCTGATGTTTTAGATTTTTGTCGAGGTAACGTTTCAGTCAAAATGTTGGTATCGTGACAACCTCAATCCATAGTCAGTAAATCAAACACACATTTTGTCGTGGTACACATTGACACGCATGTCATAATCACCTTTTGAAGTACCTTAATTACTGGATATACAATCCAAAAAGATGTGGATTAATTTGAATGGCCTGATAATCACCGCTGCTCCTGTTGGCGTTCCGATTCGTCATCCTTTCCCCTTTTGACTCCGTTATCATCTCACATAATCTGCTCTAATCTCCTTGACGGCCATGGGAGGGGCTTCGCACACTCTTCAAATTCTGCCTTTTTTGGGGCTTTTTTAAAATCCTAATTTCACCTCGTGTCACCTCTTACAAGATAATTTTATCTTGGTCTGCATGTTTTGTTTTGTTTTGTTTTTTTGGCCTGTCTGTTCAAAGCACAGAAATACAATGGGTTTCTATTATTAAACCCCTTAAAAGAGTAATTGCAGGCACGTCCTGTTTAAGCAGTGGCACGAATGAAAATGTGCCGAGTCACTCGCAGTCAGTGCTTTTGTTTTCACCACCTCTTCCTTCACTGTGACACACGTTCATTCGTATTTATCTGTATCCAGAATACAGCAGCGAGGATGAGCTGTGCCGCCACCTGAAGTTTCTGCTGCAGCAGCTTCCGCAGCTCAACTACGGCCTGCTGCGTTTCTTGTGCCGCTTCTTGGCCAGCGTGGCGGCGCTACAGCGCGAGAACTGGAACGTCGGAGCACTCGCCGCCGTCTTTGGGCCTGATATCTTCCAGTAAGACGCCCATCTTACAGACACACGCATAAGGCTGATTCAGTAGTAAATTTCATGATGTTTAATATTTAACTTTAATACTTGTGTAAATGTTACGCAAAATGGCTAAAACCTAATCCACAGTCCAAAAGGTTGGACCAATCTGAAAATGATTGAACTCTTGTCAGTTACTCATGATTACCAACACCGTACACTGTGGAAATAAAAAGAACAATGTTGGACTTTAATTTACAGAATCCCCCAAAAAAATAATGTCCACAGGCAGACCCACACATTGTGTTGATGTAGGGCTTTTGCTTTGCATGGTTGGATTTTAACTTGGATTTGTAGATGTAGCGACTAGAGATAGACCGATATGTTTTTTTGGGGGCTGATTCCGATGACGATTATTTGTAGTCAAGGATGCCGATAACCGATATTTGGAGCTGATAATCATTTTCACTAAAAAGGGAAAATATTGGCATCAAATATAGCATGTTTTCAAAAGTTCAATTAAAAATAATTGTTTCTACACTAAATAAAGTATTGCAAAATTTCAAAATATCTGAAGTATTACATTTTTACTTATCTTAGTTTTAATTTCAAACAAAAACAGAAGGTGCAGAGTGTTCCCAGGGTCAGCAGCATATTGGAAAATGTATTTTTATTTTTTTAAATTTAAATTAGTTCCCTGAAGTTAACACTTAAAAAAAAATAAAAAAAAAATAAAAAAAAATAAAAAAAGGAAGTATCATCAGCCATATGATTCTTCAAAATGGCCGATGCCGATATTCGTCAAAATGCTGAATATCGGCCCCGATAATTGTACTATCCCTAGAAGCGACAAATTGTGTTAACTGAAAATGGTTTTCCTGAAGTGTTGGAATTGCGATTTGTACTTCTGGAGCAAAATGGTATTCTAATGTGACTTATTATGACACACTGTTGTCTTCTGCTTTTGCCTACGAACAGTCTGTCGACAGAAGGTGAGGACCTGCACGACCAGGAGTCTGTTAGCAGAGTCCTGGCCGAGCTGCTGGACAACCAGGAGGGCCTGTTTGACTCCGAGGACGACGACGTCTCGACCACCAACGACTACAGCTCCATCACCGAACAGGTAACGAACTCACTCATCTGCCGCTTACATAAGGCAGTAGGAGAGGTAGAAATGGGCCGGGAAATACTTGGTTATGTAACTGTGTACCCGACACAGGCGGTCTCAGTCTCTGCACCAAAGATTTTAACAGACAAAAACATGGAAGACTCGAGGGCTGGGTGATAAATCCTTTTTTGGTCGACACATGATCAGTATCAATAGAATTGATAAAATCTCTGTTTGGAAAAATTTGGAAGAACACCAATGCATTCTTCAGGAGGCTAAAAATGCTTTAAGGTGCACCTTGTTTCTTTTTCCCGGATTGCTGTCTTTGTATGCTGTCAAGAAGGGAAATGTCATATTTTGTATTGATTAATAAAACCCTTGCTTCAGGTCCATAGGATTAACCTGCAAAAAAAGAAAGAAATTACTCCTCAAAATTAGAAAACTGCTCCTCAAATACAGTCATTGATTAGCAAAATTGCACCACAAAAAAAAAATAAAATAAAAAAATAAGTCTTGCTATTTTGGAAATATTGTGGATATTTTAAGTGATTGAAATGTTTTCATAGTTATATTTCCTGTGCTGGTTTGAATGACTGGACTTGGCAACAATTTGGATTCATGTTGCAGATGTTGACAACTGCAAGTTTATTCTGGTTTCTTTGCACATACCGTTACTTTGAAATAATTTTAGACATGTTTGTACACTTTGCACATTCCGTTGAAAGCGTTTTTCATCCATAAATTGATCAATGTGCTCATTTGACTTCATAGTTGTAGTTGACCTCTTTTTAAAGGTTAAATATTACATTAAAAAAAACAACAATAAAACTGATTGGTTTGCAGTGTACTCTGGTCTCTGATCTGCCAATTTTGCACAAACTGCGTGAATGGTTTTGCTAGCATTTGCTTACTCTCGATTACATTCGATAATCCACTGTCAGTACCACTTCCCTGTCTGACCTATCAGTCTACAGTGTCCTAAAACAGATTAAAAAAAAAAAAAAAGGTGAGCCTTTCATCTGCCAAATACACACCTACCGTATGTGTGTAACTTTGATGTCATCACATTAATTACCTCGTCTTAAACCAGTACAACCAGTCAGCGTGTGTTGTTTTAATCAGTTAGTGACAAACTGCACCATGAACTACGAATTGTTTTAGTCATGTCTCAGATGCCATCAGATGTATGAACTATGACGCCTCTCTGCTTTTATTATAATGTCAAATGATCCATAGGATTTTTCACTTACTTTCCTGTTATACTTAGAAAACAAAAACAGAAATTACAACGCTAAATTAGGAAATGCCACACAATATTAGACCAAATTACAATCTCTGATTAAAATATATATATATATATATATTAGAGGGCGAAAAAAATACAAAAATTAATGAGTAAATGATCAAGTAGTCAGTTGGTTATTTGGTTACTTCCTTGTAGTTGGTTAGCAATTATTTATTTAGGCCCTTGTTAGTTGTTGTTTTATTAAATATTTAGTTAGCTAGCGATTTGCTCACTTCATCTTGTTAATTAGTTTTATGTTTGGCTAATTGGTTGGTTGGTAGTGTGGTTGATTATTTTGTCAGTCATTTAGTTGCCCATTTAGTCAGTCAGTTATTTAGTTAGGTGGTTGGTCATTTAATGACTTATGTAGTAAGTTGGTTATTTAGTCTGTTGGTTATGTGATTAGTTGGTTATTGAGTTATTTTCTCTATCATGCTAATTGGGTGTTTTGTTAGTTACTTGGTTAGTAACTCGGAGTTGGTTTGTCAGTTTGTTTTTATCAAGTAGAGAAATACATGACATCAGTGCGCCGGTGAACTTCCCATGACCGTTAACATATCGTTGACTCAGCAAATAATGTAATCCTTGCAGCAAGGAACGGTTGTCTTTCTCATCTTGTCATGGATGAGTCATCCTGGCGTGTGGCTGCACACTGGATGCAGCCGTGCAAGAATCTACAGCCAACCAATAAAAAGAGTGCCTGGGTAGCCGTATTGCCATGGCGACACGGTAGCAGACGGTTTTGCTGTCCAGACTGGAGCAGAGGACAAACTGAAGGCAGGGAAAAGAAACGTGAATTACTATAAATGTAGGTAGGTATAAAATCCTGCCATCACATCCTGTATATGAATTATGTGATGTGGGTGAGGCGAGACACAAAATATGACTCGAAGTACTGCAAAATTTCACATGTAAAATGGAAATTGCATACCAACCAACATACTTCACATTTATCACCGACCCCGACGTATGACAAAATTGTCTGATGCATTATGCAAAATATGAATGCATTTATTCAACAAAAATGTGTTAAGTTGAAAAGAAGCCATGTCTCTTATGTGTGAGATGAAAGTGCACGTTTAGTTCACAATAGTGTACATCTCTGGACTTTATATAATTATGATAATTATCGTATTTAATGTCTCAAATTTACATAGAAGAACTATTTAAGAGAATAGGACAGTCAAGAAATTATTTCGTTAGGCTAGTTAACTTCACCCTATTGAATTTACTGTCACAAATTTTCTTTTATTTCTGTCTAGGTTGCTGGACATCCAGGTCATAGCAATTAAAAAATGGTGTATTTTATTTATGTATTTATTCATTTATTTACAAAAACATTAAACATGACTTGGGGAAATTATTTTGACTTTTTCATTTTTTTTAACTCAATTTTACAGCTTGATAAATTAATAGATTGTTGCTATTTTTTTTTTCTTATTTCCAAAACTTTCTTAAATCCTGTGTACAATAAATATAAAGGAATCATTTTACTATACGACAATGATATTCATATATTTGTAGCTGGTCTTGGGTTTAAAAAAAAAAAAAAAAAAATGTAATTATTCGAGGTACTTAATATAAACACAGCTTACTGAGACAAATTTGCCTTCTCTATTTTTTTCCTGTGATTATCAAAATGAACATATTAAGATCATCGGGCCTGTGGAGTATATTCGATAAAATTACAGCTCACTCATCCTCAGCGCTTTGATGCAATTTCTCCCCCCCCCCCCCCCCCCCCCCCATGTTCCTCATCCTCCATCTTGTCCACCTGCTGAGTGGATGCGACTATATTTAGGCGTGTTATGAAACCGCGTCCGCTGCCTTAAATGTCACAGCTGAGTTACATCAAATGAAAAGGTCGTTTAGTGTCGCGGGGTGGCATAGCACCCAGATTAGGGGGGGGTAGGTCAGGCAGGCATTGTAAAGTTACATAATGGCGCCGTCATGTAGATGTTTTGTGGACGAGTCGATGTACGCTTTTACATTGAGCTGAATGATTAATCTGTTGCATCAATTCAACTTTATTTGTCAGGTCCATTTTTCACCTTTTTCTTATTATTTCTCCTATGGCTGACATGCACTAACATGGTCGTGAACAGAAAGGAGCAAGTATACAAAAAAAAAAAAAAAAGTGTTGCCAACTTTGCCATTTGGTTACTGCTTGGCAACTTTACCACCTTTATCTAGCGACTGATATTCCAAAAAAATTACTAGCAAATTTCTATTTCTCATTAAGACAGCAGACAACATGAGCAGAATCATTTTCATATTTGTTGTTTGTGTTCAGATCACCGAGCTGCTGGACGACGAGAAGTGCGAGGCGGAGTGCGAGGAGTTGCCCCAGGATGGTGAGGACTGTACCGTCTCCTCAAACTCACCGCAACACACCACCTCCGACGACCCGGCGGACAGGTAAGCGTTTCTTGTAGTGGTCGTTTAGTACAGTAAATCACAAATGTAATGCCCGTATTCAGTCCAACATGAATCTTTTCAGCCGCTCGTAATGTTCTGAAAATGGCCTACTCCATCAGTCTATTTTAGCATGTAGCGGTCACCATGACCTTGACAGCTTAACAGTGTGCGGCCAATTGAATGACCAACAAAAGTGAACATTTTTGTTTGCTTGAAATACTCTACAGAGGAATTGCAAAGCTTTGTGTTAGGATAGTGTTTTTGTTTGTTAGTTTTTGGACAAATTGCTTTTTATACATACAGTTCTGGAAAAAAATTACCATAGTTTATGTCAACAAATCTCCACTGAAATGCAATGAAAGTAACAGTGTTTGTCATGTTCTGTTAATGAATGTGTGACAGTGACACAAGCGCAGCATTGGCCTCAAAGTCCATCTTTTTTAAGTCCTCTAATGTTACAGTGGTCTTAATTTTTCAGTATGTGGGTTGGTTCATTATTTAGTCAGTTAATCATTGGTTGGGGTCTTTTGTTCAATGGTGATTGGTTGATTGGTTATTTAGTCAAAGATATCCAGTCAATCGGTAGGTGGCCTATTTACTTGGTTGTTAAGTTGGTTGGGATGTATTGACCAGTTGGACAATAAAAGGTAATTGGTTTACTTTTTTAATTTGCAAACGTCTGCTTGCAATGTGTGTAACCGGCACCTACAAGACTTGCGTGTAACGGTATCCGGCTCTTAGCAATTTTTCCACCATACTGACTGTTTGGCATTGATTGGCCTTGGCAGAGGTCTGCATCCTACTGAGTGACACCATATTTATAGCGTCATATAGCTCGCAACGTTCGGTGGCTGCATGACGACTCTCACGTACGCCAGATAATAAGAAGAGCCTCGTCCAGACACGGCTGCGAAAGATCCTCCTGTAGTGACGCCAAGATCTGATCAGCTGATCTCCTTTAAGATGATTAGAGGTTGCTGCTGCTACTGCTGCACTCAGACTAAAGCGCATTACGCATGACACACTTCACACCTTCCACGTTCATTTATATGAAGACACACAAAGTGATTGGCAGCGTGACACGTAAGTACATGCATGTGCAGCGTTCATTTTAAAGCACACAGTTTCAAAACATTTTGAGGTTGACTCAGGATACTGAAGAAACATTGAGAACAAAATAATAATGCCCAAGTCATGCCTTTGCCACTCACGTCTTTAAAAGTAATTTGACTCAAATAAGAATTGCACTTTTGGGCTATTTTCGAAAGCTTGCCTGCAAGCTGAATTTTTGCTGTATTTGAGAGTTCACATACCCCCAAAAATCCATCTTGTAGCGAGCCCGCTGATTTTCTCCGAGTGACCAATCACTACGCAACCGTGTGTTTAGGGGCAGGATTTGCAACAAACAAATGACTCCGGTGGGCAATGCAATTAATTATCTTATTGCAGTTTCCTTTTTGAATGAAGAACAGAGAGAGGTGCTTAGTGCATTTTTAGCTGGTAAAGACTTTCATACTTTGGAATGTCTTTGTAATGTGGGAGGAGACCAGAGTACCCGGAGAAGACCCACGCAGGCACGGGGAGAACATGCAAACTCCACCCAGGAAGGCCGGAGCCTGGACTCGAACCCGAGTCCTCAGAACTGGGAGGCGGACATGCTAACTACCAGTCATCCACCGTGCCGCCCGTGTTAATATCTGTGCCAACTGCCAATATTAATAATTCTTCCTTCGCCCAAGTAGTTTTTGTTTAATGCTGCTACCAAACACACAAAGATGACAACACATCCTTCCTTGGCTGAGGTAATAAGATAGAGATGATTTGCGTGTGTCCAGTTCTAATTGTTTTTGATGGACTGTTGTGATAACATGCAACGAGATTTAAACACAGTACAAGGTCTGCGTCTTTGTGGCTCATGCCTGCTTTGTGAGGCAGCATGGAGGATTTGTGCGGGTCTTCATGCTGCAGCTGCAGGAGTTTAAAGCCACGCTGGCCCGACTCTTTGGATCTTTGCAACTCATGTGATTGTTTTAGTTGGTATTAACGATTGCGAGACGAGCCAGCAGGGGATTAATGCTGTAATGTAGGCTTTCGGGGGCCGCGCCTGACATTGGCAAAGAAAAATGAGATCACCGCTGGCCTTCCGCTTGAGGATAAAATGTTCAGTATGTATCATTGCTGTAATCCAAGGAGGGTCATGGTCACTCTTGTGGCTGCACAATCACAAAGGAAAAATCATTACTGGATATCATAAGTGTCACACAAATCAGCCAAATAGCGTGGGGGTTTACTTACTGTCGCATTTTATTTTTACCCTCCTCAATGTTTTACACAAGTGTCTTTTTGCCTCCTGTTCGATGGCCTCTCAAGGTGGTGAAGTTCTTAGTCGCTGTAAATTACAGCGAAAAATCTTTTAAGTCAAACGTAAACGGGTGTCCGTAACGCCGCAATGTATGTAACAAATTTCGATTTTCCAGGTCAGTTGCCATCATAGAATCTTTAGTTCAGATATGCTTTGAGATACGAGTGACCAGACTTAAGCCTAACTCGCTTCACAACAAGCAGCAGTTTGACACATTGTACTGAACATTTCTTTAAAAAAGACGCTTTAAGATTAAGTTATTTCCTCCTCCAAACAACAAAGGAACAAAACAAAGGAAATTACAGACTGTGGACTTAACGTTGACTAAACTGTGTTAGTTTAATGCCAGCGCAATAATGGGAATCGACGGACAAACAGTGTATGAATAGCATCAATGCGGCGTTCATCCTCTGCGGAAAATGATTACGATTCACCAGCTTACTTGGTCACTTACAGTAGTTGTGAAACTCTTCTTCTTTGCGGTCTGCATGACTGTACCTTATCCCGGTGGCCAAGTCGCACACACCAGATAGGTGATGCAATGAATTAATAATGCATGCATTCTTTACATCCATACTATTTCTGTTATTACTTTTGTTTTCATGAAGTACAGTATTATAGTGCCATTTTCCTTATTTAAACACACATAAAAAATTTTAGGGAGGCGGGACTGGAACAGATTACAGAGGACCCTTGCATATGCAGGGTTCAACACCCACTGATTTACATATTCGTAGATTTTTATTGTTTTTTTTTTTTTTTTTAGCAGTATTTTTTTATGTATCTATTTATTTTGCCCCAATTACCCCCCTCTCGTCATTTTCTAAATGCATTTATTTTTTATTTTTTTAGCGCCCAAAAATTCACCTCCTTGTTTTTAAGCTGCCGCTGACCTTGCCTCTGTGACATTTTTGCAGATGACAAACGAGGCTGTCAGCAGGACACGCGAGCTTTGGGCTAAGTGACGCTGAACCCGTGCGATGACACCCGGCAAATGTCGGCACTCGGGCAAAGGGCTCGTTGATTATTTACGAGCACGGTGGAACCTCTAAATTCGAACGCAACTTATGCAAGTATGCGTAAAGATGAACCTCAACATCCTCAGAGAGCTGCATGTGCATCACCTGATCCGCAGTGACCTACATCTGCTGTGAATATCAGCATATAGGGCATGTGGACACGCTCCACATGCTTGTTTAAATATTGTACGGTGGATAACATAATAATAGAATGCCCAGGTGTGACACAGCATATTCTCACCGGAGTGACTCGTCAACTCTTACCAAATGGTAAACAGACAAGATGGATATGCTAAAGCATCTGCAGCTAACAGTTCTTTAGACCTGCGTAAAATTCTGCATGTTTTAGCAATTCTATAACAGCCATATGTAACTAGTGTAGAAGAGACAACAGGAAGCAGAGCTTGAGGCTGGCGGAAATGAAGATGTAGGTTTTCTCTAGGAGTGACCAGGTTGGATAGGATTAGAAATGAGATCATCAGAGGGACGGCCAACATTTGATGTTTTGTGGACAAAGTTTTAGAGAGAAAGCAGATGGCTTGGACTCATCCAGAGGAGAGATAGTGAGTATATTGGTACAAGGATGGTGAGCTGCCAGACAGAGAGAATAACAGAGTGAGAGGAAGGCTGAAGAAGAGAAGGTTGATGGATGTTGTGAGGAAAGACATGAGAACATTTGGTGTTGGAGACGAGGATCCAAAAGATCCACTTCTACAAAAAAGAATGGTGTGCTGTGGTGACCTCTAATGGGACAAACGAAAAGGAAAAGATGGTTATGAAAATAAGGTTCTTTTGGGTGGAGGTGAAATATTGCCAGCGCTATATATAGTTAGAAGTATTCTTATAAAATGAACGTAATATTATTAAGGGGGTCAAAATTTCAAGAAAAAGTATTTTATATATATATATATATTTTAGAAGTCATATTACACTAAGTCAGCTTTTTAAAAATAAAATTATAATCAAGTTTAATTTTCATAAATGATAGGAATTGTAATTTTTTTCCAAGCAAAAAAAAATTTTGAGGATAGTTGTTTTTGAATTTCTTATTTTGTAATTTGAATTGCTGTTGAAATTATATATTATGAGAATTGTCCTCTTTTTTTTTTTTTTTTTTTTTTTTTTTTTTGAGATGACCAAGAATTCCGTCAAAATTTTACAAGAATAGTTTTTTCTTTTCTATTTTTTAAAAACCAAGTTATATTACCAGAATAAACTTGTATAGCAATAGTATTGCAAGAATAAAGAAAAAATGTAATCTTACAGGAATACGGCATTTCATTTTTTTTATTTTTTTTTTATTTATCTGTTTATATTGTAAGATTGATGGATGAAATAGTTCATAAGTAGAGCATGCTGTGCTCGTCTGAGTATGCCTCCATCCACACATTGAAATATCAGCTCTGTGGCACATTACAGTAAAGCCAGATACAGACATCAATCTGACACAAACAGCTAAAAATAACCAGGCTGTTGGACGAAGAGGTAGTCGGTCTCATCAACAGCTGTGTTGATCTTGTTGGTGACAGTACGTAAGTTGAGAAAATACATTTTTGAAAAATTTGCTCTGATGGCAAATATTTTTACAAAAAAAAAAGATTACTATAGAATATCAAGTTGTATTTTTTTTTCCAAGGAAATGAGCTACAGCTTTTTTAAATTGTATTTTTTGAGGAACACGGTTGTAGTTTTAGGAAAATTAGTAAATAGTTGTGGGGTATTTCAATATTATGAGAATGAAATGGTATTTTTTTTTTCTTAGAAAATAGTACCATAATGTTAGTATTTTAGCAAGAAAATTGTCATACATTTTTTTGAGAGAAAGTACTCTTACAAGATTAAAATTATAATTTAAGAACGAAAAAATTGTATGAAAAGAATACCATTTTTTTCGTGGGGAATCATAATCTTGACTCCTCGAGTGTTAATTTGGGTGGAGATGATGAGGGAGGCATATTCAAGAAAAAAAAAAAAAAAAAAGAAGTTAAAACTTAAAAGAATAGTGTTAGTGAAAGTAATCTTTCCAAATTTAAATCTTTAATTTTACAAGGAAAACAAATATTTTAATGTTAAAATTCAACGAGAAAAAAGGTAAAAAGGTTATAGTCCAACAGGGCAAAAGTACGATTAAAAAAAAAAAAAAAAAAAAAAAGCATCTATCTCTATCCATCTAAATCCAGCTCCATTTCCGTGCGGACTTGGACTTAGTCAGGCTAATGTGTGGTATGCTGTGCTCTGTCTGCATGGCAACTGAAGAAAACAGACCTCACCATCAGTCAAAGCTGCACACAAACGACTTAACTTTGTTTCCACGCACGGGATGCTAACAGTCTATTTGTGAAATGTTCGAGCAACTGATATTCGCATGCAAAGGTGAGAGTATAGCTGAGAATTGCTCTTAAAAACAAACAGGCCGAGGTTGACCAGCGTGTTGGCATGAAAACAGAGCCTCGCAGCACATGGCGTGTTTATCGCCGTGCCGTAAACTGCAGCGGGGAATGGTAGGCCTCCTGTTTGTGTCACATGTTGCGGAAAATGTCAGGCGGCGGCAGCAAAATCTCATGGCACGCCACCAAACGAGGATATTTACAAAAAGTTTATCGAGTGCTACTACCTTAACTTATGAGTTCATTTTGTTCCACGACCTTGTAACTCATGTTAACAGTTTGAGGATGTTTTTTGTTTTTTTCATTGAAATAAATGAACTGCCAACTAATTTATTTCCGTCCCCCAAAAACACCAACAAAAAAAATCGTTTTTAATAAAAAATAACACTAATAAGTTGAGTTGAGATTGTCACAATTCCACATTAATATACATTGTAAATATTATTACTTTGTCTAGCTACATTTGTTAGTAACTGCCCTGTTTGGGTCCAAATCGCCTTGCCTAAAAGGTTATAACACCACAGCATCAATGCTAGCTCTGTTAGCATTTTGCATTGATTTAGCTTTAAGCTATCAGGCTTTCACCAGGTAAAATTGTGTGGTTTGTTTAAATAGGTCGCTTGCACATGTCGTCACTTCCGCCTCGGATTTCTCGTAGTCGCCATGCTGGGTGGCCTCCATTTACGTAGCGATTCGGTCTAACACGTATCTATCACGTTTGTTTTCTGCGTTTAAAATGGTACATTGTTGCTGTATCGTTGGCTGTTCGAACAAAGCCAAGGGGGAAAATGGTCGGTCTTTTTTCCGAATTCCGAAAATAATTAGGAACCAGGGCCTGGAGACAGAGGAGTGCGGACTCCGGAGGGAAGTCGTTACTTTGGGCTCGTGTGTGCAGCGATCACTTTGTGAGCGGTAAGCTTGTTTACCTTTATTTAATGCATGAGGATTAATAACGTTTCGACCGCCCATATATGGGCAAGTTGCTTATGTTTTGGATTCATGAGCAAGCAAGTTCGGTAGTACAAGCTGGCTAGCGGACGTTAGCCGAAAGCTAACATCGAACATTTTCACCCAAGTAGTGCTAGTGCAAAGTGTTTACTGCTGAAATTGGATTGATTAGTCTTGGGCTTTTAATGCCGATAACATGTTTTTTGGTGGCAAAATGTAAACTTGGAAAAAAAAGAGACAGAAGGGGCTGATGCAAGAAAACAGAGCCCCGGTAGCCTACACATCATGCTAAAGAACTTATTCGGTAGCCTACACATCATGCTAAAGAACTTATTCACGGCCACCCTACTGCGGTAAAATAACCAGTCTTTCCATATTTTATTTGTTTATATATTTGTTTATTTTAACAGGTCGCCCTGCGCCCGTTTTTCTGTCCAATCATCCCGACTGGGCTCCAACATTAAAGTTGGGTCCCAAGTTACAACATCTATGTCTCAGCCCAGTCGGTGCCAAGATATGAACGTGCACAGGAGAGACAAGCAAAGAAAAGACGACTCGAAGTGGCAGAGATTGTTGCAGTTATGCAGCCAGATGGCTCCAGTAACCTGTACCCTCAAGTACTGCTGACATCATTGACTCTGGTATGCCACTCAGAATTCATTACATGATATATTGTATGCATGAGTGAATGTATGTGTTTTTGTTTGTGTGTGTACACGCACCTTATATTTTAGAGACATTTGGAAGTGTTTATAGAAATAAGTATTTGCCTGTAGCAATGTTCATACATTAAAAAATGCAACAAAATGTGTACATTTCTTTTACACTGACAAAAAAACTATACTACTTTACTATATTAAACCTATTACTGGTACCGTATTTTTTTTTTCTTTATTTTTTTCTTTAGGGATCTCATGCCACACCGACTTGATTGCCAATGACATGATGGAAACGAAGGCGAGCATCAAAGCATTGGAGGAGGACAACATGCGACTGTTTGTTTGGCGCTAATAAAGGCAGCGTTTATACAAATTCTATTGTTGGGTTTGTTTACAAAGCTATACATAATACAAATGACAGGATTTGACTCAATGTGCAATATGGTCCCTCTTAAAGTAATGGCATAAATCTCTATTATTTCTAAAAGCACAAAAAATGAAGTGAATAATGATTAGATGTAGTAATTTCAGGGTTAAAAAATTGAACTGTTAATTAATGTATTTATTTTAGCACAGGTGCCTACCATCCTGAGATGACGGTATGATGTAATGTTGATGGGGTACGCAATGACTTTCATTATGCTATGTACAGAGGAAAAAGTTGCTCTCTTTTAAATTTGTTTAATGTAAGACAAGTACCAGTACTGTGTTGCAGTTTTCCCAATAATCCTTGTTTCACACTTGTCACAAAACCACTGTCCTTTTGGCAGTCTAGATTGGCACACTTCAAGTGATATCATTTGATTTTACAATCTGCTGCAGCACAAAAAAACTACTTTATTCCGCATCTTTGAAGTACATGAGCAAGTGGTAGGTGACAGCGGCTGAGCAGGAACACTGGAAGTCCACTGCTGATCTAGTAAATGCTCTCCCGAGCAGTTCAGGTAAGGAGGGGATTTTGGGAAAAAAAAACTCTGGCTTTTCCAACTGGCCAAAACGAGCGATCTGGGTGGACTCGCTCAATCACACTTTGTCCACACCACAAAGTCGCAGAAGTCCCGTCCAGTTAAACTCATCTGTGCCTGAATCTGAAAATATTACAAACATTGTAATGAAAATATGAAACATAGAATTAAATAAGAAACTACAAAAAGTAAAGCCATACATACCTGGTAATAATATTGGTGTTGTCGTGACAAGTGATGGGAATTGTTGCCATCCGGCACCAGACAGAAATTGGGTGTTGTGACAGCCTCCTTAACCGTGAGATCATAAGAAAAGCTGTCAGTATGCTCAGTAGTTACCATGAACACGTTTTATTGTACTGGAAACTGAAACTAAAAATACGTCCTCTGAGAGTGGTTAACCTTAACCATTTAGAATAAGTTGATTAAGTAACATGTAACTAGTGAAAGGGTAGCATTAAATTTAATTAAGCCACGGGGAGGCTGTGCATAGTTACTTTTTATTCTTATACGCTCTGCCATATTTGCCTGTTATAAAATTGTTAGAAAAACCACATCAGGTAAACCTAGCTGTGCATGTAAACACAATGATAACAGGAAGCCTGAGAACAAATCAACATTTTTGTGTGCAGAATTACCAACACCATGTGGTTTACTTACGTGCAACAGCAACAGTTTCTTCTGATGCGATGTTAAAGTTTACACTCTGTATCCACCCGCTTACAAAATAATTGTAAGCCTCCAGGGATTTGTTGGCGTGTTATGGAGCATGTTGTCAACACGAGGTAGTGAAAAATGTCCAGAGAAGTCACATTTGGCCAGCAAGCTTTCTCCGTCAAAAAAAAAAATCACCCTTGGTCAGGACGTAATTAGGATCAATCCCGCCACACAGAGACACCTTCTGCCTGTATCGTTGTTTTTGATCTTCCGGTAAATCGTGAAAATACTGCGAAAATTACATCAGGTTGATAAGCTCTACCGTGTAACTCGCGAGTGTACCTTGTGAACCGGTGGACACCCAATATGGCGCCCGAAGGAAAAACTCCCATGATGCATTACGATGTGCAAGCGACCTATAGGCAATGTGGAATAGTTTTTGGTTTATTTAGTTTTACAGTAAACTTGAAGTAGGGGGACGATTTAAAAGCTATATTCATGTTGAACCGATTGCAACAGGTGGATACACGGCTTCATTGGTCTTTCTGCCATTGAGTAAAAGGACATTTAGTTAGTGCTGCCTGCCACTATACATAAGTGGCATAGATACAACAAAGAAACACGACACTAATGTACCGCAGCACAGCAGTTGGCAACACGCACTAAGAAACTGTGAGTTCACGCCTGTAACTGTAACTTGGGCATTTGCTAAAAAAAAGTGCCGTCCTCTCTTTGAGCTCTCACGCCTGGCCTGCGTGCCATCCTCACGTCCTTAACTTTGCCGACGATGCGCTGATTCCTCGCTGCGTGTAATGAGATCCTCAAACTGACCTAGATAACGCCCACACTTTTAACGCTTCTGACCCACACTTCCTGGTATTGCACTGCTTTGCCAGGAAGACTTTTTATTATTGTTATTATTATTTCCATCCTGCCTCCTTGTCACTGAAGTTTAAAATCTAAATTTATAAAAAAAAAAAAAAAAAAAAAGTCATACTCTGTTTCACTGTCCTGAAAATTCTGTCGATGAATACCTCTACATGTGGTTACGGTAATCGATGTCTGGAATGAGGGTTAACGAGTGACATGTAGGTCAAATGAAAACCATGGCCTACAATTTTATTAGTGATTTACTGAACCGCAGTTAATTATTTACATTGGGAAGTGAAGCAGGACAGACAAAAAAAAAAGCTGAATGGGCAGAAAGCGGACTTACTAAAGCTTTGACCGACGCTCGACAAGATTGACTATTGCTTTTTTTCGCAGTTGAGCGAGTTCACTGCACTTGCATGAAAAAATGCCTGTGAAACTGTTGAGTCAAACTGATCATTTTCTGTCTTCAAGAATGACATCAGAACAGTAACAGATTGTTTACATTTCCCAACCAATTGCTTTGCTCTTTACGGTGGCCTTCATAATTGTATTCTACATCTTCTCTGTCGATCTGGATTATGTGCCTATCGCAATACACATTGATGTTGATTTATCGCCCAGCCCTGTCTTATGCATGTGGCGCCGTCACTTGACGATGGTGGATGTTCACCCACACTCGTTGCCAAGTCATGGTTGGAAAAATTTGGTATAGGGCGATGTTGCGTACATTCGCCCAATTGTGTCATCGCAATTGGCAAAACGTTAACGCTGACATTTTTCAGCAGTAGTTTGATAACTAACGTTAGAGGCAGCATACAAAATTTTAGTAATTTTATATGTGACCTCACTCGTCTCAACGTGACATTCTGGTTAATTATTGAGATAAGCAGCAAAATCCAACCGTTTTTATCCATCTCAGGGGGCGGACATTTTGTCACTTTCTGTCGACTGAAAATGACATCAATGATGCTCAGGTCTCAGGTAACAACCAATCGCAGTGCGGCTTCAGAAAGCAGGTGAGCTCTGATTGGTTGTTGCCAGAACCCTGAGCAACACTGATGTCATCTTCAGTCGACAGCAAGTGGCAAAATGGCCGCCCCCCTCAGATGGATAAAAACGGCTGGATTTTGTTTCATAAATCATATTCCACAAATGTAATATTAATCAGATTATCGTGTTTAGACTAGTGAGGTCACATATAACATAATGTCAAGAAAATTTTAAGGTTTGCTTCCACTTTAACTCGTATTATTATTACATTTCCAATCAGCCTAACTTGGGACGTTAGCCTGTTCTTAGGTATATGTACAGTTCATAGAATAAATGTCAAAATAACTGACATTTTACGTGATCGTCACAGCGACCGATTCCAGCTTGTTGAACTAGCAACGGATTTGATTTATTTACCTGGCTAATCAATTAAACCAATACAGTGTAAATATTTGATTAACGGGTGCAGGAAAAGTTGGACCCTGAGGTCAGACAAAAGTTGAGTCCCTGTTTAAGGGATGCCGTGACTCAGGCTGGATTGTTCCTCTTCGAGCTTCGCTGATTCTTTGCTGCTGTCAATCATTGACTGCATGTCTGAGGACTGGCGTGCGGGCAAGTGGACCAGGTAGAAAAACTCCTCACATAATGAACGCAAAAAAAAAAAAAAAAAACCTCTCCCTTGGTCTCTGCCTGCTTCTCCTCTCTTCCCTCCATTCCGATTGGCTCACACAACTGGAGTTGCCTCCCCAATTTCTGCCACTCCGCCTCCCCAGCCTGCTGGTGTTGTTGCCTGGTTACGTCAGGACTTTACTTGGGCAGCTCCACCGCCGCGGCTGGATGTAGGATGCACCCGGGTGCTGGTCTGAAGACAGCAGCTGGATGTTGTTCACCTTGCAGGAGGTCTGACTGACCAGCAAATAGACGCAGTAGTCAGTTTTTTTTTTCTGTTTTTTTTTTCAAGAAGCCCTTTGTAAAAAGTGGTAACAGCAACCATGAGGATGTCCTGTGACGTTCTGCTGCAGAGGTAAACACGGCAGTTGCATAACTCAGGAATGAATGAATGATGTGGCATCGCACAGTTCTGAATTATGAATGCAAAGTGGATCTCACCCCCCTATGCTTACAGTTTTAGCATTTTGTGTTGTAGAGTTCATTTCCGTACGGCCCGTTCCCTTCTTGACTGCAGCCTGCCGAGGAGTCCTGCTGCATTTGCTGCATTCATTTTAGCGTTTTTCACCTCCTTAAATTGTATGCATGCATTTGGATTAATTTCTTATTGGTTAATATATTGTAAAGAAAATATAGAATATTGCTGTAATGATTTTATATACACATTTAACAAATTTGATAATTCAATAACTAGCTCATGATAATTAAAGTAACAATTTTAAATGGATTTTTTTTGTATTTATTATGTGTAACAATTTGGGTTTTATGTAATAATTGCTTCATTCAGTTTAATTTATTCTATCATATATATATATATATATATATATATATATATATATTATATTGATATTTTATGAGATTTGCAAGATTTTTTTTTGTTTGAAATGAGCAGCTGTATTCGTTGGTCAGAAATTACTCATATTGAATGGTCCATATTCTCATTATTCAATATGTGAATGACCTTTGTTGTGATTGTCTCTCTGTTCTCCTTAATTTGACGCAAGAACTAACCAATCGTGTTTGTTCCCGTTAGTGTACATCAGCGTTTTATGGCCACCGTTCTCTTCATGGAATTGTTTGCAACGGTTTGTGGAGGTTGGCTTCTTCAAACTTCGTTTTCAATCTACTCTGAATTATTAACTTTAAACCTGCATGGTGACATTGCACGACCTTGCAGCCAGCGGAGGGGACTTAATCAATGTATAGATGTGTCGCATAAAAGCTACAAATGATTTTGTAGTGAAAGCTTGCCACGACAAAGCCATAGTCCATGAAATGTGCCCAAACATAGCACAGTTCTAGCTCTGAAATGTTTAGCAGCTTCTCCAAAAATAAATTGAAGCACTTAATTCCTTAACTCGTCTGAGATTGGCAACTGATGTAAAGTTTTCGGCGCTGTCGCTCAGTTTTCCTTTATCTTTGACTGGCATGGCCCATCTGGCCATTTTTTGGTTGATACACCCCAGCTCATGAGCGTCCTCGAAGGGCTGTGAACGCCTCACACGCCGCTCACGGATCAGTTTATGACGCGTCTGCGTGCGTCACGGTCGTATTTGCTGACTCGCTGACAGCAGCACCTTCAAGGACGTGAGGCCTCCCAACAGATTCATTGCTCGTGCATATGTAAATACATATTTGAAACATCAAAATGTTTTTTTTTGTTTTTGTTTTTTTTATCCTTTATTTTCCCCGTTTAATCTGCTACATACGCTCGTACAGATCGGTGCATGTCGTGGACACCTCACCGCCCACGCAAATAAATATCAAATAGCATCCCGCCTACCGTCCACCACATTGACAACTTCATCAAAACAGTTGAGCGTGCCGCTTATCTGACAAACTTAATGTAGCTCCATTTACTAAAGTAGTTATGGGCCTTCACCCTGAAGTTATGTGCAAAGTAACTCTGTGTGGTTGTCATAATCTACAAAATTGAGACAACAATAACAAAGGATTTACTTGGTTTAAAAAAAAAAAAAAAAAAAAAAGCTTGGATGATCTTAAGGCCTAATCTGGAAATGTTGTAGGATGTTGTAGCAACTCTCGAATATTCGACCGCTTAACTCATTTGCTCCCAATAACGTGTAAATACGTTTTTTGTTTTTTTTAAAGTGTCCCAAAGACGTATTTATCCGTTGTTGTTTTTTTATGCTAGAGCATACAGAAGGCTTTGATGCAGCCTCTCAACTGCAAAGAACGGTTGCAGAAATGGTAGTTAATAAAGAAACGGCCAGCAGGTGGCAGCAGAGCAAACGAGATCAACCAGGGCCTTGTAGAAAAAAAAGCTAAATTACTTAGAATTTTAAATAGATTTGTGAAAACTGATAAAACTTAGCTCTCTTCTAATGGTAATTGCTGCAAAACAGAAACAGATAGAAACATACTTTTTTTTTTTTTTTTTCTGATGAAAGAAGAGACTTTAATCTTTCTTTTGATAGGTTCCATGTTTTTATAGCAATTGAACACAATATTCTGTGGGCCTTGCAAAATCAGTCAAAATTCAGTAAAACAGCCGGGAGCGAACGGGATTGCTTCTGTGAAAATGGCTGGGAGTGAATGAGTTAATTGCTAATGATTAATTGTATTGGTGGCCAAATAGAAAAGTAGTACAATTTATCCAAGGAAGTATGTTCAAGGGTTACATCTTGACAAAGAGACAATATTCTGGGATATGTCAAGGAGGACCTAAATTTAGCCAGGGTTCTTACAGTCTTAGCCGGATATGTACAAGTGCACTTAGGGTGTATATTTTTTTATTTATTTATTATTATTTTTTTCTAAATCAAATCTTCAGTAAAGCTTTTTATTTATTTTTTTTATTTTTTCCTCGGGGTAATGTTGCAGAGTGCATTTGGAATTGTATAAAAGTGTTTGAGGATCAGAGTTTGTGTAATATTTACAATTTAAACTATTAATATAGGCAATTATAAATGTTTATTATGTCTAATAGATTTTGCATGCCCTCTTATAACAACACTCTTGACTCCTTAGCGTCATCTTGGAAAGACTTGACTTGTTACCTCACAGATCCACTAAATTAGCTTTGTCTGTCAGGAGGCCCCTCAGGGCCCCCCAATGACAAGAAGTCGTTGGGGTCTACCAGTCTTGAGATGGCACATTACTGCAGGTTACGTAACATTTCTAGCGCTAGCCAGTAGCACTAGCTGTAGTCTGTCATCATGGTAGGAAGTGCACTTAAAATCTTATTTCCATGCAAGGCCATTTAGATGGAAGATCCATCCATCCATTTTCTAGACCGCATATTCCTCACAAGGGTCGCGGGGGGTGCTGGAGCCTATCTCAGCTGGCTCTGGGCAGTAGGCTGGGGACACCCTGGACCGGTTGCCAGCCAATCGCAGTAAACGGAAGATGTCTTTCTAAAGTGTTTTCCCACTTAACACCTCGACTCGAGTGTGTACTTGAACTCGTGTACTTTATTGCTCTATATAACACAACCGCCCTTGCGTTGTTACGTAAACGCGTTGCCCTGGAATGTGCCCCGGTGAGCGTTTGCGCGCATCCACAGCCGAGTCTCAGCTGTGTCGAAACAACAACTGTGCGAGTGTGACCTCGATAGCAAGCACACACGCACGCACACAGTCTCATATAGTGTTATCGATAAAGTAGCCTAAATAACAATGTGTCTGCCTGAAGTGGCGCCACTGACTTTTTGTATGCCTTGGCGCCCTTTGTGAGCATCCTTGTAACGTCCTTATTCTGTTTCCTGTTTTGACTCCCACGCACACACGTGGTGGCACCAAGGTCGCTCAATGTCTGTCATGGCAGTCCAGGAGAACAGGATGTTCTAAGCGCGCCTTCTTCTTTTTCTTCTCTCTGCAGCTCCCATCTCTCCCCTGTGCCCATGCTGCCTGCTGACTCTGCAGAGTGAGTGCACGCACACGCACACAGTCACGCGTGGTACAATAAAGGTGCACAAATAGCTACCGGGTAATGAAACATGGAGGAAGGGCAGGTGATGTGGAGCTTATTTTTTCATTGCGTTTTTGTTTTTTATATTTTTCATCCAATTTTATTTGTATTATTTGTTTTCCTACATAAATTACTTATTTTTGTGTTTTTGTGTATTTTTTTTATCATCTTTTCCTAATACTCTAATTCATTATTTATTTTCCAATGTTTTTGTTGTAATATTTGCACTTTTTTTTTTTTTTTTATTACTTTTGTATTTTGTTTCTGATAGCTTGTATAACATATTTGGTATTCTTTTCTCATGTTTGTGTATTTTCTTCTGCATAATTGTTTGTATTTATTGATTCAACTATTTTTGTTCTAATTTGTATATTTTTCCTCCTTGTGTGTTTTCTGTTTATTTCTTCCGGGGTTTTTTTTTGTATGTTTCCTCAACTTTTGATTTTTTTTTTTTTTTTGTTTTTTTTTCCCCCCCCTCATATGTTGAGAATTACCCGTACTGCTTTGGCTCTGAGTAGCAAATGTTTTGACATGGGCACTACCCGTAGTGAGATCCTGAAACATATCTTCAAACAATATCACACTCATACTGACCACCATGATCATTTTGCGTCACATTATGAAATGCTGTCATTTGAATGTCATCTCTGTGATGAGGAAGAATATGGTCAAAGGTGCGACAGAAGCCACTTAAGACTGCAATAAAAGTGTTAGGTCATAAGTGGTAATGTCATAAACCACAAAATGGGGGGTGGTGGAAGTAAACACTTATATGAGTGCCAAGCTGTGTATTGCGTGGTCAAACCCAGACTTCTTGATGATGTCATTCTTCTCAAATGAATGCCTTCTTCAGACCTAGGCAAAGTAGTCCTGGGGGCCGCTTTCGGCCCACCCACAGTCTCAGACCGGCCCTCACATTTAAGTTGAGCGTAAAATATTCTGTGCTTTTATTTTGAAAGTCACTCATTTGCTTTTATTTGATGTGCACTTGTGGACGCTAGTACAAGCAAGGTAGCAAGCAAGAGCTAAGACGTGTCTGCAATGTATTGCCAACTTAATGAACTTATTGCTATATTTAGCAATTTTTACGACCAATTTGTCCCAAAAAGTGACTATATTCCAGGTCAATTATCAAATCTTTAAGAGCCCTAATCTAAAAAAAAGATATGTTAGTAAAAGTATAAAAATGTCATTTTAATGATTTTGTTTAAAAAAAAAAAAAAAAAATCACAACACATACCGTATCTAACATAGCAATTTATTGAAAGAAGACAATATGAATTAAAAATAATATAGACCAAGTTGTGGTAAACATGTTGGCTTTGGCCCTTGGCAAGCATGCCACTTTCTCATGTGGCCCCTTTGCAAAACTAATTGCCCACTCGTGCTTTGCAGACAGCTGCGTACACACTATTACCGCACCATGTTCCCATCACGTGTCCCGAGCCCCTGATGGGCCTCGGAGCTAAAATAAACGAGGAGGAAGATAAGGAAAGCGTCTCAAAATCTCCGTAGATCTTAAGGATCAAGTGTGTGGTGGGACGAGCGTTTTTACCTTTTACAGCCTGGCTTGATGTCTTTAGCATCATTGGCGCACGCTGAAGGCCTTGGGCAGACATTTTATTAACTTGCTCGTCAAAACATTGAGTGTGCCGTCTGCAACGGATTACAAAAGCCACGGTTCGGATCGGATTGTTTTTCTGATCAGCACACACACAAAAAAAAAATAGTACTTTGTCTTCATTCATTTAGTAAAGTGCTTTTTCCATTAAAAAAAAATAAATAAAAATCATTTCAAAATGTCTGATATAGCCGTATAGGGTTTAGTGTCATTTATTTTGTAAAACGCTTTTACCCATTAAATTAAAAACTAAAAAAATAAATAAATTCAAAAGGTCTAATATAGCCGTTTAGGATTTAAAAACGTAACATTTAAGTGCATTATAAGGCAGAAACATTCTTATTTTTACATGGTTGATGCGTAAAGTAACAAAGTATTAATGGCTTAAAGTTGTCCTATAATCTGAACAGCTACATTTGACATTTTGAGTTGAATGTTTTTCTTTTTTTTAATGGGTAAAAGTGTTTTATAAAATAAATGAAAACAAAGTTCTATTTCCGTTTTTTTTTTGTTTTTTTTTGTTTTTGTTTTTCTTTTAAATTAAAGTAAGCTGTCAAACTCATTTACAACCAGCCGGCCACTTGTTGGTAATGCTAAATTGCTAACAGCTAGCTGTCTAGCCACGTACGTCATACAATGATGGCATAATTAATTAGCGGTTTCTTTGCGTCTTAGCAATTTGAACATGAGTTTTGCATTGTGTTGTGTTGATGTTGGCTGCAACTACAATGTCAATCAACTACGATACAGAAACGTCTAAAATGGAAATAGCTAGCCATCACAACACAACGTGGGTGAACTTCAAAGTAAAAGTGTACTGAGGCTATTTGTCTTGCCGTCAATGTATTACTCTATTTGGTAAACATTATTTTTGAAGTTAGACTTAGCATGTTACACATATAACATATAGCATAATGTAACGTGGGACAGCACAAATTAACGTAATGCGTATGATCAGCATATATTCCGCAACTTCTCACTGGAATTGTAAAATGTTTGTAAAGTGTCAATGAAGTGGCGTTGAACGTGTCGTGCGTCTTCAGGATCATCGAACGAACCATCAGGGCAGCGGTGGAGCAACATTTCTTTGATCTGAAGTCCTCCATTGACCAGGACCTCGGCAGTTTTGACAACCAACAAGGGTGAGAGATCAACACGACTTGTCACCCCAAACTTTGTGTGACACGCGTTTCTCCTTCTCCGCTTCACCTTCCGTCATCTTCTTTCAGTGACGTAGTGCAGCCTGCAGATCAGGAAAACACACAGGTCAGAACCGAAGAAGTCTTTGAGTCTTGATTTGCGAGCCTGTTAATGACTTATTTGTTCCTAAAAGGATGCACCGGGGCCCCCGGAGGAGAGTTTGGGAATGGAGCTGGACGCCCTCCGAGATGCCGAGAACAACATCGATGCCGCCAGGTAGAGGTTCTGTCCACCTTTTTGGTTCTGTTTGTAAAGCGTCTCTCACGTGCTGGAGCCACTGGAGGCTTCCTCTTGCGCTTATTAATTAACATCACCCATGTTTGCTTGGCTACAAGCGGCCCAATGAAGTTGTGTCGTCAATCTGCAGTTCCTACTGCTCGCCCTGGTTTCTCCTACACGCTAATTGAGTTAGCTCGTGACAAAAATGCAGTTCAAATCATCACATCAGATGGCTGAGCCGCCATGTGACTCACTCGTGATGGTGTGTCATGGCTGCTGTGATCATTTGGACACGGAGGGTAGTACCGCCGCCAAGGAAAATATGCGAGCGATTTCGAGTCACCAGCAGCATCATGTCACATGTTCATACCATGTCAGAGTTCAACATGAACCAATAGTAATGTTTTGTTAATAGTTTGTTCCCTCTGACACAAAATGAAAATATTAGATGTGACCATATTTGTGTTGTGCTTTCAGGGAGGACAATCAGCCTGGTGACACCACAAGTTGTGTAAGTTTGCATACTCATGTAATAATGCATATTGTGACACGTCACTGTAACAGAGCTGACATCACACGTGCGGTGCTACAAATGTAACCGAGTAAAACACATGTACAAATTGTTGAACGCATAATTTAATATAATGAACGTAACAAAACGCACTCTGTAGTGCCCATAATGCAACCAATGTAGTGTAGTCTAGCAGATTGAACATAACGCAAAACATGAAGTAACACGCATTCGCTTGTTCAAACCTTGTAGGACGATTCTTCGTGCGACCAGAATGCCAACAGCAGCCAAACGTCAAGCAGTGGACACGCCCCTCACATCCAGCTCTTCCCCGACCACCAATGGGATGGTGCGTGACAGACACAAAATATCACTCCTCGTCCCCCGCCTAATTCATTTGCATATTTATTTATTTTTTTGCTCAGTAACATAGAAACAGCCAAAAAAAAAACACACCAAATTGTGCTTTCTGTAACTCCACAAGATGTTGCCCAAACACAATCTGCACCTTCCTGACGTGACATGTTTGCGAAGCAATAGCTAGCATTGGCCCCTGAGTAATTTGAGTTGATTGTGAGTAGCAGTGTGATTGAAGATTCCAGGGGGGAAAAAAAAAACAACAAAAAACTGGGTGGCAAATTTCTGAATGTTGCAGAGAAAGGACCCAAACGCCAACAGTGGCGTAAGTTGACAGCTGAAGATCCAAATGAAGATGCAGTCGTACTTTGAGATATGGGTGAATAGATTTAGGAATTTTTCAAGATACAAACCTTTTCTGCCAATTTTTTGCTTTGACTTACAAGCAAAAATCTGGTTGTTGTGGTGAACTCGACACACTTGAGCACGCAGCAATTTGGCAGATGGTGAAAGGTTTTCCATAATAGAGGTTTCAAGCTGTTCCACTTAAAGTTTACTGTCAAACTAAACATGAAGAAAATAAAAATACTCATCGTATATTAAGAAAAAAATGCATAGTTTTACCTTAGCTAAATCTGCTCTAAAAAAACAAAAAAGGACTTGGCATCATAATTTCTTTTAAGAAACAGATATTTAGATGTTTGAACTCAAATGATTGAGGCATATTTTCTTTGTCCTCTGCTAAAAACAACTATTAGTGCAATTTATTGAGCAGTTGTGTACACGTCTGTATAATGGTGCCCCCTGGAGGCCAAGGCATGCACACCGGAAACTATAGAAATGATCCCTGAAAGTATAGTCTTTTTTTTTTTTTTTTTTTTTTTTTTTTTAATTTAAATAAAAAAAAAAAAAAGGCATGCACACCGGGAGCTGCACAGTCACAACTAAGAATCATGACATATAAACGGTTGAATTCTTTCTTAATTTAATCTTTTAATCTTTTCTCAATTTAACAAAATTGTAAATAATTCCTTTTTCCTTAAACATTTTGTTTTTTTGTAACAGATTAGTGGTTATTCCATCCTTTTTCTGGGGAGAGATGATTGAAGATTATGTATGAGTTACGGGCATCGTCGCACAACAAATCAAGGCATCACTGTTGTCGTTTGCAATAGAAATATCAATATATTTATTTAGAAAAAAACAAACAATTTTTCACTGTAGATATTAAATCAGTGAATGATCACATTTGACTTATCTGAAAATGATTTAACTTTGCACATCTATCTATGCCAGTTACATATAATGGCAGGCTGACTAGTTGTATTGGATCAGCGGAGTGCGTCTTTGCGTTGACCGATGGAGCTCACCGCTCGTCTTCTCCTCCTCTTCCTTGCATCCACACAGCACCACATCCTCCTCCTCATCATCATCATCATCATCATCATCACCTCCCTCCCATAGACTTCTCATGTATGCACCTGCAGAAAGAAGGCCAAGGTCAGTGGCTGTACTTCAACACGACTTCACCCGTCCTCCTTCTCCCTCCCATCCTGCTGTCCTCCACGACATATTAAAACGGCTTCTCTGGAACGTTGTTCCTCATTCTTCTTCCAATGGCAGAGTTTGATGTCAACACAAGTCTTGTCCTCCTGCAGATCCGGTTCCGGCCTTCAAGTCGTGGCAGGACGACAGCGAGAGCGGCGAGGCCCAGCTGTCCCCCCTGGCGGGCCGCATGGTCCCCCTCCCCCTGCTGCCCCTGGAGGAGTACGACGGGGACGAGGGTGGCGGCGGGGCCGGGCGGGAGGACGCCTCGCCCTCGTCATCCCGCTCGCACCCGCACCTCCTGGCGCGCCGCTTCCTGGACTTCGGCGTGCACGGCGCACAGCGCTTCCTGCAGCAGGACGCCGACGCCACCTCGCCCACCAAAGCACACAGGTGAAAGTAGAACGACTGATGGAACTTTTGTATGTACAATTTTTTCTTCTTTTTTTTAATCTGAATTATGTATTATACCCGTTTTAATAACTTGGCACCAGAGTTGGGTTGTAATGAATATACTGTAAAAGCTATAAAAATTTATAGCTAACTACGTAGAGACGTTGTGGTTCACACAGTTTTTGTGGAAAAGGGCACTTTCCTTACAATTCAAAACTTAAATATAAATAAAATAAAAATTGGAGGAAAAAAAAGGGGGGGGCGGGGTCATTTTAATTTCTCTATTTGTCCATTGTCTTGCAAACCAAACTGGAGTAGATCATGACGATTGTTTTCACATCTATAAAATGAAGCAGAAATCATTGTCAATCAAATCGTTTTGAATCAAGAATCATTCTCTGAATTGAAAATCAATTCTGAATCAAATTACAGACCAAAAATCGGAGTCGTGCCTCAAAGATTCCCACCCCTAATAACTAGTAATTGTCAGAATAGTTTTAATGTAGCATTTTTTAAGATAAGATAGGCCACTCTATTGAGTGTAATAACAAATAAATTGTACTCATTTGCCATCATTGCTCTCGGCTCCCCCTTCAGGCCGAGGCGAGCGTCTCCCGGCTCCAAAGATTCGCTGAGAGGAGGCGACTCGGCGACGCACCAGCTCACCAAGAAGCTTCAACACCTCAAGAAGAAGATCAAACAGTTTGAGGAGCAGTTTGAGAGGGAGAAGAACTACAAGGTACAAGAACAATGTCAAGTATGATCCAACTGGAAAAGTATTTAATCGCCCTTTCGCATTTGATTTTACGGCCATGTAAAATTTTCACAAATTCACTTTTTTTGTGTTTGTTACTGTAAAACATTGTTGCGCTCTTTAATGCCCTGGCTGACAGGAAAGTAGTAATCAGTGTCAAGGCAGTTTTGTTGCTGTTGGTAAAATGAAATCACGTATTTCTTACCTAACGTTGCATTTCGACTGAGTCAAATGAAAAAGCAGGCGAGCCGAGCCATTGGAGCCAAAAGTCAAACATGCAAAAGGAGCGACGTCATCTGAAAGTGCTTTTCTATTGGCTGCTGCTAGATGATGTCACTTCTGTGAAACAAACTTTCAAACGTCCTTATTCCGGTTAATATTGAAATAAATGTACATTTAAAATCAACCCCAGTGGCTCATGTATTAAATTGATTACCAAAGACTTAAACGAAGGACATTTTTGCTACAATTATAGTTTTGTAAAGGTCAAATGGAGTTTCAGGTTGTTGTTTTTTTTAAAGTTTATTTAATTTTGTTAGCGAAAGATTTTTAAATTTTAGCTTTAGTATTTTTGTTAGTTTTCGGGGTTTTTTTTTTTAAAGAATTTTCACTTTTAATTTTAATGAAATTTTTTTTTGAATTTGTTTGTTTCGTTAGCTTTCATTAACTAAAATAACCTGTGTTGTCAGTGGATGTTATGAAGAGTCTTAGCCGTATGTACATGCACATTTTACTAATTCAAATCGAAAGTATAAGTAACTTTATTAGGGTAATGTTGTGTGATGAGTTGGAAATATTAGCATGCATATTTATGCTTTCGATGTTTAATATTTTTGTGGGGCATATGACATGCGAAAAGCAGATGACAAATATATACGTCAGTGGCAGTAAACAGTTGGATTCAATCTGATGCGTATAAACGTCTGCGACAGTGAATGAGTTGAGAGTCCACCTGTCGTGTGTTGTATTACAACTCCGAATGCGTAACGAAACATCTCTTTGATCATATTTCCATGTTGTGTTCCCAGCCGTCTCACGGCGACAAGGCAGCGAACACCAAAGTCCTCAAGTGGATGACCGACCTCACCAAGATCCGCCGGCAGATCAAAGGTAGGCACTCATCACCTGGATGGATGTGAGCGTGTGTCGTATGAGCTGTGAGTGTCTTGTGCCGTGGCCACGCCCACACACATGCGCAAACTCACTGCATGAATGCAGCACTAACCAGTGGCTCTCACACATCCACCCATCAGTGGGACGTGTGTCAAATTTGCAAACATGAATTTGTCCCGCAACGCGGATGTGGTCGCACTCGTCCCGTGGCGCCCAATCCCGCGGTCTCCCCTCGGCGAGGCGACCGCTCCCGCCGGCGCGTTTGTCTTGTGACTAACCCGAGAAGCCGCTCACCGCTTTCCTCCCTCCCTCCCTCTCTCGCCCCCCGACCGACCCAGGACGCCAGCACCACCTTTTCCCCAGGAGCACGTTGAGGCACCAGGCTGTGCTCCACTCACACAGGCGCCACTCGGCGCCGCCCGCCCCCACGCCCCCCTCCCATTGCCCCCTCAGTAAGTAGCAGCGTGGCCGTAAGTAGACGCGTCGTCCACTGTCAGGTGGCACTGTGAGAGCATCCCGCTTCCGTCACGTCCGCACGTGCTCTGTGTGTGCGTGCGTGTCATGTTTGTGTCATGCGTGTGATGTTGAGGTAATTATTAACACAGCAACGATGTAATTCATCAGAAGCACACATCGGTCCTTTGGGTTGGGGGTCTTCAAGTCTGTCTTAGTTGTCAAATTAGGGTTTCATGCCAGGATGGGGGGTTTCAGATCAGGGTTAAATGAGGTTGGGGGTTCAAATTTTGATTTCATATCTAGGTTCGAGTTTCAAGTAGGGATGTTTGATACCATTTTATTTCAAACCGATATCGATATGACTATTCACTCTTTGGGTACTCACCGATAGGGGTGTGCAATTAGTCAAAATTCAATTACAATTTCAGTTATTGCGCTCCACAATTACAAAATAGGATTTGTTTAAATTGATATATGAACCTTTTTTATTTTAAAATGACTCATTTAAAGGCAGGGTCTTCCGTTTTCACTCAGGGAAATGCAGGATGGATACCCATGAACTCCTTCTCAATCTACACCTCTGGGCTTCTGTTAATGTAACCCGAACCCTTTTAAAGTATTTTCTTACATTTATGAAAAACCTGACTTATTGTACTTTTAAGACAATGCAGAATCTTTGTAACTTATATTTGCAATTATTGAATTAGATTCTGAAAATATTTTACTTTCATTAATAAAAAAAATAATAATAATTTGACCAGTTACTGCCTCCACAAAATGTAGTTTAGAATTTTATATTTGTGTAGATTTTAATCATGTCGTTGACATTTAAGAAGAATTGATGTGCCGTAATTAATCCATCGGATTGAATCAAATCGGGGGGAAAAAAATCAAAATGGAATCAAACTGAATTCTTGTGAATCGAAATCAAATTCATTGAGGGAAATTAGAAATGAAAACCCAGCTCTATTGCTGATAGATTTTCTTCTTTCACGTCTGTCTATTGTCAATGTCACGTGCTGCACGCGTCTAACATGTTGTCCATGTGTTGACGTCAACTCAACCTCGGTCGTTGTTTCCCTCCGAACTTCTCCCTCACGCTCTTTGTCCTTCTTCTCGGTCGTCGGCGCAGACGCCAAACACCGCGCCGAGAGCGAGCTGGGCCCTCAGACTCGCCCTCGCAGCAACACGCTGCCCAAGAGCTTCGGCTCCACGCTGGAGCAGACGTCGGAGGCGGCGCAGCCGCAGCAGGCCTCGGCGCCGCACCCCACCCGAGAGGAGACCATGGAGCTCATCCAGCGACGCGTCACCGGCAGGCGGCAGGAGGACGGCTGGCCTGACGACATCAAGGTGAGACGCGCGTTAGCATTAGCGTTAGCGTCACGTGATATCCTCACTCAGTTCTTTGGTACTCGCCGCAGAAGATGACAAAAGAACAACTGTCCTGCGAGAAGACGGTCCTCCAGAAAAACCTGCTGCACTACGAGGAACTGCACGGGCGACCGGTCAGTTCACATAGTCACTTGCTGGTCCAGTCCTCTGGCGCGTACTCTACAATGTTTCCTCTTCACGTGTGGTGCCAGGTGACTCGCGAGGAGCGTCTGGTGGTAAAGCCTCTCTACGAGCGTTACCGTCTGATCAAACAGATGCTCACCAGAGTCACCATCACGCCCGCCGTCACTGTGAGTTTGCGCACATTAGCGTCAGTAGCATCAATAGCATGGATGTTTGCATCGTTTCAATTTAGCGTTAGCATGTGAGCATTTGCATAATAAAGCATGGAGACATAATTTAGCATTAGCGTGAATTAACATTAGCAACAATCTTATGTTGACATGTCCCGTCTAGGTGTCTCCTTCTCCTAAAAGGAGGAGCCAAACCCTCCAGCCAATCATTGAGGGAGAGACGGCTCACTTCTGGGAGGAGATCAGAGAGGAGGAGGAGGAGGACGAGGACGAGGAGGAGCGAGTGGCAGCAGAAAAAGACGACAAGGAGGAAGACAAGAAGGAGGAGGAAGACTTCAACGAGGAGGACGATGAAGATGAGGAGGAGGAGGAAGGAGAGAGCAGCGGAGGAGAGATGCAGAGTTCAGAGGTCATCATGGCCATGGAGACCAGCACCAGCGCAGGGGGGTCCATGAGAACCAAGATGGAGGAAGGCTCCGGGAAGATGGCGCTCGACCTGAGACTGTCCAGCTCTAACGCCTCGTCCATGTGAGAGCGCGCACACACGCACGCACGCACGCACGCGACAAAGTTTCCAGACGACATCACTTCCTGTGTATGTGCTCGTTAGGCCAGAGCTGCTGGAACAGCTGTGGAAAGCCAGAGCAGAGAAGAAGAAACTGAGGAAGACCATCAGAGAATTTGAGGAAGAATTCTATCAGCGGAACGGCAGGTACGTGCACATCAAGGTAGGCTTTAAAGCCACGTATATGGTTTCAAATTGGGGTGTCAAGCCAATTTGTTTGTTGTTTCAGCCCTAATTATAACCCAGTGTTAGGGATGTAACGATAAGGGCGATATTGTGATATTAAAACTGCCCCAATATCGTCGTCATGTTTATAATATTTAGAAGGAACACATAAAAAAAAATTTTTCCATTTGTGCAGTTCTAGCACCCTCTAGTGGCTAGTTTATTAGTGCATTTTAATTTTCATTAGGGATGTTTTGGCCTAATATGTTTAAAATCTATGCTATTATCAGGTGAAGGGAACCTAATTTGCTTGTGAAGCGATCAATTTGTGCTTGCATTAGCAAGTTAGTGCCTCAATATTGTTATTAGAGATTGTAGGTGGTTTATATGCATTGCCATTAATGTACAAAAGCACAATATTGTGCTTTTTTTTCTTTTTTTTTTGTATGTTTGTTTTTTTGTTTTGTTGTGGGGTTTTTTAACAATATTGTGATCTTTTTTTAAATATCGCCAATATCGTGATAATTATCGTATCGTGACCTTCATATCGTGATATCGTATCGTTAGGGTTTGTCTAATGTGCAATTGTAACACAATCAGAAAGTATTTTGATGTATTTATTTGTGTTTTTCTTCACCTTGTTAGGAACGTGCAAAAGGAGGACCGTGAGCCCATGCTGGACGAGTACCGAGCCTACAAGAGACTCAAGGCCAAGCTGCGCCTTCTGGAGGTGCTCATTAGCAAACAGGATTCCTCAAAGTCTATATAGACACACACGCTCGCGCACACTCACACATTCAGTCTTCACAAAGAAAAAAAACTGAGCAGCTCTCATCATTCGATCATTAGCGGCCTCGACCAATCACTGCTCCCCGCGTAGCAACCCCAAGCAGAGCTCAGTCGGCACCGGGGCTTCAAAGAGTTGTTGCTCTTGACACCTCGGGACTTTTTAGGCGTCCTTTTAACATAAAAATGTCTTCTTCTTTTTTTTTGTAAACAAAAAGTGTTTTTTTTTTCTTTTTCCTCCTTTTTTTTTTTTTTTTTTAATAAGCTTCCTCCAACCTCATGTTGGCAGTGTTGGTGGTTTCCTGCCGGCAGGTGCCGTGAGACATTTGTGGAAAGCTCATAAAAGCCAGCGTTTTGGGGGGTAAAAGTGTTTATGATGATGTGTTTAAAAAAAAAAAAATTGTTTGCACAGCATTCTTCAGAATGCAGCCCTGTTTGTGTGTGTGTGTGTGTTTTAAAGATGAAGCACTACTTCTATACAAATATAAATAAATATATATATATTGTGTAAATACAACCACATGAGGATGAATGTCATAAATGTTTAAATTATATCACGGTCGCCTCAGTCTTTTTACTTTTCTTTTCTTTTCTTTTTTTTTTTTGCATAATAGTTGTGACACCTGATGGGTTTTTTTCTTTTTTTATTATTGCTGTGATTTCCTCATATCTGACTTAATGTGTGACAATGATTTTTTTTTTTTTTTTTTTATAATCTACTCAGCAAAGTGTATAAAGCAGCTTTTGAATTTGTGTTAGTGCGTGATCATGCTCGTCCTGTGATGTTTCAGATTTAAAAGGAAAAAAAACCTTGCATGCTACAACATAGCAACAATGACACAATGTTTTATTGTTTCTATTATTTGTGCCATAAAGAAGCAGCAATAATAAAAGTGTGTTGATCTACACATTTATTTTTGACTTTTTCTTTTTTTTTCCACAAACTTATTTCGGCCTTACAAGTAGTGCATCATCGCCCTCTAATGGCCACTATTGTCACCGCCAGGAACACCTGGGGCCTCATTTATTAAACTGTGCGTAAAAACCTGCGCAGAAATGTACGTACGAACGAAACTCAAAACGCACGTACGCAGAAAAAAATAGAGATTTATAAAACCATGCGTAGATACACATACGCATACCTGCACGCAAAATGCCACACGATCCCAACCGGTGTGCGCAGCAGATTCCACGCTTCATGCCCCTGGCAGGGTCACCCATGGGATCAGACAAAGCATGACTCTAGACCCTTTATGACTAATTAAATGAATGGCAATACGTTTTTCTTGCCCGGACGCGGGTCACCGGGGCCCCTCCTCTGGCGAGGGTCTGGTGGCTGGGGCCATGGGGAAATGATCCATTTCACAGAATAGCTGGTTAGTTTTTCATAACTCTTGTGTTTCTTTAACCATTAAAAATGTTAGTCCACACCAAGCCTTACATCCATCAAGCCACATTATTTGCTGCTGCAAACTTTAAAAATTCCCATCAGAAAAATGCAAACTATCCATGTACGTAAAAAGTTCCTCCCGCTATAGTTTTCTACGAGGCTTCAGCACAGCAAAGCTTCCTGGTGACTGATGTTATTGAAAAGCCAATGAAATTCGGACATTCATGCCCTACGCATTACTGACATCTAGGGGTCGACACTGTGCACTGCAGATATTGATTTCTAATGTTGGAAGCATGCCGATGTTTTCGTCAATGCATTTTACCACATGAAGAAAATGTAGACTTGTATAAATCAAACCTTAGTCTTAGAAACTTGTAACTGTATGAGGCAGCATAATTATCAAGGAATAATTATATATAAGATACAAGTTTAATGTATATATTTACGTGTAACAAATAATGAAAGTATTGCTACTTGTGCACAACTGCTATAAACAACTTGAGTACACAAAGGTAAAAACTGTGCTTCAGAAACGTATGCAACAATAGAACAGTGAGAAAGTGGAGAACAATGAATGCAAATCTTGAATGTGAAAGGAGCATCAGACGGCGTGTTTGAGGGAGGCCAGACGCTTCCTGATGACCCGGTTCTCCTCCACCATCTTGGAGATGGTCTCGAGAACAGAAAGCCTTGCCTGTACACATAACAAAAAGAGTAACAAGTGCCTTATTATTCTGTTCATGGAGACAAAATCACTATTCACACAAATAAAACATTCATTTGAACCTTTATTATACCACATGATGACATTACTATGTTAACTTTATATAATACAGCGTGTCCCTATTTAAAGAGCAAGACACAGTGTTTACAGTGTGTAAGTTTATGTTATCGTAACAGTTGTCAAGACTTGAAGCGTTTGAATACAAAAGCAGATGACCTGCTATTTATTTATTTATTTATTTATTTGTGGTTCCAGATTAAAACTTTTTTTATTTTTTATTTAGGGTATTCCAAGTTAATATACATTAAACAACTGTTTTGTGTTTGATGAGATTGAGTATACAAAAAACAAACAAACAAACAAACAGAAGAGTGATTACAAGAAGTAAGAGTGAAACCACAGCTCATAGTCCGAACCAACATTGATAGATCTTATAGATTTTCATTTTTGGGAATCCTGTCAAGTTACGCCTAACTTCAACCTCTGAAAATATCAAAGGCTATGAATATCAAGGCTTCATAAAATCCAAAATATTGGGGCAAATATTATTTTCAGAGGTTGAAGTGGGCATGAGCAGAGATGTGCATACAAATTTTGGTGATGATTGGCGTAGTTTGAGAGACATTTCGTGAAAATCCGCTTTTTTTTTTCTTTCTTTTTTTTAAGACTTTCTTGGTAGCGAGTCCGCTCTGGCTCATTGTCTGCTGCACAATCACTGGCTCCTGCAGCCCCACATTCAGTGCTGTGCATGATTCTGGTCCTCCCAGGTGGAACAGAGTCTTTGTTTTTGTTTTTTGGTTTTTTTGTTGTTGCAGCCAACCAACAAGCACTAAAATAGCGGTAGTGGTCTCCGAGCCCGGTCCCCAAAAGCCCCTATATCCAACCTGTTTTTCATGTCCTCTCTCCTCTAACACACCCGAATCAAATAATCAGGACCATTATAAGGCTTCTGCAGATAAGATGATCATTTGATTCAGATGTGTTGGAAGAGGGAAACACCTGTAACACTAACTGATCGCCTTAAAACAGGGGCAGGCAAATTCGGTCCTCGAGGGCCGGAGTCCTGCAGGTTTTGGAGGTTTCTCTCTTCCAACACAAGCTGATTCCAATCTACAGTTACATCATCAGGCTTATGCAGAGCTTGATGATGAGCTGATCATATATCAGCTGTGTTGGAGAAGGGAAACATCCAAAACCCGCAGAAGCCCTCGAGGACCGAGTTTGCCCACCCCTGCCATAAAACATATTGTCGTGAACAATCAACACACATATTACGCTACAAAAACAACCTACTGTACCTTCTCTTTGTCGCTGGATTTTTTGGTTTGGGATCTCTTACAGGAGGAGAAATGGTCTTTATCATGTTTGCAATCCATTTCAGCAACTAACAAAACAAAACATCTGCATTATTGTAGTACATGATTTATAATATCACTTTCCCACATTACAAGGCCCTCAAAGCACTTTACATTTTGACCACTCACTCACCTACTGATGACGCAGCATCAAGAGCAACTGGGGGTTCAGTAACTTGCTCAAGAATACTTTGACATGGTCACAATGGCATGGGATCGAACCCACAACCTCTGGGTTGCAAGACGACCACTCTACACTGACTCATACCATATACTTCAAAGCTCGAAATACCCCCCCTTGAGGAGCTAATGAATTTATTTGAGGAGCAAATTTTCAATTTTGACTTTTGTATTCTTTTTTTTTTTTTTTTATTACAGGTTAATCCCTAGGTTAATCCAAAGGTTTTTATTAAATAATACATATATGACAACATAACAAATGGTGTCCTTTTTTATATAGTCATTTTTTTTTCTATTTCTTAAATTCGCATTGAGAATAGCAGCAAACTGTACAGGTATTTTCTTGTCTGGAAGCATTTTGTTCACGTGTGAGCAATACGCTTCCATAAACGACTCTGGTGGTCAAATAGCCCTTTTTTTTCATTATTATTATTATTAACTGCCCAGAAACCATATTGTATGTTTAAATTTGTTCCTCTTTATGGCGTAATTGATCAACAACAGACACATTCTGACACATAACTGAAGGCTAAAGGTACACGACTAGCCAGTTGGCTACCTATTAAAAATGACTACAGTAATGTGTATTGTGCAACGTTATTTATTCCCCCCATTAAGGGTGAGTTTTGTTTTGTTTTTTAACCATTTCTTTCTTTTTCTTTTCTTTTTTTTTACCTTTGGGGTGCGTGAACACTGCTGCTCTTCCGGGTGTCTTCTGGCTACCGATATCTTGGGGCAAAGATATTTTGGCTAACTTTGGCAATTTGACCTTGAGCGAGACCGAGTTTTTGTCTTCTGTCGTGCTCCTTTTCCTTCGCATACGCCTGGAAGTCCCATTACAACCATGTTTCTCTTTCTGTTGCGCTTCCTCTCTCATCTTTGACTCGAGTGACAATGTGAGTCCAGAGTTGCTAACTTCGACTTTTTTCTTCGACAGCACGAAGCCGTCTACGCGTCGGCAATTAATCAAGCCTTCCTTTATTTGTATAAGTACAGCCAGCAGGTGGCGGCAGTGCCCAATCCGGACGACGTGAAACGTTAAAGTTGGTGATGACGTCACTAAATCACAGCATCATCTTGGTTTCAAACAAATAGTGTCATTGATGTTTCGGATTTATTTGAAAGCAAAGGTAATATTTATAGTTATGTGTTTTTTTTGTTTTTGTTTTTTATTTAAATCCTTTCCAGCTAACTAAAGAGTTTAAGGTTTTAGTAAATGCTTTTGACGTCTCAAAACGTATAAACACCAACACTTTTCACAGTTGTAGGAATTGATATAATATTTAACAGCTGTATAAATAAACATGTTATGAATAGGCTTTGTCTCTAATTTCTCCTTCAGGAACATTCTACTATAATGCTAAATTAGATGACATAAATTGTCTGTCAGTTCGCACGCTCGGCTAAGAAGGAGCACGCCCGAGGTCGTTACGGCAGATTGATTGACGGGATCGAGAACCAATTGTTAAGATGATCCACCCGGAAGCTGGAGAGACAAAAGATCCTTGAATACGCCTTTAAAAGTAAAGTATGTTTGCCACCTCTGGTTTTTATTAGCCTACATTCACATTGAGTCATCAAAGATAAGATTTAAAAACAAAACAAAACATTAATATTTATTATATGTAGAATTGTACAAGATGCATTTGAGATGTATGCAATAACATACCACTTGAACCTCACAAAGAAAATGAAAAAAAATGCCACAATGTACATTCAGCTATAATTAGCCACGGTGCTATAGATTACTGAGTCGGCAGTCTGTCCCATTTTGAACCTATGGATAAAAAAACATAAAAGTAGGAATGAGCACATGAATGTAACTTCCCCGCCCCTCAGCTATGTTCGCTTTGTGTCACAGTGTTTTAGAGCCTGCAGTAAAACCTACCTGGATTCTTGTGATCTATTTTGGTCATAATGGGATTTTTTGACATCAATGGTGACCGTGGAGTAGGTAACCTCGTCATTATTGGAAATGGCAAAGTTGTTATTTTGTGAGCGTGGGCGTGAGCGCTGGCGCCGGGTTTTCACATGTCCATACGTGTGCATCGCATTTGAGTGTTGTTTCTTCGAGTATGTTCGTGGCGGAGGTTGAGGAGATGGCGTATGCATGTTGAAGTTAGCATAAATGTTGTTGGACTGATCTTCAGTGGCGGCGGAGCTGACCTCTTGGAATGGAAACATCGCCTGGTTGGTCAATAATAATGAGTGATTAGTTGTGCAAAAACAAAATATATATATATATATATATATATATATATATACATATATATATACCCATATCCTTGGAATATTTTCAAACACTGGTCACTCTATATATGTGATTTCCAGCAAACTAACTTTCCTTTTGTTTATTCAGTGTAGCTATTTTAGGAAACTACTTAAACTTAATTGACATATGGAAGGCTCGAGTGTCTTGAGTAGGGCGAGGGGCTTGGAGCATGGCTTGAAATTTGAAATAGAGACGCTGGCTTGCAATTTTTCAGGGATGTGCCTATAGAGGTGAAAATGGCCAACCAGGGGGTGAATTCTGCAGGGGCTACTTATTGTATAGCCAAGGGGTCAACAACCTTTATGTTCAAAAGAGCCATTTTCACGCATCAACGTCAGAATAATTTGGATCCAGGACTCTGTGCATGTAAACAATCAAAAACTGGTTCATCTGCCGTGGGGGTTTTCACACAAAAGAGGCTGACAGTATCTCACAGCTGGCCAGGGTTAACATCTGCAGTAGAACTAGCATGAGTTGTTTAAAAATGCATGTACGGAAGATACAAACCTTCTTTTTTGTCTTCCTCTGTTTTATCCTAAGACAAAATAGAACAAAATGAATAAAATACTATGAAAAGCAGTATGTTTCATGAACACAGTGTTTGGAAGCAAATTCTTTGTTTCACAACATGAAAACATTCGGGGGGGGGGGTTAACATTTACACTATATTGCAATATATAATATAATGTTAGATTGTCTATATGTTATGTGGCTGTCAGAGATTTGGAGCCCATGAAAAAAAAAAATTACTTTGGGCTCCACCACTTCAATGTGGAAAATTGGGGGGGGGGATATATAAAATAAAATGTAAAAGTTCTTGGGCTCCTGTCCATCATGGGCACTTAGATTTTTATCTCCTTACAACAACCACTGGGGTGTATTTCACAAAGCAGGTTTAGTGAGAAGGAAACTGCGTCTTCCGTTTCAGAAAGGAAGGTAACTAAAACGAGAGGATAAGAGGGAACTCTAGCCTGTTTCATAAAAAGAGGTCATTTAAGCTCTCGGTCAGTTTCCATAGCAACATGGTCCATCAACCTAACCTGGTTGGTAGCAGGTTTTTCATAATGAACCTCGAGTTTTTCCCTGTACTCGCCTCCTTTCAGCCACACACGACAATTCATTCCGTCCGCTGCTGGACTAGAACCAAAAACACAGTTTCCTATCTGAGGGTATGTCGACTCATTGTTCAGGGTTATTCTCACAGCTTGTTGAACCTGCTTTGTGAAATACACCGATGGTTAGGGAATCGTGGTTCACAAAGTTGCTCAACACTTGAATTACATCTCCAAGCATACAGAGGAAGTGCAAAAATACCCACATTTGTTAAGAGATGTCAAAAAATACTCTTGTAACTGTTGAGTCACACAGTTATTAGTAACTTACCAGAGAAAAAATAAAGCTATAACAAGTATACTGAAAATACAGGCTCCAAGTCCACCAAGTATCGGGACAGACAGACGACCTGTAAAGATGGGTGGGGTTAAATACATTTCACCATAATGTTACACACACTGTACTGCCGAGTGGCAAAAGATGGACTTTCATCAATGACACTATTTTTAAACATCCCTGACGTGTCATTTGAGTGATTGAGAAAACAGGGGAAATGGCTTGAAAATGATGATTGTAGTTTGAATGTATCAACTATCACTCAAAAGGAATCTCTTCAAAGAGATCCTGCCTGTAATTTACATTCCAACAGTTATACTGCTTCCAAAATAAGAGTTAGCATGATCAATGAAAGACTGGCTGATTATATACACCACGCAAAGTCACACAAACCAGAATTCTGTTCCTCCATTGCAACGAGGACTTTTGTCGAGTTGATGACTTCAAGTTGGCTCCGGGCCTGGCAGAGGTAGATTCCAGTGTGGGGCGTTTCCATGGAGGAAAGAGAAAGCACCTGTCCCGAGCCCACTTGGAGTAGGGAGCTGGAGCTGGTCCACTTGTACCACACATAGCTGTGGGTGGCAGGGTTGGCTGTGCCACTGCACATCACCTTGACACTACTTCCGTCTGCAGCACTTGGCAGATCTGTTAAAAATGAGACATTTGATAGACAGTATGAAAAAAAATGAGTGTTGACATGCTCTTGTGAAACAGCTATTGTGGTACAAAAAACGGTTTTGACCATTTTACCTTAATTCCAAGATTTTACTCATCTGTTGCAGGCGTCGTAGAAAAAAAATGATGATGACTAATCCCAGAAAATTGTGCAATTAATTAATTAAAAAATTGAATTGCTTGCCAGCACTAGTCTGAACACAAGAAAAAACAATTCATCTATGTGGGTAATATTTCAATTTTTGTGCGTGGATACCAGAAACCCAGTGAGTGTACAAAGCAAAATCAGGCTTTTGAAGGGCGATTTTGGTGGTGCGTATATTACTGTATACTTGGGTGTGCGTGACTCAAAATGACAGCACATGAAATCAATATGTGAGGATACGTACACTGCACATCCAGGCTGAGCTCAGTCGATTTCACAAACGTGTTGCCCCTCAAGCTGATATTGTTGGAGGCCTCGCAGCGATACAGCCCACCGTGGCTGGGCTGAAGGAGAGAGATGGTGTGACTCGGGCCAGTACTGATCAATTGATCGCCCTTGTACAGGCTGTAGCCACTTTGCGGCGGAACGGGTGGGTTGGCATCGCTGCTGCAGTTGAGAGTCACAGAGCTTCCGTTGACGACGTTTCCCGCTGGTGTTATTGACAACACCACGTTGCTCGGAGCATCTGATGTGAACAACAAAAATGAATCAAGACGGAGAATTCAAACTCGGATTAACATTTCATTCATCGCCTAATAAGACTAGCACAAAAAAAAATGTTTCTACGATGCATTGCTTTGTTTTATGTTTGGATGTCCATCAATGGCAGCGGCATGGACCAGACAAATCACTTTCATCGCAACGTATTTTGATGACTGGCATACAAACAAATGACAATAAATGATTACATATCAAACTCATGAATGCATCATTATGAGGCTTGTTTTTAATAATGGCGAGACCACGTTTGAAGTGGAAAAGCTCCTTGCGGAAGTGGAAAAAAACAACAACAAAAAAACAGTCAACTGTTGCAAATTATCTTCGCCAGTCAATATGACAACTAAAACACGTCTATAAAATACTTGTTATTCCACTCACAACACCTCGTTGATCAGTTTAGTAACATATCTTTTGTAATCTACATACGTGATAGTTTTCTGGAAGTCGCTTACATTGCGCCGGGAGTTAGGATTTACAGTATTTATCTTTTTTTTTTTTTTTTTTTAAGTTGAATTTTACATTTTATTCAATTAAATGACAAATATTTGTGAAATTCCGATACATTTGTGAACGTATTAATCTTTATATGTATTTGTAATGGAGTTTTTTGTAGAGCATAAACTGTGTTTTTACAGTTACACTGAATTCATGTTATTTTACATGTAAAATCAGAGTTTATTTTTGTAAATTAAATGATTCTTTTAAAATAAATAAACATCTTTAATATAAGAAGTAAAATTCTGTTATCATGCAGGGTTTTTTTTGTTTTTTTACATTGTGCTTTGAAAAAGAGTCAACAAATACTCACATTGAACATTTAGAGCCACAGAGACCGATCTGATCCACTGTTGTCCGAGGACAGCGCAGTAGTACATGCCAGAATCCTTTCTGTTGGCAAGGAAAACCGGCTCTGGTACCACTTTTCCATCTCGGTACCAGATGTGCACATGGTTGCCGCATTCGCTCCTGCAGGTCAGGCGGACAGATTTCCCTTCTGTCACTGTGCTTGGCTCCACAACGGCGGTCAGTTCTGCTCAAGAAATTTGCGATTAAATCAGATCTTTGATTGCCGTCCAAAATTTGAATGAACGCCACGATAAGGCCTTCAATTAAAATGTGTTATTTATTTATTTATTTTACAAAAAAAATACATTAGTCAGAGTTTTAATTTCTATCATTCCCCTCATATGGGATTAAATTTATCTAAAAAAAAAATGCCTTGAACTCCAACTTCAGCGTTAATTTGTGTCAAATTTTACAGAAATAATATATTCCCCCCCCCCCCCCCCCCCCTCCTTTGCAGATAATGTGGAATGTCCCTTTTAAAAGAATCTAAACACAATAATTAATAAATGTACATTATTCAGTAAATGTTCAACAATTTACCATAACAAAATCGACCATAAAAATGCATGGCTAAGATGCTCAACGCATATGCAACTAGCAGCTCCTTTCCGCTCACAGCCATATTGTTAGTGCTAGCAGTGCACATGGGCATCTTTGAATTACAGGACGTGTTTTTTTGTTTTTTGTTTTGTTTTTCGTTTTGTTTTTAACTCGATTAGCAGCAAACTTAAATTAATCAACAAAATCTATTCATCATCCACCCCCTATGGGGTATATGCCCCGGAAGTGGCGGGACTGTTTTTGCACATCAGTTTGTTTCCGGTTCGGCTTTGCGACGTGTGTGGGCTGCGTCAAAAATATTTGTGCTTCCGACTTCCTCAGTTACGCGTTCGCAACCCGTACCGGAAATAAGCTAATGTGCAAAATCACGTCCCGCCACTTCCGTGGCATATACCCCATTGTCAAAAACAAAGCGTCTATACCTTTTACAGACAACTGAAGTGCATTTTTGCTCGTCCAACTGCTCAGCGATGTCACAAAACGAAAGAGGTAATATCCTTCATCGGCACGTTTCACATTTCTGATTCTTAGACTGCAGTCTCCCCGGTAGTTGCCCACATATTCAAAGTGGGGCGGGATGGAAGCGGATGTGAGCAGGCGCCACCTGCCTGACTCCCTTAGACCTTGATACCAGCGAACTGAACGGACAAAGTGAGGAAAAGGGTAGTCGTACTGGCACTTCACAAGCACCGTCGCCCCTTCCAAAGCACATTGATCCTTGAATGTCACTCCCCAGTCGCCACTCAATACACCTTCGAGCAAAGGAAGTCAGTATGAATAAACATTAACCATCAACCAGTTTCAGGTAAGTAACATGGTCAATGTGGTAACAACTCATTTCCGATTACAAAGGTAAAATGAGACTCACCTGAAATGAGTATCAGAATAATCCAACTTTCCATCATTGTTAAATAAACCTGAAATACATTCTATTTGTTAAGAGGATTCAAATTTGCTACCCCTAGGCTCCCCTTAAACACATTGTGCTGCCAATTATTTCACAAAACAGTTAGAGCGTGAATAAGCAGAAGTTGGGAGACAAAAAGTCCCCTTCTGTTTCCTCTCTCATGAACGTTAGTGGCACAATCAACAAGTTGTCAATTTAGAGAAAAATATATTATATAGTAAGAGATATTCGTTCTTTATTCAAGCCTGAAAGTGTTAAAACAGTAAAATGCAATTTGAAATGAACAATCCTCTCATTGTGTTGGGGTCCACATAGCGGCATCTTCTGATAGACAAAGTGAGTTTGCTTGTGTCGGTTATCCATGCATCATTTTCCCAACCACTTATAATCTCTATGGTAAGTGTGCTAAGATATGATGATGCAATACATAAAATTGGGAAGTTGGAAATGTCTACCCTGCAGCTAGTAAAAGTGCGCTGGGATGATTTTAGCCTACAGTGGTCACAAAAATAAGAGTATTTGGTAAATTAGGAAATGTGTACCATGTTAAGTTTAAAAAAAAAAAAAAAGTGACATTTTTTCTTTTTAATTTTTCATTTTAATCTGTTCATAATGTACAATAGTGCCCCTTTTTTTGGCATCTGACCTTTTATGTATAAAACGAAATTTGTCATCATGGAAAGGATTCCTTCAAAAGAACGCCAAGAGATTGATTCTTCCTCACAGCTGTTTTATTCGTTCAACATCTCACGTTACAAATACTTCAAATGTATGCAGACAGTTACAAACAAGGTTGGCAGCAAATGAATGACAGATGGTTGTTTTTTGTTTTTTTTTTAACTTCACTTCTACAAACCAGCTATAAAAACTGATGTTGGTATTGTAGCGTAAAATAATCAGGAAGAAAATATAAACATAAGAACTTGCGTATAAATGTGAAATTACTTAATAAAAATCCAAATTATAAATGTGAAATTACTAAATAAAAATCCAAATTATATTAGGTAAAAAAAAAAGTTAATAAATATAACCTTGCCAGCATACAATTAAAAACTATTGAACATCTGCAATCAAGTAATACTAAGTCATATTCAATATTCTTTTTCATCTGAAAATGCAGAGCACAAAACATCAATTAGAAAAACTAGACATCGACAAGTTAAACACATCACCCCAAAAATATAACAAAAATCTGATCCAAATCATATTCATACATTTCAATTGGAAATATAGCAAATGTAATACATTATCAACCTTGTTTATACAATGTTTTCAATCACAGTTGCATGGTAGTAGCAAAATAAGTACGTAAGCACAAAACTAAAGGTTTAAAAATAAATTCATGTATAAATTAGCTTTTTTTGTTTTTAATATATATATTTATATATTTATGTCTCGCAGACATCCCGTATGAGGGAACACAAATGAGGGAACAATAATGTGACTGCATGATTTATGAATTCAATGACTGCGAAGACTTGTTTCTGCAAAGAAAAATAAGTATTGCACATAATGGCTCACAGTTAACTTGCAACATTACATCACATTCAGGTTATGTCCCAAAGCATGCCACATCACAAAAGGGGTCAAGTGATCAAGTCTTCTCGCCTATGTCCTACCGAGTGTCCTCTACATTACAAAAGTGTTGTCAGAGTGTAGATTGCATAAACATGTCTGTGTGAGGAAGGCAGACTCCGTCATGTAAAGAGAGAGGTGATCTTGAAAAGAAAGGAAGGAAGGAAGGAAGGAAGGAGAGCTAGTGCATTACATCGTTAGGTCCTGCATTAACACTAGCCATGTAGTTTCTGTAGTACATAATTATGCATGCCAAGAAGAAGTAGAACTTTCAGGCAGTCCCAGAACGAGGATCTAAATATTCAAACCCACTCAGGTGATCGAAGGATGATTACATGTTGACCAAAGCCAAAACATTTATTTTACTCATAATCATATCAACTACACCTAAGGGTGAAATACCAGAATATATATATATATATATATGTATATATATATGCATTTTCAAGACTATTATCAAAATCTTTTAGAAAGGTCTTGCCATGCCTTAAGATCCCGTAATAATGTTAACCAGGGCAGAGGAGAATCTATGTATACGATTGGCTAATGACAGCCTATTTTGAAGCTCCGGAATCACACCAATACACCAGACAATGTTCAGATTTACCAGCACTTAAATATATAAAAGCTAATTGAGAAAATTATATTAATATCATTCTTTTTTTTTTCTTAAATTAAGTTTACCATAATTGCAGATCTCTTAGTAACAAAGGTACAAAATTATTTTTCACCAAGTGAAAAAAATGAGGTATTGCAAAAGGAGTTCTCCCATCTGTGAAAAATGTGCCTAAAATGACTATTGAAAAAAATATTTAGAAAAGTAGTGCATAATAAATGTATATATGTCCATGACAAAATAATCAGCTATAAAACACTGTACAAAAATCAGCAGGCCATGTATAAAATAATATCTTTATCTCTGTGACAGCAATTTCTAGCTACAACCATATCCAACCACGACACGAGTGAGAGAAGCTCCAATCCAGGTAGAGCGCGCGTGCAGTGGTACACCATGAGGACAGCTCTGGGAGAATGGACCGTGCATGCCCATCGTTTGTACTACATTAGCATGTTAGCTTCCAGTGCTAATATCCCTGACAATATAAAGCGAGCAAATACTACTGCCAATACCTGAGCCACGAAGGGCTGGGCCTTAATGAGCTCAAACTCCAACAAGACTACCGCTACTTCCGACGAGCCCACGTTGGCGTCTGCTCTCGACGGTGCGTTTTCGGCCAATCTTTGGTTTGCCGGTTACAAAGTGTCAACTTGGAAACTCAAACAATTGCAAGCGGTTCAAACGCAGCTTTTGCCAGACGCGGGGGCGGGGGGGAGACTGATGCGTGACGTTGGCCAGTTTCCAAACAAAATTAACATTCCTCCCTCGAGCCAAACACAACTCAAACTTTGGTTAAATGGTACTTACTATCAAATTTTGCACACACACATTTAAAAAAAAAAAAAAAACTCTTCAATGCCGCTTCCATATTCAGTATTCTGATTTAAGGTATAATGATGAACCTCAATTAAATTTCATTACTCTTGACAACAAATGTAAGCAGCTTTGCCAGCTAACACCAAACAAAATTACAGTCAAGTAAGAAAACATCAAAATCCAAATAGAATGCATTCATATGTTCATGCACGCTTGAAGTCAAAACATAAATGGGATCTTACTCTCTTCTTCGCAGTTACTATGTTTAGAGGGCCCAATTTAAAAAAAATATAATATAAATTAAATATTTTTTTTTAACTTAAAAGAAAAGTGCATTAATATTTTTCATATCATGGGTCACCCCATACCCCTTTTCCCATGCTACCCCAATAATCCTAGCTTCTCTCCCTTGCCTTAGTTCCAGCGGAAGGAGATGTGGCGCGGTCGGTCGCCACCTTCCTTCACCAGGGGCTTGTGGAACTCACGGCCGGCCCGGGAGTGGATGGCCGCCCAGCAGTATTCACAGTAGTACTGCAGACAGGTCACGTTGGCGCAGAAGAAAGGTGCAAACTTCCCCCCGCAGCGGGTGCCCTGGCACTCGTCACACAGCTGGTCGTCCAGCACGTATGGCTTCACTTCCACCTGCACGGCACACACGAGTAGTAGCGAGGGATGAAATACAAGGACGGGGACGTGGTGAAATCGTGCACACGACCAAAGAATGTCATTCAACTGAACTCGAGTCATTGCTATAAAAACATCGAACCTACCAAAAGAAATATTACAGATCTCTTCTTTCATCAGGCAAAAAAAATGTATATTTGGATCTGATTCCATTTTGCAGCAATTAGCATTAGAATACAGCTACGTTTCATTGTTATTCACAAATCTGTTTAAAACAGTGGCGAAGAAAGCTCGTTTCAACATGGCCCTGGTTGATCTCTTATACTCTGCTGCCACCTACTGGCAGCTTTTGTAATAACTAACATTGCTTCAACTGTTCTCTTGGGTTTAGAGACTGCAGCAAAACATTCTGTAGGCTCTATCATTAAAAACAAAAAAACGTATAAATACGTCTTTGGGACACTGGTAATATTTAAAATAGAAAATATGTATATGTTTTAGGGAGCAAATGAGTTAACAGTCACTGATTCACCATTTGCAAATGCTTCCGTAGAACACACCAATCGCCTATCCGACAATTTTGTGGTTACGAACGGCACGTTGCGGAAGAATACATCGTCATGTGGTACTTACCATTGTACTTTTTGGATTCTTTTATATTTAGGGACTTAAGTGTTCTTCAAACATGTATTTAATGTACGTTAAAAATACAATTGTTGACCAACTTAAAACAACTTCAAATGGTAACACACGATTGAATTAAGTTAACCCAAAGTGAATATATTAAAGTTAATGTTCATTAAACTTAATATATTCTCTTTGGATTAACTTAATTCAATCGTGTGTTACTATATGAAGTGATTATTATTATTATTATTATTATTATTATTATTATTATTTAAGTTGTTCAACCACTCTTTTTTTTAACCTCTCTTTGAACCCATAGATGATTGCAGTGGACATGACATATTTGTGTGTCTAAACTAATAAAAACATAATTTGGATGATGTCAACACTTCTGGTTCATGATTTGATCCTAGCTAACTAATCACAATTGCAAGTTGATTTGCATGATGCTCATGTTAAAAATGTTACATATAAGCTTGGTAAGTTCACAACGCGTTACAGCCATATTATCCTGGCGTCCACTATAACAAATAAAAACATGAGAACGCCCCCAAAATGTTTCCATGATGTTCTTATGTTGGGGGGAAAAAAATCAGTAAAAATAAATAAATAAATAAAACTTTGCCCAAAAGAAAAAATGTGGGCCTGAAAGGGTTAAAATTAAGTTGGTTCAACAATTCTCTTTTTAGAGTGTAATTATGACTTCACTACTGCGTTACCAGCAGTTAATTATAGACAACACTTGAGGTTACATTGCAGCTGCAAGAAAAGAACTGTGAAGTAAACCACCAATTTGAACACCAGACTGACTTACCCTTTTGTCAATCTCCCCATGCTGCAGTTGAACAAATCTGGCACTGATGGCTGCAATGTAGCTTTGCTGATTGGAGAAAGCCACTCGCCCCGCCCCCTTAGGATATTTCAGTTCAGGGTCTGTATCAATACCAGCATAGCACACTCCGCCATAGAGACGGTCCATGATCATGGCCAGCTCCACTGGAAGGACCGCAACAACACAAGTCAAAGTGGGTCTGACTACAACACTTGGAAGTCATGACCCAAATGTACCTGCACGTAAAGGGCGAGGGACACCTCCGACAAAGATGGTCTTCCGTGGGTCTAATGGCTGAGAGCCATCCATCACAAAGTCACTATCATTTAGGTTCCAGGGTCTGATTTGAACCTGGCATAAGAAATAAAAACAAAGCAGGTTTACATGTCATGTATGAAAGCAGTTTCCCCTTTGGCAATGTGTTTGTTTATCACACTGCAGTCTTTACATAACACGGATGGAACCACAGAGGCAGCAAGCCTCTTACCAGTCCCTCATTCAATATGATTTGTCAAAGGAGGCAGCATAATAAAGTCATGCAGACAAATAATATTTCTTCTTCTATTACCACAACTGTAAAGGGACTCAGTAATATGCTAAAAACTTTTTCAAAATGCCTCTACATAAGAGGTTATTTGTTTTCATTTTTATGTCAAATAGAAGCCCAAAACTTTTTTGGACATTCTTCCATGCTTAAAGTGTGAACCCTAACCCTAAGTAAGACGTTTTGTTTAATATTACCATCAAAAATTGATATCTAAACATCAATTTGGCCGCATACTGAATCAATTTGAGAATTGTGCGTTATAATTTCACGATATATTGCCGAATCAATTTTTTTTTTTTAACACCCCTAGCCGGTACCTATTGGAACTTGTTTCTATCAAGATGTTGCTTTAATATAAGTGTTCAAACTGTGCTAAATGATGCATGAACGCCATCTTGATAAATCACGTGATCGAAGTCTGTGCGTCTGACGTGGGGCTGATCAGATTAAAGGAGCTGGGCATGAAATGGATCACGTCACATGTAAACAGGTCTTCATTCGGAATGATTTCAATCAGCACAACTATAAAGGCTCCGTGTAAACCCGGCTAATGCTGATTCTTATCTGTTCTTACATTTCAGGCTAATAAAGAGCATGAAAACACTTACAGGCTTGTCTTTGATGGTGGGGCTGGAGACACACAGGTAGAGTTTGCCGTCCTCTTGAATGCAGGCATCTATCAGAGCCTGAACGGAGCTCTCATCTTGAAAGAGCAGGAAGGCGTAGCCTTGAAAGGTGTGATGAGAAGAGCAATGGTCATCACAGCGCTGTTGCATCCAAAGTAGAACAAGCGTGTAGCAATGCTCACCTTTTGGTGGGAAATAGGACTTGCTCTCTGCCTTGTGAGGCCAGTCAACAAACAAGTGACCAAAACGACGAAAACTGGCAGTAATTTCATCTGAAACGCAAATATCAAATGTCCAATCAATGTTTATTAAGTGGCATGGAAGACTCTATATAGATGCTCAAAATTAGAGATGGGCATAGAAATCAATTAATCTAATTTAAGATTTAAAAATATGTATATATTTTCCTTACATGTATTTAGTATGGTCCTCTGATTTGTTGGTATCATTTACTATTACATTGAATATGAATGAATAAAAATTCAAAATATACCAATAAAGTGTAAATGTTATTTTGCCATACCTATGATGAAGTTAGAGCATTTTTAAAATCACATTTTCCAAAATGCTCTTGCACTGTCGTGTCTCTTTTAGTAATTTTTGAGCAAGCAATTTTTTTTATGTATTTATTTTCTTTTAAATGTCATTATCATTTGAAACTGCTTTTAAATGTTGTACTTGTAATTAGAGTATGTGAAGCACATTCAGTTATCTTGTGTATGAAATGTGCTAGAAATAAAGTTGGCTTGTCTTAATGCTGTCCAAATGCCCAAAGAAAAGAGTGTAATGACATCCTCTAGTGGTTGTAAAAAATAATTACACTTGGGCCTTGCCCACACGTCTCACAAAACTAAGATATTTTTCTGTGATTTGGCTCGTCATCTATATGAAAGAACAGCTGTACGGCTTAAGAACGATCATTTTAAAAACCTTCGAAGTGAAGAACTGCGAATATTCCGTTTATGTATCTGCATTTAGACATCAATAACTGGGGTTTTGTGTTTCGCAATGTGACAAAATACATTCTTACGCCACATATGCGACCTGTCGGAAACAGTATGGATGCCCTAACAAACGTTTTAGCGCTATGACTTGTACAGGCGTTTTTTTTTTTTTTTTTTTTTTTTACAAGCCAAGATAATTGGGTTTGTAGATGTTGTAGATGTTCCGGTCCTCCAACACACCTGATTCATACAATCTGCTCATCAGCGAACTGTGTACAAGCTTGATAATGATCCTGATCTTTAGAAACAGTTGTATTGGAGGACGCAAACATCTAAACCCTGCAAGACTCCGGCCATCGAGAATCAGGATCGGGGACGCCTGACGGTGTACAAGAACAAAAAGTGAAGAAGGATGCAAAGGACGACATTAAGGACGGTTCTTTTTCTGCCACCTTGCCATTCCACAGGCAGGTTCTTTGTCAATGATGCAGACGTCAGACTGGGACGCACTGACATGTGGTGGTAGAATGATGGAGCCGGAAATTGTGCTTTTGCTGGAATGGCATGAAAATTTACATACGTCCCGGCCCTTTCTACTATCGTTGTCGGAGTTACTGCATCCTTACATTGAAGGGCAGTTTCCTGTCATACGATCACGTCAGTGTTGTCATATGAATATGCTTGAAAACGCACTTATGCGGTTAGGTGTGGATGATTTTTCCCACTAAAAATGAAGTGGCGTGCACTGTACACAAGTTTTTTTTGTTCTAGATGAGGGAACAGGATGTTTTTCTCAAACCCTGCTACATGTTTTTTTTTGGAGTGTCCTTTTTTTTTCAGGTGCCCAAAACATTTTGCAATATAAAGCATGAGCCATGAGAGCAGTTATCACCACAGGCCGGCACAGCCAAGGACGGCCACGGACACACTTCTGCACCAGTTAGCCATTTCAACAGCAAAGAATAAGAAATTATTAGTGCCGCAGGTATGTTTTCCTTTTGATGTCAAACTCTCAAATGGGTTTCTGCGGCTAGCGGCTGACATTTCCACCTACGAAAACAGTCACGGATGTTCAGCCCGCTTGAGGGGCTGTGAGTTATTAGTAATCATCAGTGAGTGTTCCTGCTGTGGAGTGATATGAAACGATAAATTTGGTGCAGTGTTTCATCAAAAACGCTGTGGAATCAAATATGACAGTGGTGGAAAAAAAAAAAAAAACGAATAAACATCCACTGAGACTGGTTTCCATAACTTTTGCCATTTGTAACAGACATTAAACAACATGTTGGAATGAAAGTATGGCTTTTTTTGTGTGTGTTTTTAAACCTAGGTACTGTATAATTCCCTGATCCCACTACTTTGTTATTGAATATTTCTTTTTTTCTTTTTTTTTTAACTAAGCAGTCTTGGAAACATGAACATTTTCCCATACGATAGTTTCCACATTCCATACTTTTCCAGACCTGAAAATGTATTACATACATTTTCCATACTTGCGTAGGAAACCTTCACTAGCTTAATGTCTTTCGGATGATGGCAGTCGCTGTACCTTCGTCTATGTCTGGGGGCAGCCCTCCTACAAACACTTTGCGAGAGTAGCGCTCTATGCGCTCCCCGTTGAGGTGAGGGAAACAGTGCGCTGAGCCAAGTCCACCGAGGCCCTGCTCAGTGGTCTCATCCTCCCCGAAAGAGCGCTCATCCTCCATGGGGAACAGAGAGGAATGACCTACAAGAGGATTAAAAAAATAAATAAATAAAAAATACACTGGTCATTGGTCAACAGCAAATTTAAAATCAGATGATTTTGTGTGTCACCGACTGCATTTTTGACACTGATTTCAAAAATGCCTTTACTTTATTCCCTAGCACATTAGGATTTTGACATATTTTCATTTTTTATTTTTAACTTTGACCAATAAAAGCTTGAACAAGCAAGTATTTAACAAGCATTATAATTTATACATTATGATGGTTCAGAAAACATTCCATGTGTTTCCGCACACCTAATCTATAATTCATAAATACTACTAAACATACTACTATATTTATATTACTGTAATTATATTATCATTGCTACCATGATGAAAACCTGATGCGCTAGAGAAAAAACAAGGACAGATTCAGAATAAGCGCAGAAAAATTCATCTAGAAATGTTTACTAAAATTTAGTAAAAATTTGCTGACCAGTGATATTAAGGAAATGGTGAAGAAAGCTAGAGCATAATTATATGAAGGCAAACTTAAATGCAAAAATGGGGCCACAATGCGGATATCCTACAAGACAGAACATTCAATTTGTTATTCATTATTTACAGTGGTGGCTGAACTGATTTTTGTCTTTCCAAGCACATTACAAGATTTACCTCGTCTTCTGCCATAGCTTCTCGCTGCGTGCAAAACAGAACAAAAACCTTCACATAGTTCTGCTGTTAAATGCAAACAGCTGCTTCAAATTAATCATGCTGGTTGCTAAATACAGAAAATGCATCAATGAAACAAAGGCATCAAAGTTTTTAACTTTAGGGACTTATTCTGTTGCACTGTATCACGTATCAATTTCAGTTATGCCATGGTGCTTTTTATGCATGTAATTTACATACCATTCATAGGCAGAGGCCCGTCTCCGCCCTGGTGAGAGAAGCCGAAGCGTCCTACCGTGAATGACAAAACAGGAAAGCCTTCAAACCATGTTGCTAACTGGAATTACCTCATTTCCGTCAAGGATTATTTGCAGCCAAATAGTTTGAGTAAAATTTGTGCTTACAATGAATTCAGTTACAGTTAGTTCAGACAAATTAAATAGTGTCTTATTTCAAACATTTATTCTTACATGTGCAAATGTACAAGTGCACGACACTACTACCACTGAACAGGAATGGTTTTTCACTATGGTATAAGTCATCCTGTCATCTAATTATTAAGCCTAATTATTTAAATAAATTACTGCATAACACTTTATTCAATATGCCAATTACCGTGCCAAAGATAATTTATTGCTTTCTGTGTAATTTTGGGCTGCTGAGCTTAAATAAAATAAAATAAAAAAAATAAAATAAAATAAAGACAATTCTTTGAATTGTCTGGTTTTTGAGATAGTTATTTTTGACAATGAATTGATCATTTATGTGCTTTCAGCTTTGACAGTTTACAAAATGCACTTTTATCATTAATAAAAAAAAATAGCTGGCGATAAAAAGAGGTCACTATATTGTTAAATAAAATAAAATAAAAGCTCATACAGCTTTTGTACATTACAGCATATAAACAACCTACAAACTCTACTAACACTTAATATTTAATACTTACTTGCTAATGCACATACACATTGAAACAAAAACTAGCCACCTGAGGGTGCTAGAACTGCACAAATGGAAATCAACCTGACTTTTTTTTTAACAGATGTGCTGCTTTTAATATCGTGACATGACGACGACTATATATTGTGGCAGTTTTATTGTTCTGATATCACGACATTACTGTTATCGGTACGTCCCAAGTCGCATATGGGCAAAAATAATAATATATTTTTATTTTTTTTTTTATTCAATTGGGCTTGGGTAGCAGTGTGAAATTGCCTATATTAACAATTAGACTACTTCTTTAAACAATCATATTTCACAATTGCTTTAAAGGGCAATGATGCACCAGTAGTTGCCATCCTTTGGTTGGTTGGTCAGAGCAAGCTAAGTTCGACTAAAAAAAAAACATCTATAGTAATCCGTCTAAATTAATACATTGTGGCTCAAGTTGTGCCCAAGTCCCCTTCACAGTTTAGAAGTCAGCTGACAATTTGAATATCTTACCGTGTGAACCAGTCCTAAAAAGCTGGGTTTGTCAGTGGGTGTTCACACAATAAATAAAATGCACAGCACAAAATAATGTACAAAGCAAAATCAACATTTTCCAATTTTTTTTCTCTGCTGTGTGTTAATTGCATGCTATGCGGAAACACCCAATAGCTTCTGACTGTCATATAAGGCTGTATTTATTTATAGCCAGTGGCAACAGAGCTCATCCTCACTATTATTACTGTGGGAACTAACCTTTCAAGGAATCTTGTTCAGCCCTCATAATGTCGATCAGGGAGTTCTCCAGAGAGTGCATGTTGAAACCATCAAAGGAGCGGGTTCTCTCCTGCTGAAAGAGAGAAGGAAAACAATTAGCCTCCTCACAGCTCTCCCATCACCATCTGAGGCAGAGACAGTCCTGACATAACTAGCTAGTGATGCTAGTGATGCCAGGCTAATAGGGCTAGCTAATGGACCTATTACAGTAAAGACTGAGGGGGAAGTAGTATGACACAAAACAAAATGCTAGCATTTGAAAGGGTAATTCTGAAAACATGATGGGCATGCTGTGCCATCTACGAATCTTTAAAGCAAACCTTTCAGTATAATATACCTTCTGAAATGAAGGCAACGGCAAGCCACCAGGGGATAAGAGTAAGTCTTTCAAGTGAAAGGATGTTTATGACTGTCATATATCCTGTTTTGCTCAATGGCTCATTTGTTGCAATTGGTGCTGAGCACAGCACTCAATAGCATTAGCATTATAGGTTTCATTACTTATCAACTTATTACTGACAACTAATAGGTACTCCAATGCAAGACTTGGCAAACAATTGAAGAAAATGAACAGAAATATTGAAACAGCCTCACCTGAAAAGGGTAGACACTATCACTGCGGTTCACAGTATCCTCTACCCAACCCTTGTGATTGAAGCCAGAGCTATTTCGGGGAAACTTTTGGGAAGGAACCTGGGGAACAGTAAGAATTTCATCTAGAGACAAACACTATTTTGCATTAATAGTAGCAGATATGAAGATACAGTAGAACCTTAATTTTAATCAAGCACATCCTTCTTCAACTCAACATTATTTATATGGTGCTTTGCTTTCACAACAACTGCAGCTGTAACAAAGCACTTTACAGGACGTGACAAAACGATACGATGACACACCAAGAAAATATTTTTCTCCATTTCTACATAGACTTTGTTGTTTGAAGCGGTGATAGATGAAAGAGGAGCGAGGCAAAGTCTCCCTTCACTTGTGGATCAGAAATGTCACAGCACAGCATGCATAAATTGTCTCACGACTGCTACAAGCTAAGTTGAAAAGTAAATAAGCAACTGTCGCAGCCGTTGGTGCGTTATGAAGCTTACACAAATATTATTCAAACGAGAGGATAGTTACTAATGACTAGCAATACAACGACCACAGTAGCTCATCAAAAAAAATATATTTACCAATGTAAAACATGACGCCAGCCTGTTTTCCATGTCTCCATCAGCTAACACAGGTGATTCAAATGATCAGCTAATCAACAAGCTCTGGAGAAGCCTGATAATGATCCTCACCTGCGTTAGCTGAGGGAGACATGGAAAACAGGCTGGATAGGGGTCCCCGAGGACCAGGGTTGAGAATCACTGAGCGAAGCTAAAAACCACTCCCTAGTTACGATGCATACGACATGCGGACCTTTGTGCCGGAGAGGGTCACATATTAATTAAATCAATAGTGTTTTTTTTTGTTTTTTTTATTAAATTAATTATTAGTTCACCACTAGATGACGATAAAGATTATACACTGTGACTTTAACTCGCTGCCAAGATTGGGAGGGACACAGGGAGCCTACAATGTTGAGCATTTTCCTGATATTCTAATTTTGTGAAACACTGGATTTGGATTAGTTATTTTTGTGTTCTTCTACCATCGTCAATAGTTGAAATAAATAAAAGGCTTGAAATATTATTTTGGGTGTGGTGAACTAATGTAAAGAACATGTGAATGTAAAGAATATTTTTGGCTTGACTTCCCCCTTAAACAAACATTCAATTCCTAAAATGGGATACAGTCTTCAGGGAACGCAACACAAAACTAGTGTTCCTACAGAGCCAGCAGACTGATGCCCAACTTATAATTTCCTATAAAATGCTATTAGGCGACAGTAGCCTATTGCTGTGTTCCTCCTCTCCTTCATGTGACTTGACAGTTGGTCTGAAATTATGAGTAGTGTTCCTTTGGTGCAAGTTGTATAAGTAAGTATTGTTTTGTACCTTTTACCCTTCAGTGACAGTTGAATATGTTAGTTATTTCTAAATTTAAAAAAATAATAATAATAATTAAAAAATTAAAGCCCGATGGCAACAGTGAAATTAATTCATTCAATCTCCATTAATTACTATGAAGAAAAAAAAATAAAAAATCAACTTCAACAACGACGTTTCCACGGTACAGAGGAATGAGCTTTTTGATGAGTCGTGACATTTGCACCTACCTGACTGTTAGGGAAGGACTTCTTCAGCGGAGAGATGGAGTTAAGGCCAGTCATTCCGCCACCTACACCACGTCGGTACTCTCTAACCCCATGTGTGCCGCCCCAGCCTCCATACCCGCCGGGGCTCCAGGTGGTTGATGTGGGCGTGGAAGGGCTCTGGTAGCTTCCCCAGGGTGAAGGGTGTTTGCTCTGAGCAGGAGTGAGATGGGGCATCTGGGGGAAGCCTCCGGTCCGATGAGCGTGCGGAGGGAAGGGGGGCTGGGGAGGATGAGGGCTTGCCGGGGAGCGCCGGTGCTGCGGGGGAACCCCCTGTCCATGAGGGTGATAGGGTTGGGGGTGAGCTGCGGGAGGATGGTGCTGAGAGACTGGTCCGATCTGCGGAGAAAAATTCCCACCTGCACCAAAGCCAGGCCCGGCATGGTGGGAGAAGCTCTGGAACAGCAGGGGAGGTGCGTTGCCATTGGAACCAGCAGGACCAAAGAAGCCCCCAACATCATCACCTACCACTGGAGACTGGGTAGAAGGAACAGCCGGGGACCAGTTGTTGAAGCTCGTCAGTGAGGAAGTGGGGGACTGTGTGCACCCTGTACCCATTCCCAGGGTCTCCTGGTAGTCAAAACCACTCAGCACTGGTGACTCCATCCTTAGCTTCTCCTTCCCACCACTGCTCTCCAGAGAACCTTTCTCCATCAAGTTGTCTTCGGGAAGAGCTCCCTCCAGCTCTCCTAAGGTGGCGCTGGCCTCCTGCTGGCCTGGAGAGAGGGCCTGAGGCTGGGCCTGGACCTGAGACTTTTCCTGCATTTCCTGGAGGTCTAAAGCCTTAGACTTGTCCGACTCCAGAATCTCATCTTGCATGTTACTGTGTTGGGCTACTGTTGGGAAGAGCCAAGGGCTGCCCCCATTGGTGGAGCAGGTGTTGTTCACGAAGGAGGGGGGGCTCGGAGGGTTGGAGGGGTGGTGAGGGTGCTGGGGTTGCAGGTGAGGCGGGATCCTTACAGGGAAAGCAGGTTTGTTACCACTGCTGTTCTTCACCAGAACTCCAAACCCGTAGTCCCCCATTTAGGACACCCAGTAAATATTCAGTAGGTTTTGGGCTTTCACCGACTTTTTTTTTTTTTTTTTTTTTTTTTTAACCCTGAAAAAGAGAGGCACAAATTGATTAAAAGGATGACAAATCTCACTTCAAGGTAAACCTTGAATGCTGTCTGGTTATGAAAAAAAAATACATTCAAGTAAATATGGCAGTGGATGAAATGCAAGACACGTCTCTCCAGGATTATAATGGTGGTAAGCGAGCAAGGAAAACACCCAACAGAATCAGCATAGGCAAAAACTAAACGGCCGGTTTGACGCCTACAAAGGTCGTTGCGCAGCTAGCAGCAAAGCTAACATCGGCTACACCACCTTGCATGTGTCCTTTTCATCATGCACACGCACCAGGCTATTTTAAAGCATCTCTGAACATTACTGTGCATTTGTGACGGACCCGGCCAGCGCCGAGGTCGGCCACAGCGTGGACACATACCGAGAAATCCTCCTTTCTAAGCAATGACCTCCTCACACGTAGCCATTTAAATACAGCAAAATGTTGATGACGTCTGTCGTCGGTTCTCAATGTAGGGTAGTTCTTTTCCCGGAGCCGCTATGCTAGCATAAGGGACGATGGAACGCTAGCATAATTGCACAGCAGCTGGTGGACATTAAAGCGCTTTCTGCGGATAACAACGTCAAACGAAACGAACGAACGTACGCGACACCATAACGGACGAGAGCTCGGTGGAAATTTCCAGGGGGGTGACAAGTTGGAAATGGAGCTTGGCTCTTTAAACGACCTCGTCAATTTCGTGCCCTGTATGTTCAATGTCACACAGCAAAGCCATCAAAATTTCACCTCGAAACAACGCATCGCAATCCCATCCGCTGCTCTGAGGCAGGGAGAATTAACGTCAATCGGTAGCAACTCGGTCGTAACTACCTTCAGTTCGGCGTCATGACCTTATCGTTTTGATGTTGCCATATTTCAGTGTTTTTCCTTTTTCTGCATTTCCCAGACGGCCGGTGTAAATGGTTTCTCCTTTCATCGAGATGACAGCTGAGCCAGTCGGCGGACACTTCCGACTACAGGCCCCGCCCCGAGTAGTACCAGGGAGTCAATGAGCGTCAAGATTTCCACATAGTCCCGCCCAGTCGAGTCCTCGTCTTCCATTTGATTGGATAATGCTTGTGCAGCCGCGCCTATAGCACGCCTTTATTCAACGAATGGCACATGTTCTCCTCCCAAATAAGGATGCATTGAAATCAATGGGAGGAGTTGTTGTGGAACACTTTAGTATAATCAATTGTAGATATCCTTCCATGTTGTTCAAAGGCCTTTTTGTAAAATTGGGTCGTTTCAAAGTTAGGTAAATTTATTTAAATGTTTAAACAGCAGCCATTTTATGAAAAAGAAATGCAGCGGGCACAATCTGATGAGACGCGTTTTCTCTCTGAGCATCTGCTGTCAGATCAGCATAGTCACCACCTCAAAGAATTACTACCAGAACGGTCTTACTGCTATTTCTCCCTTATTTTCCACAAGTAGAACATTTCTACAAGGAGAAAAGTATACGTGAATAGATGTTGCATTTTTCACTCTCACTCTACCAGAGATCTTCAACTGAGGGCCTGCATTATACATGAGTCAAGTGGGAGTTAGGTGACTTATGTTAAACCTGTCCAACCAAAACAAGCTTCTTTCACCAATTCCAGCGAGTTTGATTGATGGTGGCTATTCTGAACAAATTTGAATGACTTTGCAATTTTGCAACAATGCTTTGAATGTTGATCTGGCGTAGAAGACAAAAGTAAATTCTCTATATACAAACTTCCATATGACATTATTTTAATATAGTATGATGTTTTTTTCCAGCTATAGTGTGTTTACCATTTGCAATATCAGACTCACCCCCTCATTTGTATACTCACACTCAACACCCAACCCGTTCTCATGTGCTGCAGGGCCTGTTGGGGTGGTTTAACAACACATCCTGGTTTGAGCTTATGATTACTTTTAAGAATTAAGATGGAGGTCCAGGTGCTTCCTGGTTTAATATTCACAGTCGAACATATAAAGTGTTTTACCTGGATCTTTATCTGAATCAGATTTTGAACGTATGGCTAATGCATTTATAGTCCACTCCTATCCAAGTTGCCCTTGTTTTGTAAAAACTGAGCTGGGCTGCTAAGGCTAAACAGTTAGTATTGAAATGGAATGCAATGTTTATTACATATTTTGGTTCCATCAAATAATTTATTTCCAGGCTTAAAATGGGAACATTTGCATCCAATCATTCCTGACTGATCTTAAATGATTAATTCGTCTTGGCACCAAGTCATTCATATATTTATTAGCTCCCACAGAGATGGTCACCATGCAGCCACGATGGTTATCTCAGGTTTCTCAGTTCAGAGGACACTTTCTGTGTTCTCTGCACTTCTCAGTATTGATAAAGCTCAGTTGCCATATCAACCAGTGAGTGTAGTGGATTCGAGTCCAGCAAGCAAGGGGTCAACACTCGCACAGGCTAGTGTTGCAGCTACAAGCAAGCAGCATGTGTAACAGTACTATTTGGTCTATGTACCATACATGGAAATAGAAAATAATTCTATATTCGCAATAATAACTAATTTAGTTCTTTGCTCCTTGGAAATGCTTTGCTAGGGGGGCCTTTACATCCAATTGCTACTTCTTGCGGGTCTTGCCAATCTATTGGTTGGAGACTGGACCACTTATATGGACGTAAAGAATATTTTCAGTCTTCAAAAAGTCTTGAGTTAGTTCTCACAATTCTGATTATGTTCACTGAACAGTGGTACTGCTGACAGAACAATTTCGAGGTGTACAATATATGGCTATGCTCCTCTGCTCACAGGACGCTTCAAGTGCAAATATATAATTACCTGAAAGCAAATCCAAGACATTTTGAAGGCCAATACACTGAACATGCATCAACGGTCAGTAGTCTGATCTGACTTCAATAAAACTCGGGTTTCACAAACTGATGATAGATGGTGAAGGCAGTGACACCCACAAACAGACTGCAGCGACTCAGAGTAAGTGCAATGAAGACCTAGAGTAGGATGACGTCTTAATTTGGTGGCTGACACTCCACTCCAAACGTCAGGCAATTATTGACTAGAATGGATAAACAGTATTTAAAACAGCTTAACAATTGAAGCTTGAGCTTTAAATGCCCTCCATGAAACATTTGATAAATGTCTCCACCCAGTGGTCGTTTTGTATCACCGCATCCTCTTCAAGTCATGACGCTTTGACTCAGAGTAAATCAGATGGAGGATACGCCATAAAATAAAACTATGGTATTGTGCCATTAGATGCGGTCTTCCTACATCGTCAAGTTTGTAGCCACTGCAAATCTGACACTAGTAAATTATCCCCATATACATGATGACTTCATAGCAGGTGCATCTATAAAATTACAGTTTTGGGTTAAATTTTCATGCAATTACATTCTCTTGCGGATATTTCTATTAAAAAATAAAATCAATCAATAAATAAATATACAAACAATCATTGTGAACTTAACCCTGAGTTGATGATGTCAATGTTTTGACGCTTCGGTAGATAGCCATTTCCATTTCCACTTTAAAACTTTAAACACGGGCTGCATTTCACTGCCAAAAGAAGTGACGGCTAGTAAGATGAGAGCATGGTGTCTTTTAACATGTGTGGACACCCGAGACGATGAAAGCTCTCTGCTAAACTGATTTTATTACCGCCAATACATTTGCACTGCTACCGCTGCATAACTGCTGTAAAAACTGGGATAAAACTACACAAGCACTGTTTGCTATACGAAACAAAGATATAAACATTTTAATGATGGCATGATATGACCTCCTGAATGTCAAAAAAAATGTGCATTGATTGGGTCATAAGCTTAAACTGTGAAGGAAAACTTCTAAACCATGTCATGTAGAGAACATGAAATACATCATTGGATAATGATAGAAGGAACATGTTAGTTTATTGTTCTCCATACACATAAAAGAAAAGCCACTACATTAAACAGAATGTCACGGTACACATATACAGTACATATTCAATAAAAATAGCTTATGTCTCCTCCAAATTCTGTAACAGGATGGGAAAAAAAAAAGTTTTAAAAATGGAGATTGTAATGATTTCAAAATTACAGGGTTATATATTAAACAAAAAAATGAAATTTGTGTTGATTGTATACTGCCATTGTGCTTTGAAGTGTGGTGTTACATGCATCTAAACTTCATTTCTACTGCAAAAGCACGGCTGGCCTTAAAAGGTCAACAGCCTGTGTCGATGATCTGAGAGAAGTATCTCAAGGAAGGGGGGGGGGGGGGGGGGGGGGTCTTTCTCTCCTGCTTCTTCCTACACAGGCATGTCTCTTGGAGTTGCTGGATCTTGGCTGAGGCCCAGAGGAATGCTCTCGTGGCCTCTGTAAATATAACATTTATAATAACATACCCCATGTGTGGACGTAACGCACTTCCTGGGTCCTTGCTGTATCGCCTGCAGCTTAAACAGACGGAAGAACGGGCCCCCGCATCGCTACAGACCTTGTTGAGCACACACGGTGCTATAGATGATGCTCGGTCAAATTAAACATCCCGTAGAATGCGATCTGTTCAGAGGGACTGTTGATAAACGTGGCTTGTTCTCAAACTTTCAGCAGTCCAACAAAAGCGGACAAAAGTGCAACAGCAAAGACATTTGTGGCTCAACATCATCATAAAAACAGAACGTTCAATCACCTCACTTAACACGCTGATGCGCCTTCCATTGCGTGTTTGTTCACCTGTGAGATGCAATCGTGCAAATGGCAAACAAGCATGGAGAGAGAATGTTTCAACATTTGCCAGTGCACAGGAACAGCTTTGAATGTGACATTTCTGTTCTGTTCAATGAATGACGTGCCTTTTACTACACATCTAAATTAAACATTGTAGCTTATTCCTCCTGTCTGCACTGTTAACCAGCCAACAATTAACAGTTTTGGGTGACACGCGAAACCAAATTTATGTTTTCAAAGATAACTTTTCTGTCGGCGTCATGGCTGTAATAATGCATTACAATTAATATGTGCCAGAACTGGACTTCAAACCTGTACACTTGGTATTCCACTATCAAGTATCTATATAATCACAATCCATATTTCCACTTGCAAACAAGACTGTGTATGTTACATATCTACAGAACAATGTGCGATAGGTGCAATACTGTGAAGAAAACACTGTACTCTACCTAAAACGCATCATAACTATCCTAGATGTTACTATATTTATACATGTTCATATAAATATAGATATTTTTTTCCCTATTTACATTTTAATATTTCAACATTGCATAAAGAAAATAAATAATAAAAATACAGTCAAATCTTACAGTAAGTATGATTAGAGAAATGCTAGATTAGAGCAAAAACAGTCCTAAAAATAGAAATCATCACGGTAATAACAATCATTATTCATTTAAAAAAAAAAAAAAAAAAATGTGGCCTAGAGTCAGGCGTAACAATACATGCTATGCCACAATTACCCTGCAAGTTTGCCATGTGGGACTGCTGGAATGACTGGAGAAGGTGGGGGGGGAAAAACAAAAAACAAAAAGACAGAAAAGGGTTTTGTTTACCCCTTGCTCAGTGTGTGTATGTGTTGTGTTCATGCAAAAATGTCCAAGTGTGCTATTAAATGGTGTTAAGGGTTATCAGTGTTGTAATCTTCTGCATTTTCACCTCCTAATGTCACTGGCCTCGGGTTCTTCCTGCTCCACTGCCACGCCGGCATCTGGACCCTGGCGGCGCAGTCCCTGATTGCGACCGCGGGGGTGCGCCTGGAACCCAGCCTTGCCGGCTTTGTCCCTGTCACCGTGGCGCACGTGGCGAGGGTGCTCAGGCTGAGGGTGGGGCGGCGAGGGGCGGCGCTGGTCGGCAGCCGAGGGCGAGGGCGTCAGGGAGGAGCAGAGGCTGAGGCTGTCGCACAAAGCTCCCCAGTTCTGCTCGCACTGAAGCCGGACACTGCGAGTTAATGCCTCCTTCACCTCCTCGCCGCAACCCAGCAGAATATTCACCAGCTCCACATAAGGACTAGGCAGAAAGACACCAATAAATTACATCATGTTTGGACAAATAAAGGTCAAATACTTTGACTAAACAAGGATAAATGGCAAAAAGATAACCCAGAAAGGTCAGGCTTTATTTCGAAACACGCCGTCCAGTTCCTTACCCTTTAGGGAAGAGATCTTGGAAATGGATCATCTCCACCATGACGGCTACATTCTCCTTAGCAGCTGAGCACAGATTGTGTTTGACATAACACTCTCTCTGAAGCTGGAACACCATCTCCTTAATGGAAACGCACTTCCTACTGATGCAGCTAAACTTGTGTCGGAGCCCGTGAGCCATACATTTCAGGGCATCCTTGATGAAGGATTTCCCCTGGAAAGAAAAACACATACAGGAATGCAAATAATGGCGCGACAAAGCCCTTTCGCATTAAAAATGTTATGGAATAAAGCATTTTGGCATTCTGCAATTCTCTATCCACATGAATATTCGATTAGAGACTGGTAAACAAATGTCAGAGTAATGCGTGGCGCTCCGAATGGCGAAAAAGCCACTTGTGGAATTATTACAATGACAACAACGATGAATCGGCAAAAGGAGAATCACATGGACTAATAGATCATAATTAAAATTAAAAAAAATTTAACAACCCCCCCCCCCAAAAAAAATTCTTCTTCTTCAAAAAATAATACTGACAAACGTTCATTATGTTTTTCACAGAAAAGGGGGATGATGGTGATGGTCAGGTGTATCCTGGAATTAAAAAAATAAATAAATAAAAAATACTCAAAATATAAAAAAAAAATATATACATATATTGAAAAAACTCGGGGCGGCATGGTGGTAGAATGGTTAGCACGTCCGCCTCCCAGTTCTGAGGACTCCGGTTCGAGTCCAGGCTCCAGCCTTCCTGGGTGGAGTTTGCATGTTCTCCCCGTGCCTGCGTGGGTCTTCTCCGGGTACTCCGGTCTCCTCCCACATTCCAAAGACATGCATGGCAGGTTAATTGGGCGCACCGAATTGTCCCTAAGTGTGCTTGTGTGTGTGGATGGTTGTTTATCTCTGTGTGCCCTGGGAACTGGGCAACCAGTCCAGTGCACCCCGCCTACTGCCCAGAGCCAGCTGAGATAGGCTCCAGCACCCCCCGCGACCCTTGTGAGGAATAAGCTGTCAACAAAATGGATGGATGGATGGATGGATGGATGAAAAAACTCGAATATAACATATATAATATATGCAAATATGCTAGTGTGCAGGGGTCAACTGTAGTTTTAAGTTGTAATATCACCCTTCACCACTAGATGGCTTTCATGGCTTACAGGTCTTATATTGCCCTACTACAACGAAGTACAAGCAGACCGAATATTTTATGCAGATTTGGAATGATATGCAGGACAAACGTAATATCTCAATAATATGATTTTGAGTGAGTTGATTTTTCTGGAAAAAAAAAAAATGCACAAAATTAGATGGTTTGCTGTTCAGCAGTTTCGTGCCGCCCTTGAAAGGTAATTTTTATGCAAGACAACCCTTTGCACAAGCTAGGGAAAAACAAAACAAAACAATAGTTGATATAAAAATGTGACGTACGGAGATAATGAGGCACAATGTGACAAGTCAAAAAATGTGAGCCTGCTTGAGACTCATAACTGTACCTATGTGCATCAACTTAGCAATTAGGAGAGGTGATACCACAATTACATATTTACAAGAGCTATCCCCTTTTAGAGGCATCCACAAACAGAAATAAACAAATCTATTCGCAGATGAGCCTGGGGCAGCGAGTCAGCATTAAGGAATGTTGCCCTCTGGTTATACAATTCTAGCAAACAGTCCGGTAATACCTGAGAGTCAAATTTGCCAGCGTTATGCAGGAACGTCATGCAGATCTCCTGTAACCCTCGTATCTCGCAGGAGTTGTTCTCAAAGCACTCAAACACGCCGCAGCCGACGTCGCCCGCGCTCACCAAACAGTGCTGGATCTCAGCTGGAATAAAAAGAGCAGATGAAGTTGCTGGAAACATCACATACAAATATTTACGCAAATGTTAGTGCTTAGCCTGAGAGAGGGGGGGTAAGGTCTAATTTCCCTTGGTGGTTGAAATGATTGCACCACAGTCATATCTGCAATGCCTTGAATTGAGCATTGGTATGGTGCATTGCAGATGCAGGCTTCTTTTCTTCTGGTGTACTCCACTGTGCAATCATTTCAATTTCCTGAATGTGCAATAAAACCACAATATTGACAACTGTAACCAGGAGAAAACTTTGCGAATATTGGCAACTGGTTGTCACTTTACTGTCTCACTACGCTAATGAATGGCAGAGACAAACCACAGAAATACAGAATGCAAACTGTTGAAAGTCGTTTGGGTTCTGCATCACACCTGTTGGAGTAAAGCGTCATCACGATCGCTCGAAGCTTTGCTTTGAGTGCAAAGTCACCACACAAGCCTCCTGGTTTGTAGGCCTTAGTTGAGCTTAAGTGCGCAGGAAAAGTGAGCCGCTGACGGCAGTGCTTGTTTTGGCATCAGGGGAATGTGCTTGGATCTTACGAGCTTGGCCGCAGCGTGCATTGAGTTACACACTGCTGATGCAGGAGTGGGTGGAGGTGTGGGGGGGCTCCGCTATTAAACCTGCTGTGAAGTTGATAATTTTCATCAAAGAAATTGGCCTATAATACTTGCACCAGTAAGTTTGAGTGACTGGGGTAGCATTCATTAGTCATACCATGTACAGGTGCAAGATTATAAGAAAAGCAATGATGGAGTCGCACCGTTTTTGACGCACAGGAAGTGCGTTTTTTGTTTGTACACATTACCAATTACCTTAGGTTAGTGATTCACAACCAAAATGCATATGAGAGCTCAACGGGAAATGAACAAATGTAAAATTATTTATTTACCACAAATAATGTGCAAGTAATGCTTTGTTTATCCTTCTATGCCAGCAACTTATAAAATTTAAATAATCTTCCACTAGATGGCAGGAGGTACATAAGTGTATACCTACAACTGTTCATGACATTTTTGTTGGTGTGCTGTGAGGATTTGATTTTATTATGTAAAATCCCTGCCTTGGCTCAATGTTGGGAAACATTTGCCTTAGACCAAACTATTAATAGTTACCCAACATATTAGATTCATGTCCAGGATTATTAGACATCAAGATAGTGTATGTCTTGTGCCTAGATTACACATTACAGTTTAAAGCAGTAAACGTTCAAACATGGAGCCGACTCCAACATTCCGCCATACACGCACACGAACGTGCAAGAACGCACGTGTCCCACTTGCCCCACACAATTGTGCTGTAGTGCTAACCTGTGTTTTGCAGCGAGAGGCGTCCTTTGGGGATGACAGGTTTCTCCGGCGGAGTGTCGTAAATGTCGATATTATCCGAGCCGACCACTTGCTCCAGTACCGAGAGAACCAGCAGCGCTACGGTCACTTTAAAAAACATCGCGTCTCAAAGATCCGCCAGTCTATGTGGAAACCGTGCCCGGATGGCGCGTGACGGCTCGCCTCGGATTTGTGAACCGCGCGGCTGCGGCTCGGCGTCGAAGTGAATGCATGCGCCGCCGTGGATGCTGCCTATATCTCTCAGAGTCGCGGGTGTCAATTTGGATGAAGGAGTTAAGCAGGTGTTGTCGCTCGGCACCTCTCAGCCAATCAGAGACCCGACATCCAAGTCCGTCGTTTTCAAGGGGGCGTGGCCAGAGAAACTACCCCCTTCCGCCACACCACCGTTTTCACACAAAACTGTGGAGCTATTATAGAAATGTTCAACACTGAACTGGCATTGGTGGCTCTTGGATGAGTTAGCAGCGTTTGGAGTGGAATGCCAGTGAGCCCAAAGCAACATTTACAACCTCAGATGACTTGCATTTACGATACAGTGCATGTTGTGTTCTTGAATGCATCAAGCTGGACAAAGAATTAGGCATATGGACCTTACTCAAAAACTATAATTCATGTTTAGTGATTGATACTGATACCAAAATAAGTTATCTCAATCATTTTAGGTGTCATCTTGTATTATCAAGTATACAAAGTGGGATGTATTGAAACAGCGCAAACAACTCAGTCATCTTGCATGGTGTAACACCTGCAGACTGCATGTCCCTGTCTCGCTCAAGTGCCAGGCTGCTTATGTGATACCAAATGGAAACGAACTGTCAATAAAAGTGAAGGGTCGGCAAAGTGCACTTGGATTACAATCCTCCAGGGGGCCCCACAGATACAAATTGGTGCTCAATTGCCTCAATACAGCATATGAACACTTTATTAAGGGTCTAAAAGATTTAGCCCAACGGTGCAAGGATACTTTGGAATATACAAAAGTGCTCTTTCTCGGTGCTCAGTTAATTTTGCATTTAAAGAACTAGGAGGGGGGGGGAAAAGGCAGCTATTAAAAAGAACATGTCCACAAAATAAATAAATAAAGAAATAAAAAGATCAAATGAAAACTACTACCAGTTGTGCTGACAAGTATACCTAATCTAAACTCACGGTATGCAAACTTACGAGTACAACTGTATGGTGATAAAAAGGCTTATAATGTCCATAAAATTGACAATACTGTGGCAGTTTGTTTGTTTTTTCGCCCGATATTTTTAGCGGTAGAAGTGGACATGAAAAGGGATGTCCATGTGAATTTTGGTGATGATTCATAAATGACATTTAGCTTTTGTAGCTACATGTACGGCTGTACTCATAAATTTACATTCCCTAAGATTATGTAAATTTATGAGCACAACTGTACTTCCAAACTATTTTAAAATGGAAAGCCTACGTTGCGTAAATGATGAGCCCTCAGCATTTAGCAGCTTCAGTACCTGCGGTGCAGTAACTTGCTCCACCTGTTCATATAGCGGAGGGCCCTCACACAAGAAGACAAATAAATGCCAGTTAAAAAATAATCCATCCAAACCAGTCACAATAAATGATTTTAAACTCTTATGACATGGCGACATGAATTTACATTCTTGAATCCTGGAAAAAAAAAAAAAAAAAAAAAAAAAGTCCCAGGAACTCCACACTCTGCTCTGCTAATCTTCAATTTGGTGAAATGTTGTTTTAGTGAAGTTAAAAACTATGGTTCAATTATGGTATGTTTATTATAGAAATGCTTACATTTGTATTTATTCTATAATATTATATTTGTCGTTGGTATATTGAATGGTAATGGTGTTGATTTGTCTTTGCAGATAGGTGAGTTATCGAAGTCTTCTTTTGTTTTAACACATGTAAAAAAAAAACAAAAAAAACCCAAAAAAAAACAAAAAAAAAACAGTTTAACCTCTGCTGAACTTGGCACACTTTGATTTTGTCTGGTCTGGGTAATAATAAGCTTCTTTTTTTCCCGGGAGCTTTCTGTTCTGTCAAATATATGGCTGTAAAAATTTATTGGAACTATTTTCTGTTTGGAAATGGATTCTTATAACATAACATAAATGGTAATCCATGAATATAGATAATGACCATATATCTACTTTGTATCATTTTAATGGCGGTTAGGCTGTTGAAAGAATGAAGGCACATTTTAGCAAGTTCATACCAGCATTTACATTTTTTTTCCCTATTTTATTATTTGGTCTGGCACGATGGTGGTGGTGTTAAGACATTCATCTCAATGTCCAAAGTGTGTCCCTCTCCTCAAAAAGGCTCCACCAGTGATCCTATTCAGCTTATGCGGTAAAGAAAGATTATATAGAATACATATAGAAAGATTTATTACTGAGAGGAATGTGGAGAAGGAATTCTGGTATTCATTCACCCCCTCATTTTTTCTTATGCAATACATTTTTTTGTATGTGTAATGACACTGGCACAATTTCTTGATAGATAGACATCACTTCATTCGCTGAAGCAAAAAAAAAAAAAAAAAAAAGTTCCAGTCTATGCACCCACCGCAAAATGCTTAAGGGTGATGGGAACAGAGTGGAAATTGCAATGCAGCAATATTCAAAGTCTGCTGGATTTGGGTAACTCACATAGGAGGGTGTAACGCACCATGGCACACGTCTCGGGAGGGTTTGCATGCTTCCACGAGCGCTTCAACCGCAAACTGGAATCTCCTGCTCAACTGAAGTCAGTTGAAACCCACCCTCGCCGTAAACACACCCTCAATCTGATCCAATCAGTGAGTTGCATTTGACCACAGGCCACTAATGTGAGTCACCTCTGTCTGATGCTGCATTCACAATCCATGGGAAAAGAAATGTGGGCAAACCCAAACTCATGTGATGGATATAGACAAGTATGCTAGTCACTTAAAGACACGCTTCAACAGATGCCGGGGGAATTAACATTTTCACACTCTCTGAACAGGCTACACAGACACAAGGTTGCCTTGGAAACAAACATTTCAGCAATAAGTACCTTTATTAAAACACAGTCAACCCTCAACGTTTAATGTCCTCAAAGTGGTACACTTTGCATTTCAATCACAATTGAATTGGTGATCGTCTTCTTCTAGTAATTTGTATTTTATCAGGTGTTTTAAACACATGTGAAAGTGTTTTTGTAGTACAGTAAGCCTGAAATGCATTCCTGTACGCCAAACAAAACAAAAGCAGAAAACGCTTGCCATGCTCTGTTGCATGTATGCTAACAAGACTAATGCTTCTGTGTAGTGTTGTGCCGATACCAGTATCGGGATGGCCCCCGGTAAAAATGGTTTAGTTACAAGTTTATACAAGACACAACATTATTTTATTACATATTTGCGTTTACTTCTAATGTTGGTTCTGAGCTGAAAGGTTTTATTTGGCAAGGACACAGCATTAGCTAAAATGCTGTCAAAAGTGCGTTTTTTAACCAAGAATAAAAAGTAGCGACTTAGTCTAGATTTTGCTGAAAGATGTGAAATAATATTCAGGAACTGTTTGGCCTGCTCACTCACCTGACTCGTTGAATAAGAGAGGTTTTACTGGCCCAGCTCTGCCAGCCAGCTCTATGAAGTGTGAGAGCACCACATCCCATGAAATTCCCTTAAGTTGCTTAAAACAATGTGCTATTATGGCCGTGGCTTTGTGTGGTTTATATTGCGCTGGCAAATTGCAAAATCTCATTACTGTCCGTATAAGCCCGCAAGCCTGGCTAGCACAAAGGAGTGATTGAGTGATAAGGGGAAAGAGATGGCCCATCACCTTCGCCTCGATGAGGAGGTGATGTCATCGTGACGAGAGACACAGGGGTCGACCTCTCTGATAGGTGGGCACGCTGGGACAAATGAGAGCAGCTTGTAGACAAAGGCCCCATTTAATGAGCCTGAGACAGGAGGCCAAAACCGACTCCGTGGGTGGCACATGGTGTCATAGCTGCTGAAAGACCGGTGAGCAATTAATCATCTGATTCGAGAACTGGGCAAAGGGCTTATTATGTAAGGTCAGTTCAGATCACACCATTGAGGCTCCTATCACACATGAGCCCTCAAATTTTCCCTGATCCCATAACATTGCAGCCAGAGATACTATATTTATCATGGTGGTCAGGTCCAATAATTGTGTAATATAATATGACACACTCACTCCTCATTAGAGCTGAAGGGCCCTTTGTGGCAGCCTGACAATCATTAAAAGCTCTCCATTGGCTTGGCTTGTTTACTCTCTGGTAATTACCAGGTGATTGTGCAGCCTGTGACCCACATTGAGAGTCAGGTCAGCCAAGCCATGGGGGATAATTGACAATATTCAGAGAAGTGCACGTAGAGAAAGAGTGTTAGTGGAGAGACATTTGTTGCTGCATCATTAGACTGTGTTAGAAGACAAGCCCGCTCACAAGTATTCTTGCAGCGGGACAATTACCTCTGTCCACTGGAAGTCCAAAAAGGGGAGAGTGGTGAGTGCTTGATGGGGATTTGTGACAACACCGGCTAGCTATTTATGTATACACTAGTTCCTAATTCATAAATAAATGTCATTGATAATTACATGTTCATCTGAAGCAATACCATTAATACAACATGACTCACTCATCATACCTGTCCAAGGTCTGGCTGCTCCGGCAGACCTAAAGCAAAACTAAACTTTAATGCACACAAGTATGACTATGTCACTATACAATGTTCAGTTGTATGGGAAACAGGAAGTTTTTCATAGAAAAAGACAGCAACTGTGTAGTAAAGTGCATTTTTCGACAATGCATTGTCCTTATAACACTGGGTTAAATATCAGTACAGCCACTAGAGCTTACTCCTTGGCCAAAGTGAAGACCTTATTGAGTACTTACAAATATGCTAGGGTGTAAATGTTATTAAATTTCTGCACAAACTGTCAGAAATCATTGCTCGTCGTCCTTGAACTAGAATAGATTATAAACGTGTTAAAAATGTCAAAAGTTCGGGTTTTTTCTGGGGGGGGGGGGTCTACGTGTTAGTAATAATGAGCTCAGCGGGTAGCCCATTAGAAATGTGTTGTTTGATGCGGCTTCTTTAGAGAGCACTCAATATAAATTCTGGCATTCGTGTTTACAGAAAGCAGCTTTTATCGCTGTAGCATAATGCTCTTATATAATTCATTTTCAGTGTTATTTTGAGGAGAAGATATGCTCGACAATCTACTGGTCGTGATATAAATAAAGCACGTTATATATTTAGAATAGCTGCGGTTAATTAGTCAGCTCATGAATTAGTGGTTGTTCCTGATCAAAGCGACATCTCACAGATGCTTGCCATGATGTTTCAATTGTCGGAGGTTTTCGGATATTTTGTTGTTTACGATGTGCGCTACAAAGTTAGGAGTAATTGATCGCTGCGATGTGCGTGTTGGAACACGTTGGATTTTTCCGTAAGGCCAGTGGAAAAGAGCGGGGGCTGCGCAGCAGAAGCAGATGAAAAGCCTGCTTGGACCATCCAGCACTCGTCGCATGAACATGTGCATGTACGTACAAACACATGTGCACATTCCAATTACTCATCTAGCAACATCAACACAGATGGACAGTGACAAGGAAAATGGAGACCAGATAGGATGTGGACTGTAGAGCATCTGAAGAAAAGAAAATAGTGGAGTGAGTCTTCTGTGACAATTAGTTCAATTGGACAGTTTTATGACATGTCTTTTTGCATTTGTGGATTCCTAAATGCCTGCTTTAGTATTTAACATATTTCTACATCTACTACATTCATCCATATTTCTATCACACTTGTCCTCTTGGTTGTGGGTGAGATGGAGCCCATCTTGACTGACCTTTAGCAACAGGCAGGGTACACTTGAGACTGGTCGCCAGGCAATCGCAGGGAGCCAAGTGTGTAAAGTCACCAAAAAAAAATAAAAATATTCACACCTATGGACAATTTTGAGAGAACAAACTCCACACAGGAGGGTGTGAGATAAGATTTGAAACCAAAACCTCTTGCTGTTCAGGCTGCGGTGGTGTGGAGGACCTAAAAGCAGAGATTACATGGAAACAGTTCACAGAGATGGTGGTTTATTGAAACAGTATGTGGTGGTTATCTGTGGCAGTGGGAGAAGGGTTCCTGGTGCCGGATTGGTAACTGTGTGCTGAGCTGGCATTGGAGCAGGACGCCGGGCTGATGTGTAATGTGCAGAAAACAAAGCAGGTTTTATTTGCGAACCTGAAGAGAGGCCGTTTTTTTAGAAACGAAAATATGATCAACCTACCATGAAGGTCTTTATTTCACTTGCAAGCCAAACCTGTCGCAGACGGTAAATAAGTCAGGAAAACTAATTGGAGAACAGTGTGCACTGTGTGACACAAATGAATATTTCTGTTGTGATGCATAGTAGGCACTACTGCCCAGAGCCAGCTGAGATAGGCGCCAGCAGCCCCCGCGACCCTTGTGAGGAATAAGCGGTCAAGAAAATGGATGGATGGATGGCATAGTAGGCACAATGCAGCTGCATTAATAGTCATCTATGGAACCGTCCCAAAACCTGCCACTATCTGTGTCACTGAATTGCCATTGATTTATTATAGGCAGTTCTATAATGTTGCATAAAATGATGCAAGTTTTGCATTAGCTAATTTATGCTCATTTTGTGAGTTAAAAAAAAAAAAAAAAGTACATAGTTCTTTCCTTTCACATGGTGGTTAAAGTGGGCACAGAGTAGACCATTACAACACTTGCTGCCAAGACTTTGGTAAGAGCTTAGCCCATGTAGTTTCTTTACTGGCTAGACTCTGAAATTTGAACACTTGATTCACTCGCGGTTTGTGCCCTGATTTGATTGACTCAAACCATTTTAATGAATTGGGGCTTCAGTCCATCTTTCAACACAATTTGCTGATTTAATCTGTCTGTGTTTTTGGTGTCTGGCAGCTTGCGCTCGAGGGATTTTTTAGTTTTCTTTTTTTCTTCTTAAATAGCATTACACTGTAAATAGCTGCTACTTGACTTTGGAATCCTCCATAAGCTCATCCCCGTTCACAATAATCAAACGACCACAAGCTAAATTCGACTATTAATCATGGGCTATGTTAAGGAGGAAAATAGCTCCGTTTCCTTAAAAATGCAGGGATGGTTAAATGTTTTGACAGGCTCCTCGCTGCAGGAGGAGCTGGGGACACAAACCCTCCAGTGTAAACCTACGGATATAAACTAAGAACATTTTGCTCCTGAGGGAAATCTCACTGATTAAGTATTAACTATTTTGACAATACATCAAGTGACACTGTGTGGAGATGAATTTAAGACCTTGAAAGCTGACCAACATGTTCCCAGCCTCCTCCCAAAGCTGTCTGGAAAACGCGCCTGTTTTTATAGTGTTGCTGTTATAAGGTATTCAATCATTTTAATGAGCATGCTCTCTTATTTATTTGTAAACACGCAGTCTTGCTGAAGTATCATTGAATGCATATAATTCGCATAAGTGTGCAAACTCCTAAAATGCAGATGCATGTGTCTTTTATTTTTAGCACAGAGCTCCTCACCAGACCACTCTGAGGAGCTCTGGGGATAAAAGGCCCCTTTATTAAAAGATGGCATACAGGTCTCCTTCATAAGGTCCACATGGGAAATTTATAACATCTGACATAAGGATTTGTGAGTCCAGCTTGTGGTTTTATCCCAGATGCTGTGCGGCTGATGGATTCCTGTCTTATAGAATTGGAAGTTTACTTTCTCTCCCCTCGCCACTACTCTTCAACCAAAATACAGGAAGAAAAAAAAAAAAAAAGACAAGCTGTGAAATTTGATACAAGTGAATGAATACCGTGCGAACTACCAACCAACTGCAATTCTTATAGGAACTGTATATATATTTCTTATTAGCAGGCTTGTGACAGTGCTTATGCCTTGTAGTGACAGATAAAGTTTTTCTGTGGGATGTGTTAAACTTTATTGCAAGAGTATATTGCACTGGATATAAAAGTTGTAAAATATCATAAATTACATCAACTTTGTAAATGTTAGTCTGAGGCAAAAACAACTGTAGCGGTTAAGCGATTTGGGGACAGGGGTGGACTGGGACTAAAAACATAAATAAAAAGATAAATAAATAATAAAATCCCGGGACTTTTAGACCCTGACCAGCCCACAACTTCCCCATGATTTACTCTCACTTTTTCTTGCACTATTGTCACATATGCAAAATCACACATGCTCAAAAATATAGTATAAAAGACTATTATTTATTTTTTCTTTTTTTTTTCTTTTTTTTAAATATCATAGTTCTTTAAAATTGTCATACAATATTTGTTTCATGAAATATTTATGCGGATGACCCTAAATCAGGTGTGGCAAACTGTGGTCCTCGAGGGCCGGAGTCCTCCAGGTTTTATAGATTTCCCTAGTGCAGCTGATTCCAATTAACAGGCTCAGGTATCAGGCTTCTGCAGAGCTTGCTGATGAGCAGATGAGCTGATCATGAATCTGCTGTTTTGAAGAAGGGAACTATCCAAAACCTGCAGGACTTCGGCCCTCGAGGGCCGGCTTTCGCCACCTGTGCGTTAGATTCTTACCTTCGATTTGCAAACCTTGAATTATGCTCTTGTCTCTTTGACTATTTCATCAAAAAAGAATCCAAATGGAGTGACGGTGACACTTGCTCAACGTTTTCATAGCGTAGCCTACAGGTGGCCGGGTCAAACACTCTTAATGAAATAATGCTAAAAATGTCAACTGTAGGCCTACTAAGCAGCGTCATCAACCAACTGAAATATTTCAAGGTGCGTATATCCATACAGTTGATATGTGTTCTCTAAATATTAATTAAAAGAACAGAAATGCCCATGTGCAATCAGAAGTCTAATGGCCGCTCCGCACTACTTGAACGCAATGTAAAGTTTGTTTGTGGGCCATAACGTGGATGTGTGAGCTCCGTCGGGTTGACTTGGAGAGAGTTGGCCCGGGGAGTTGTGGATGTTGCAGACATGCACAGTGGTGGGAAGTATGTGGTAATTATTGTGTTCACGACTCCAATCTGTCATCTCGCTCCTCTAGATATTTACTGGACTTGCATTCCTCCTCCTGGATTGGTGGAAAAAGATGCACTGTGTGTGAGTGTGGAAGGAGGAGATGGGGCACGCTAAGTACATCCATGCATATGATGTATAAACTACTTTCGGTGCCCTCGGCATTCTTCCATCAATTCCAACTTATAGTCCAATCCTTCATCCCCATAATTTACTCCACAGATTCCATTTGTCTATTTGAGGTATTTACATTTTTCAAAAATGAGCATAGAAAGAACTCTTGCTGTGTATGCGTTGTATGTTAGATTCCAAACATTCTCCCCCCATAATCTTCCCATTATGATGCATTAACTGCATGCATTGTTTACAGTTGACTTGAAATGTTATGGATGGCTGATTGAGTACAGTTTTGTGATAAGAGTTGTGTGCCAAGGATCACTGAAATGAAGTTCGACTTGATATGTAAATGAATGTAGTTGTATGAACATATTTGTCCCACCCAGCCCTCCCCTCCCATCCGCTCCATCAAAATTATTGTGCCTGACAAAACGACTGAACTCAGGCAATAGTATTTTAAGGTAGTGATCTTTGAACCCTGGCTAGTTTAGGGAGATAAGAGCAAACTGAGCTGAAGCTTAACCCAATATTTAAGCATCAGACAGTGGGGTCTTAAATTTTCAGTCAGAAATAAACACTTCATAAACACTGGATGTATAAACATGAAATCCTTCTCAATCAACACTTCTTCTTCAACACTTCTGTTAATGTGTGGTGGTGATTTTGTCATCAACCATCACCACTGTTGCCATTTTGTTGTGTTTTAGACGTTTCTGGGCGGCTTTGAATTAGTTATTTACAAACAGAAACGGTCAAAACTTAAGACCTCATCTTTAATATTTAGCATTTAAATTGAATACAAATTATTCAACACTAATAAAATTGTATTGCATAGTGTTAGACTGTACAGAGTTTATTGATGGATAAGTTCATGTACGACACAATTGGGATGGAAACTGCAGGGGGGGCGTAGAAGCTGCAGTTCCGCTTTAGGCCAGAAGTGGCAGTCACAAGTTACAGTCCCCTGTAACCTGCCGAAGTATAAAAGAGACCAGGTCCAAGCAGTAGTTGGTGTTGGCTGTCAGAGTCAAAGGAATGTGTGTTTTCATAGGAAGATTCCCAAGCCACAGCATTAGCTTTTATTTCCCACAGCCGTTCATGACAAACCAACTGGTTCAGATGTGGCTTTTACACATACACACACACACACACGCACAAGAATAGAGTGGTTCAAGCTAATATATTACAGACCAGTAAAAAGAGTACTATAATAAACAGCCACTTTATGGAGCAACACGCAAGGGTCTGTAATTCAAAGAGCCGATGATTTATTTGTGTCATCATGGTGCAAAAAAGTTTAATTATCATATTGGCTCTATGAACGAGAGCACCTTTGCATGACCTGGCAGACTTACTGTTACACATCCATAATGTTGTGAAAAGTGATGATGACTTTAATGGCATCTCCGCAGCTCCTCGAAAGTCGGGGCAATAAACCTCATTTGTTAGCCAAACCTCACACTGGTTTAAATTACAATATCATAACTTTTTAACTAACATTCCTGTAAAATATCGTAGTTCTCTGAAATATTGTGGAACGTTGCCTAAATATGCATTTGCTTGAATATATGGTTCTTTGAAAAGTCATTAATTAATTCCAGGAATGCATGTGAAACTCAAATGTGGGCCTTTCTTCAAAAGTGGCGTGAAAACAGATGGACTCTTCTGGACTGTAAAAGATAATGGAAGAGGGAGGTGCACGCGAGGACATGTTTTGAGAACATTTCTTCTAAGGCGATCTCTTCACCGAGCTCTCTATCTACAATACAAATGTGCTGTTATTGTTAGAGTATGACAACTTGTTCATTAAGAACCGAAATAAAAGTTGTGATTAATCGTGAGTTAACTATTGAAGTCATGCGATTAATTATGATTCAATTTTTTAATCGCCTAACACCCCTAGTATTTACATGTAAAAACAATAAATTGTGTAAATGTGTGTATGAGTGTACCCTGTAGTGCATTAGGTTTCAAAATACAAGAGGAAGCTGGGCCCCATTTAATGAATGTCTTGGTAAATGAAAGTCGCGACAAAAATAGACTGGATGGTCGCTGATCAAATCTTCAATTAAGTGTTTGCAGACATTAAAGTGGTCTCGCTAAGGATAAACACGCCATTGCATTTCGGATCCGTGCAGAAGTAGATGCGAGCTCACACGAGGACGGATAGCCACGCGCTCCGTATTTGATGACCCGATTCACCGATGGGCAGGAAATGAGCTCATCCCTCTGTCCTCGTGCTGGCTCATCTTCGGGGTTTCTATGTGGACTCGGAGCCAACAGGAACATGGAGTGCATCCCAGATAAACATAATGGAGTTAATTGATTAACTGAAGTTCAGATCGGGGACAGGCCTTGTTACACACTCAATCCTTTTCCGTTACTCACTGAGGTCCAACACTACCTCTCTCAATTCATCATGTCACACCTGAACCTGAGCGCTCAGGTCACATCCGATCGTCACGATGGATTTCTCGCTGGTCTCTTTTGTCCAATCTGTTGGGACAATGCATGGAAGAGGATGGAAAGTTGGCTTCAGAGGATGTATGTCGTTTAAAGGCTTAAGAGGATGTTAAAGAAACTGTTTGCTTCACTTAGGGAAAGACATCGTTGTATGGTTGCTTCTTGAAAGGCAAAACAGTTCAGGAAAATTGTAAAATGTGAAGAAGCATACCTGTTTTTTTTCCCCAGTCTAAATACTACAATGACTGAATCCTTAAACTAATTGTTGGACCAAATTTCTGAATCTTACGTCTCGCGTCAGAGCTTTAATTAACTTGTCGTATTTATAAAATGGTTTATGGACATTGGACAGCATGCAAGTCATTTGTAATAGAACTAAATCTTACAACACGTTCTTTTAAACAGGTGAAGTCCAGTACTTATCATAACTATTTACTTTCTATTAGCTATTTCGCTTATGTCATTTTCCATGCCTGCAGACTGTGCTCTCAGTTGTCTTGTTGTTGTAATTACAGTTTGAGCCTGACCCGCGGTGGCCCCCATGAGACTTTGCACAGTTGCTGCTCATCAGCAATTATGTCTTGTGTATTTAAGAGGCAGCTTCTGCTCCTGTCTTTTGTCAGACTATTCGCTTGCTCATGGCTCACTCCAAGATAGCTTCGACTCCTAGACCTCGTTTGTGACCTCGACTTTGATCTTCCCTTCCTGTCCATTTCCTGCCATTTGTGATATAATAAGCAAATTGGGAGGGAAAAAAAAAAAAAAAACATTACAAAGAGGCTTATAAGACTTCAGCTTACAAAGCAGCAGAAGAACTTTACGATTTTTGCAATTTTCGTACAGCTAGTTACCAATGATGACAATAAAAGCATGATATTGACAAGTAGAACCAGAAATGAAACTTATTGCGATATAGGAAAGTGATTCCCAAGTCTCTGTCCTGGCTACGCAGCACAATATGGCTACAGTGCGAATACGTTGACATCAAGGAAAATAGAACAATTGAATATACACTGGAAAATCGGTGTGTCACTGTAATCAGGTGATAATGACAATAGCTAAAGCTCCGGTGGGCCATTTTGGGGTATTGATGGGGAAACAGAGCAATATTGTAAAGATTGATAAATATCTAGTGTTGCTATTTTTGTGTCTAGTTTTGTATTTGCCAAAATAATCCACCTGGTTAACTTTAATGCACGGTCCCATGTTAGGTACTGATATGGCGTCACAGCGTTGACTGGGCTGTACCCCGCACCCACCAGTTGCTATTGAGTGATACGCCGGATCGCTTACCTATAGTTATCCAGACTCATTTACGTATTTATTTAGGAAAATCTGACCCAACAGACAGTCCTCCGTCAGAATCTGACCATGAACATGCCGCATAGAATAACACACACACACTTGATGCAGTTATTAGTAAGTAAGGGTTATGCCACCAAATATAATATAAATGTTATTCATCCATCCATCCATTTTCTTGACCGCTTATTCCTCACAAGGGTCACGGGGGCTGCTGGCGCCTATCTCAGCTAGCTCTGGGCAGTAGGCGGGGGACACCCTGGACTGGTTGCCAACCAATCGCAGGGCACACAGAGACAAACAACCATCCACACTCACACGCACACCTAGGGACAATTCGGAGCGGCCAATTAACCTGCCATGCATGTCTTTGGAATGTGGGAGGAAACCGGAGTACCCGGAGAAGACCCACGCGGGCACGGGGAGAACATGCAAACTCCACCCAGGAAGGTCCGAGCCTGGACTCGAACCGGAGACCTCAGAACTGGGAAGCGGACGTGCTAACCACTCGCCTACCGTGCCGCCTAAATGTTATTCACGTTAATGTAATTAAATAAATAATATGTTTGCTCACTTGAGAAGTGGGTGGCTTTTGTTCTGAGTTGTTCAACACATCTAGGTGTGGATGTAGTCTACCAGTGTGTCAGTGCAGTATTTCTTTACTGTTCTTTTTATGGTTTATTAAGTCTTTATGTTATTTATCTTTAAACATGGAATAAGTTTAATGTAGTTTTTCAGGTGCTGGAATGGATCCATGCATGTTAATTCAGTTCAGTGTGATAATATTGATTTAAAATACAAGTTAATTGAGTTAGGAGCTTGGTCACAGAATAAAATAGAACTCGTAAGTCAAGGTACTGTTGGAATTATTTATTCTTCATTACAGTATCAATCAATCAATGAACGTCAGTCTTTCAGAAAGCATGAGCAGTACGCTATCCATAAAGTAAGCTAAAATGCATGCAAATGCAATTCATAGCTTTGGGCCTGTAATGGCATTGTGTGTGTGAGACTTTAGCGTCTGGACTGCTGGCCATTTCTTACTGCTGGCCAAGCACAACACTGGCACAGAGGCAAAATAACCATCACGAGCACCTGGCAGTGGAGACTGTCAAGAGAATGCCAAGTTGAGACAGCAAGAGTCAAGTCTATGCAGGAAGCCACTCACACCTTTACCTCGGATCTATTATCCACTTTGGCATGACATGAGCTGGACTGAAAGACCAACAATAACAGTGTTGATTAAAAATAAAAAATAAAAACTGTGACACGGACTGAAGCAGTCGCTGGAGATTTCTGTCACTCACACTATCCAAACCAGTCAATTTAATCAACATACTACATGCTGCCAAAGCATAAAACTACAAAAGTGTTCAAATGTACTGCAAGGAGGATCATTTTAAGTATGCTTTGTTACACAAATATGAGCTATACAAAATGATACCTTAGCATACATGTCTTATACCTATGAAAATAAAGAATACAAGATTAGTTTTCCCATACTTTACAAATCCCAATGCCAATGAAGTTTGGATGCTGTGTAAAACGTAAATAAACAATTTATTTAAAAAAAAAAAAAAAAAAAAAAAAAAAGGCTTTGATTTGCAAATTCTTTTTGATTTATATTCAATGATAAATGATTGAATACACTTTAAGGACACAATATTGAAAGTTCAGATTTAGAATATATATAATAAGCTTACCTGCTTATTAAACTGTGGAGAATGACCAGATTGTGTTCAACCTTAGCAATACCATTGCATTTTAAAATTTATTTTATATTCAAGCATTGTAAAACGTTCAAACAACAATCAGATTTCAGTACAATTGTTCTTTAGTCGGCCATTGACACTACTTCATAAACTTAAATTTAAATAATATCATAGACTGAAAAGTAGGCAAATTTAGCCTCAAGTTATAGAATACTAGAGATAAACCTTAGTTGAACATAAAATTTAATGAATAAATTGAATAAATGCTTATGTTTTTTTATTTATTTTTTTAGTAGGGGAAGCCAACATGTATGGAAATCAAGAGGGAGAGGTCCGAGACTGCCGACTGTGGCTTCTAACTGACAACAAATCATATTGCAGACATCATGTAACATCATCAGAAATGAACCACTCAAAATCCTTTCTGTATGTTGTCATGACATTTGCGCATTTCTTGTGCTTGCGTAATGACCACTTACATGTTTTCTGGGAAGAAAAAGATGCCCTGATAGATATGCCTTTTTTTTCCACCATTCATCACATGAGTAGTAGTAATTGTGGAGGGCAGGCACAATGGAACATCACATTGAGGACAAATCATGGGGATGGATAGATTTAGCATCTCTCCTTTGCTGAACCATCGTGTCCTCCATTGAGGCCAGCGTTCTGATGAATGAGTCAGTTTGTCTCGAATGGGCAGCAGCTTGATACAGTGACATGAAAACGCTCTTGGCAGCAACTTCACAAATCCTACAACAGGCCCTGGGAAACCATAATCACCACTTTCATTTTTCGGTCTTGTTTATTTCTGAGCTTGTGGTTTCAATTAGGACCATTTGCCTTGCAATTACCAGGTTAAAAATAATCAAAAACGATTTTGGCCGACCTAAAATACCTGCATTTTGTGTAATAGATTTAGGGCGTGCAAATTGAAATTGCAACGTGTGGACATTGTCCGGGAGCTCTGCGTGAAGCTGCCCGAGTGATAGAAGCGTGTTTGTGTGGGTGCTTGTCTGCTCCTGGATCGCTCGCACTTTGTCAGAATGCAGCCAAACCCTGCTCCAATTTTCTGCCTGACTTTCACGGGATAATTTTAGCTGTGTGGATGTATAATGTCATGATTTACGGCGAGGATTAGTTTTTCAACAGCCACAATGTAACCGAGGAACATCTCTCAAGGGTCAGTGAGTAAATTTCCCTGTCAGTAACTCTGCACCCACCATCCACAACACGCACACACACAAACACACCATGCTCCTCACCACACTGCGTACGCTAATTTTTCCAATAAAGTCCCGGAGCTCAGCCAACTGCTGTACTCAGGCCAGCAGATGGGGATGTGCAGGAATACTTGGGACGTTGTTTACGTACACACAAACACACGTGCACACATTTCATTTAAGAACAGAATAATTGATACTAGAATGCTTTGAACCTAAAATACATTGCTAAAGGCTGCTGTGAGTCTTTACCTCATATTTATGCTGTCAAATGAGTTGACTGCTGCGCACAAAATTAAAGGACGCCTGTGACAACACCGTTCATGTCAATTACAAACGGCAGGTTGCCGACAACGTCTTGTACTATGAGTACTTCATTACCATTAGTGTGCTTGACAGATGGGATACACTCAGGGGTGCCAAACTCAGGTTAATCACAGGCCACATAATTAGGGTGACCATATTTTTATTTCCAAAAGCGACGACATGGCCTCGAGATTTTTAAAGTTGCATTGTGGAGTTTGTCACTTTTTTTACTCGCAACTGCCACTTCTGGCTTGCGCCCAATTCACACTGACTGCGGAAAGGATGTGGTGCGTTTTCCGTACGGCTTCCGCACGGACTGATCACGGGAGTTCACGCTGGAGAGTTGAGTTCACACGATAATAACCGTGTATATACAGTCCTATTTTTTAAACAACAGCCACGCTTGCCTCTGCTTCTGGGATTTCTACCATGGCTCTTCTACCATAAAGTACGTTTTGTGTTTAAATAGTGTTATTTTGTCATGTTTAATGTATTCTGAGCTAATTTTTTGGTCTTAAATGTCCGACTCATGTCATGCTATGTAGCTAGCTTACCCCCCGTGTGGGTGTGGGCCTGTGGCCTCTCCTAATGTGGGCTAAAGCGTGCTTAGCACACGACATGTAGCTTGGCCTAGCAGAGTTAAAAGTCACCCGGATGTTTACCGTCCACTTCGACTCGCCGGCAGCTGGGTCTCCCAGTTTCATCCGGCTTTTGGTTGGAAACAAATCTTTGATGAGTCCTCCGTGGCTGTACTGCTTTTGAAGAAGTGCTTCTTTGCTCTAAGGCGTAATTCCACCTTTGATGTCCGCTGTGGGACGCGATAATTCCTGTGAATTCTTTGTTGTCACTGGCAGACATTTCATTCAATGTGTATTTTACGCACGCGATACGTCACGATGATCACCTGACTGTCCAAAATGCCCGATACAGTACTTAACGCAAAAATATTCATTAAAAGTGCTATAAAATCTATGATGAATCTAACTTTAATGAGTACTGTATTCAATTCTGTACTGGATGTTTGAGGCAAATATGTCTGGGGAAAAACATCAGGGAATTACAAGGAGAACTTTAAACTTGTTTTATGCTTCAGGTGGTGAGTGGGATGATGGGGAAACAAATCAACAAACAGTAGTAATGTTTAATATGGTGTTGACTGCTTTGATGGTGACACAGCTGAGATGGAAAGTCACACAGCCAAGCACAGTGGTTGGGATTAAAATCCCTTTGGCAGGCTTTCAGTCCACACTGAGAGCTTGATGTCTTTCTTGCCTGGGGGCCAACTGAGGTGAGAAAACTATTGTAAGTCGTTTGTTGCCGTCATGGCTGTAAAAGAAAAAACATGCAGCAAGCATCTTAAAATTGTTCTTAAAGCCAGAGGAAATTCACATTTTTAACATCTTAACACTTTTTTTTTTTTTTTTTTTTTTTTTTAATGTGCGAGAGCCCACACATGACAAGGAAAATAGTATGCACAGATTCTGGCCTCGACTTAAGTGCGTCATCTACGCATTTTTATGCTGGATACGCATTCTGGTTGGAGGAACCCTAAAATGTGGCCTCTACCGGTCAAATTTGGCCTTCTACATATTCTTCCAGGGACTTGAGCCTCCCCCCCTCTCGAGGTTTTACTGTGGTAAGTCAAGCTCCCTGGTAATGTGAAACACCACATTGCATTTGAAGGTTGGCTACAGTTGCAATGTATACCAAACATACTAAAAACTATTGCAAGGAAAACACTCGCTAAATCCTCTTCTATCACAATAACAAATTGTTTTCTTTTGATTTTCTTTCTTCCATTTTTACCGAAGTCCCATTATATATTCAGTCTTAAGCACAATAATTCTAATCAAATTAGCATGGTGGAAGCTTGGAGGAGAAAAGAACAGCCTGTGGCATTAGCTCACTAGGGAAATGTGTATTGGTTCACGACAAATAATAAGCTAAGTTAGTGTTTGTTCATCCCCGGTAGGCATTGAACATTACAGCAGTCTCCCTTTGGATTTGGGGGCAGGTCAAGAACTCAACTCAGTTGTAACATAACACTTTGCAGAACACATTGACATAGAAGTCGCAGGTTTGTTGTCGTTTTACGGTCGCCTGAGGACAAGCGTTGGATTTTGTTCAGCTCATTTCCTCCCTATACATACAAATCCTCCGAGGCCGGGATCTAGCATGATCACACATGAGCTAACAAAACAAAATTATTTTATTATTATATTCAGTCTGCGTGTGTGCGTGTCTGTGTATCAAAGATTTTTTAAACAAAGATGTTTTAAAACCCACTTTCATCTTGCTTTTGACCAGGCACAGATGGCAAATCCAGGTCCGGAAAGTAAAAACCCAGCTACAGTTTGGCTTTAGCCCCTTGTGCTAGCTATCTATCTAGCTCACTAGTAGGTATCTGAGCACTGGGGAGCTAGCTAGGGAGCTCGCTAGCTAGCAGCATAGTGACAGGACTACAAAATTCGGAGTTTAAGGATTATGCTAGAAATGACATTAACTACACAACATGTTACAGAGGTGGCAAATCCAGGTCCAGGCGCTAGCTAGCAAGCTGCCGAGCTAGCTCCCTGGGTGTTTGGTTGCCTGCTAGGGAGCTAGCAAGCTAGCTAGCTAGCACAAGGGACTAAAGCCAAACTGTGGCAGGGTCTTGACTTTCTGGACCTGAATTTGCCACCTCTGTGACCAGGGCAGGTGTAACCCTCACACATCCATTTGATTCAAGTGTTTCACAAAAGCTTCTTTTGCCTAGCATCACTACTAATTAGCTCTTTCTGTATTACATCACCATCATAGAGTCTCTGTGGTTTGGCTGACGTCTTTGTTGACCATGCATGCCAAGCCAAACAAAATGAAAGGTCAAAAACCCTCTGGAGAACCGCCCACCTGTTCTTACAGGCACTGGCCATCGGACAGAATTATTTTGTTGGCCCCTGACGATGCTCATGAACTTAGTGTCTGGTTTCAGCATGAGGAGCGTGAAGGGATAACAACAACAACAATAATAATATAATAAGCAAATGTGACATTTAGCCACAAGTACATTAGGTAAACAATCAACCAAAATAACATTGCATTGTAAAATCTCATAAAGTTGATTCTGTGAAATTAGTACAATAGTAATTTAACAATTGTTTCATAGTGTACACTCAAGCGTTCAAATCAAATATGTATGTCATATAAAAAGTAGAAGTAATGCAAAAATACTGATGAGCTACCACCTCTAAACTCATCGATAAGAATGAATCTGAAAATCTGAATCATGACATCGCTCATCCACTGGTGAAATATTGTATTATATATGGTATTATTTTAAAAAACTTGGTCCAGCGACAACATTATGACCACATGCAGAATGTATTATTCATTCCTACAATATGTTGCAACCGTCCAAGTCAAAGTGTGACCAGTTCACCACGGAAAAATGTGCCACATATCATTCATAGTGCCTAACAGCTGCTTTACGCATCAAGCAAGCAAATACAAGCAATCATCAGTCACCCTCCTTAAAACTCTGGTCTGCTTTACTGCCATGATACATCATGTTACACATATGTGTACGAGCCGAGCCGAGCCATCATTCTGAGCATTAAGGGTGGGATGAGGTGTGGTGGGAGTTTCGAAACAGAAAAAAAAAAACAGAAACATGACTAAGCAAAAATATATTGTATTAAATAATTGACTTGTAAATAATAGCTACTTCATTAAATAAAATCAAATAACTAACATTGAAACCCTTAAATGTCTGTTGTGTGTATCTGTGCGCTGTGCATGGAGTTTTCCTACCTTTCTAATATGTCCCAAGGCCGTTGCATTCTGGGTAATCCAAAAACCTCGGAACCCTACAATAGACGGACCCACCACCGCTCTACTAGCCGCTACCAGCATCCATCCAATTCACAGTGGAGCCGTTCACTTCGCCATCGTCTCGAATTCTCAGACGGGCGACGTGTCATTGGAATGAGTGTTTAGATTTGTGTCGTTGATATCAACTAATATCAACCGTCGACAAGCTGCGCTTGTCGTATAGGGCTCCTACTGCTAACTGCATTGTCATTGCAGTGTTGAAAGCAGTATTTTTTGTTTGTTTGTTTGTTTGTTTGTTTGTTTGTTTGTTTGTTTGTTTGTTTGTTTGTTTGTTTTTCTTATTATATGGGAAGCCGTCGAGTGGTAGCTCCATTTACCTCGGTCCCCTAGGCAATCACACCGGTGTAAATTCATTAGATGAAATATCATAGCTGATTTGTGCCGGGATCTTGTTGCACAGCCGTAGAATGCTGCAGGGAGTTTGTTGCCATTCACTGGTCTCAGGTCAAGTCCATGGGCCCCAAACACATTTCTTTGCTTGGGATTTGGAAAGTGATACTGCGGGTATTATTCCCCAACTTATTGACGGCGTAAATAGATGTGGAGGTTTGCACTCTTGCAGGAATCTGCAGCTCCGAGCCAATTGTCCATGTGGCGACAGTTTCAGCTTCACACAGAAATGAGAAGCATGCAGCAGGCAGCGCTGGCTGTGGCAGCAGGCCAACCGTGCCAGGTGCTCTCTCGGTCCCCGATGCAGTGTGCTCCCAAATGTGCTCTGCTCATTCTCGCTTGTGGAATGATAACACACAAATTGCTTTTGAATCTCTTTTTATAGTTACTTTTTATTAGTTTTGCCCCAAGTGAGCTGTTTGATTCATCACTCCCTTTCACGGCCATGTCAGTGCTTCTCCTAAAATGGAGGAATTTAAAGGGTTTGGTTTAACTTTAACTACAGGCAGGGATCTGGTGCATGCAGCTAGCCATTAGAAAGTGTTTAGTTTCACTATCTTCTGTTGAGAGCTGAGGTTCTCATTGTGTTCAAGCCAATTTAGGGATTAACTGTGAATTCCATTTGGACTGTTAGAGGATGAAGACTTTCATAAGTAGGACAGTCCGATAGCTGTGCAAGGAGAATTTTCATGTTGCGTTACATGAAAAAATTCCTGGGAGACGTTTAGCAGGTCATGCCATCAACTCTTATGTGGACAACAAAACAGCATTATGATTTTGCAGCTGGACAGAAATAGAAAAAAGAAAAAGAAAAAAGAGTCTTATGTGAATTAATTAGTGGCAACTCGCTCTCAAACAAATATGCCTTGAGCGGCGCAACACGTGGCGAAAGACTGGCTGCTTTTTAATTGCATGCCAGTTTGAAAAAGAACACAGCAAGTACACTGTGTCCCTTTTTCCAACATTTCCCTTTGTAATGACATGAGGTTTTTCCTTGGGATTGGGAACTGAGATCCAAATAAACTTCTCAGTGACCCAGATGGGACTGACCAGCCTTCGCTAACGTCAAAACATCATTTTTGTTTCCCCCTTTTGTGGGTACTGGGTGTACTCGACAAGAGAAAGTCAAAATTTCAAAGTGCATAACAGTGATTTTGGAAGAAATTTTGCCCAACGTTATTTATCATGCTTATATTTTGCGTGTTGCCCATGCCCCACTTACGCACAGAGCATTTCATTCGTGTGTTGGTGATAACATGACTCTATCGTGTGTCGTCTCTGGTCCTAGATAGGCTGAAAGTGACATGGATGACATCGAGAGGTTATATAGTCCCCTCTAAAAGTATTCCTTTTGTTTTTGTTTTATACTGAAGACATTTGGGTTACAGATCTAAAGATGAATATCAGGCTAAAGTTCAGAATTCCAGCACTTATTTCATGGTATATACATTTATATGTGTTAAACAACTCAGGACAGAGAACCTTTTGTATGAACGCACCCACTTTTCAAGTGGAGAAAAAGTATTGGAACGTACGTTTACAAATTTTCATCCAGGTGTTGCGTGTGTCTCCCCTGGGTTGTGACCACCTGTCGATATTGCCCGAGCACTGAGAGAGTGTCGGATTATTCTTTGGAATGTGCGTCCATGCCGCAGTGTCTTCAAGTGTCGTTCAAGTAAGATGTCCAAAATGGTTCTACTAAAGTAGCCAAAGGCAACCCACTGGCACCATAGGTATTTTTCGCATGGGCTTGGAAACCTGTCTGCCTTTAAGGTTCCTAGTTAACTTTCAGGAGTTGTAACCATAAAGCAAGACTGTGCGCAGATTGGTTCTAAATATTTATCCGTGGGTGTAAATATCTGGAACACCAAACATACTGGTTTCAGCAAATTACACTTTGACACAATGTAAGGTAGTCACTAGGGTAGCTGTTTGGGTATGGATCGATTTGTGTCGATACTACCGAACACCGATTCACATGAAATCAAATGCCATGTTTCAATTCTGGAGTGCGTCTTTCTAAATTGTGACAGTACCGGTATTGATTCCCAGACCAGGTACAGAGAATTGGAAAAGAACTGTTGCACACCATCAAAATGGCCTAGACCAGTGATTCTCAGCCAGCGTAGCATGACACATTAGTGTGCCGTGAGAGATCATCAGATGAACCGCTGGAAATTATCCACCGTCTATTGTGCTGAAAAATATATTTATTTTCTATCAAAACACTTTATTTATCTGCAGTAGACTATGTCAACCATGCACTTACTATATTAGCAGGTAGGACAACAAATCCTCTTCCACTAGATGTGTGAAGGTACATAATTAAACTGTATTTAGAGTGCCGAGAGAATTTCTCCAATGTGAATTATGTGCTCAATGAAGGTTGGGAGGGAGACACTGGCCGAGGCAAAAAGAAGAGTCCCAACACCCTGAAACTGAACTGCAGCACAGGCATAACAGGACAAATTTCACGCAGAACAGGCCTCGTCATGGTCGGCCAAAGAAGTTGAGTTCACGAGCTCAGCGTCACATCCAGAGATTGTTGTTTTTTGTTTTTTTTGTGGAAAATACATGAGTGCTACCAGTATTGTTGCAGAGGTTGAATATTTTTTTTCTTCCTTGTGGGGGAGCGAAAACAATTGAGAAGCACTGCTACAAATTTCATCAAAACAACATGTAGACTGAAGAAGGTTCCAACTTACAGGACTGGACCTATTAACAGAATATTAAAAAAAAAAAAAAAGATAAAATATGTGCTCTAGTAATAAAATTCTCCAAGAATTCAACACCTCTGTTTGTTTTCTAGCCGTTGACAACGTTGCCACACTATTTTTCTGTTTTTATAGCTTGCTCACTCAAGCTATTTATGCAGCACTCCTGTCAAGTTTGAAGCCCCATTTCGGAATGGTATTATTTTAATTGCATTTATTTTGTAATCTGTCCAACGCGAATGCACTCCCATGTAAAATTTGGGAAGCATGACAGAGTGTTATTTAGCAAATACCACTTCCAAGGCAAAGGCCACCATTGCCTATGTTTATTAAGAATGCTACATTCCAAGTAAGTGTCTAACTTCCAAGTGGAAATTATATGTTCGGTGCAACGAGCCAAGTGGGAGACACAAGCCTGGTGTCACAACATGCTGATTCAGCCGCACGTTGTCTTTGAAAAAAGAGCATGCTGTTGTGCTGTCAAGGGATTTATGCATGCTAGCTAATGTTGTCCTGTGTTTATCTACCATTCACCTTCGCCGCTATGGCACTGGTTCAGCTCAAAGTCAATGAGCAGCATCTTCCTCACACTAACACCACAGACTAAGCAATATTGCTTCATATTTGAAGGCTTCTTGCCACAAAGCAGGCAAATTGTTAGTTATGGCAAGCGTTTCTTCCCCTAGTTCGCATTTTGTGCTGACTTTTTGTTTGATTCATTTGTTGGATGAGTTAGTGACAAACTCATTAGTTGTACTAAAATTGTAAATAGTCATTCTCGTTATAAAATTACAGTGATCAATATGGAATACGCATGTGTCTAAAAAAAAAAAGTGATAAATCACAACTACAGCAAATTCGCACAGACAATCAAGCCTGTCTGTCGGGTCAGGTTATATCCTTTCCGTTTAAATAAATAGGAATAAGTAAATATCCGAGTCTAGATGACTGGTTTACATCCATGGGAAAGCGATCTGGCTTATCAATCAATAGTAATCGGAATTATTTTGGCAAATACAAGACTACACACAAAAATGTAAACACCAGATATTTATCAAACTTTACAAAATTGCTTCATGTCCCCATCAATACCTCAAAATGGGGCACCGGAGGTCAACTTTTCAAGTGGAACTAAGTCAAGGATGTTAAAACATGCCATTAAAATTGTTATCAGCTGCTGTTTATTTAGAAGAGAAATTGATCAGAGGAAAGTTGCTTTCCATAACAACTTCCCTCTGATCAGTAGTTGCCAATATGTGGGCGTCTTGTGACCATCATGTCTCTTCCTTGTGTTGGCTCTTGAAATTCAGAGGATGGTCAGCAGAATTGCGGTTGGCACCAAGTGCACTCTGCGATGGCCGCCAGCCCGGTCACCCTGGAGGTATTAAATAGCAATTCACTCGTAGTACCAGTCAAGGCAAGGCAAAGGCAGGCTCGTGGAGTATGGAGTTACATCTGGGCCAATAGTTTTGTACTTGAAAAAATACAATTTGGAACTGAAAATTCACGCGCTGATCTTGAATTTTGAAAAATATATAAATTTATTCAAAATAATAATATGTGCGTGAAACGATTTTTTTTTTCTGGTTAAATTGCATTTTGATTCAATTTGCTAATTCTTCTGAATAAACCATTTATTTTTATTTATTTTTTTACCTTTTTTTGTTGCATGTTTTATCTTTTCTGATTCAGGTATTTCAGGTATGTCTTTTTTTCAGTCATGATTTTTTTTTTTTTTTTCAATTTCAGCTTCTTTTTTTCATTTAAAAATTGTTTTTTAATTTTCAGAATTTTTAACCTGATGTGGTGTGACAAATGAGCGGGGCGTGGAATCATGAGTGACAGCTGAACAAAAGTGCTTGGAACCTCCATAAGTGACTCAACACTTATCTCAACAATGTATCTAGGTAACCAGATTTTAGACAATCTGCCATTTTGAAGTTAATTGTTACAAATATGACTCGTGCAACGCTTCCTTTAAGCAGTAGCAGAAGTAACTTCAACTTTGAGTTGATCTTCAGATCTTCATTGGAGATCCACATTTGTACATTTCTTTCAGAAAATCCCTCTTTATAGGGCCAAACACACAGGTGTGGAGTGATTTCACTGGAGGTCATTTTGTCACTTTCAAGTTGTTGGAAAGCCATGTTTGAAAGTCCCGTAGATGAGACCCTAGCGGAGGCCTGGAAATAGACACTAGGGGGCAGCAAAATGCCACTGCAGTAGCAGTAGAAGAAGTCAAGGCAAAACCAACTTGAGTGAAACGATTTATGGTCATATTTCATTTCCCATTTTAATTTCTTTCTTTCTTTTCTTTTCTTTTTTTTCCTTTTTTTTTTTAAAATAAAAACAGGAGATGACTCAAAATAGACGTCGATGCAGCCACAGGCCACGTGGAGTTGAGCGCTTAGACTTGATATTGTGTCGTTCCCATCTCCACTTAAAGCTAGCTCTCTCCTCTGTTGACAACTTTGCTCTGCTTTAAACAAAAAAAAAACAAAAAAAGCAGAATTACTGAGTAAGAGGGAAAAAGAGAGCAAATAACAGCTCTTCGAATGTTTGGATTATGAAAGCAGAACATTAGTGCAAACCTAACGGCTGGCCAAGCAACTCGCCACAACTACACTCTCCCAGGCCATGATGTAACGCCTGCCATCTCATAAGAAACATTCGCTTGTTGCCTTCCTCAAAGTCTATTTATACCTTTCTCCATCTACTCAGAATAAAGCAACCGATGTTTGCCTTTTGCCCTCGAAATAGTACACTTATTCAAGCTTATTAAATTAAAATGCAACTACGTGATTTTGACTTCAAACTATCATTCACGACCAAATATACATTACTACTGTACTGAGTTTCTATTTCTGTCTTCTTGCCTGGTGCGGGCACTTGAGCTCCATAAAGGACTGAATTAGTGAACATGACGTACAAGTCACATTTTGTGTCGAGTGTTTTCAGTCACAACCGAGTCTCGGTTCCTCACTTGTCTCAGTCTGTAATTAAATGAGTAAAACACCACAGAAATGCTTTAGCAGCGCACGTCAAGGGATTCTACGTATTTCTAAGCCGAAACCAAGCTGCACTGACAGATATAAAACAGAAAAACGAAGTATAAAAAGGGGGTGTCAACTGCATGGCTGCCCACAGCCATCTGATGCAAGTCTTGCTATGTCAAAGCCACATTTTACAGCATGACACCCTGCGCCTGCCTTGATTTTGTCTTTAAATGGTACTCAGATTTTCTCATGGCTCCACCGCAACGAAGCTGTAACAATGCCATAGTTTGGATTCAGAACAGACGTACTGCCATGATCCATCTCTTGACCTCAAAACTAAAAATGGAATATTCAAGAACAGGCGTACATACATGCATGTCTAAGATGTAGGGACCCACTCACAGAAGCTTACGTGTGTGAATGAGTGAGTGAAGAAAAAAAAAAATCCGTGCGTGCTTTCAAATTGCCGCGGGAGTGACGTCACGCAGCCGACACGTTCGCCCGGCCCCGTTTGCGACACACCACCCCCCTGCTCTGCGATTGGCTGGAGGCGTGTAAACACTGTCTTTCCACAGAAAGTCCCGCTGTTTACAAAACAGGCACAAAATGGCAAAATACAGGCTGGGGGTGTGGGGGGTTAGGACAAAATCACCCCCACACGTTAAGAAAAGCCCAGATCTGTAAATTGAGAAGTAGTTTGTTTGTTTAAAACCTGTATGTAAAAAGTGCATTTTACTGAGTGAAACCGGCAGACTGCGCCTTTAATCGATTCTAACGTGGTTCAGAAAATGGATGGATGGATAAATATGCACTCCATTACTTTCATCTTTTGTTCGGAATCACGTTAACTGACATGTCTTCCTTCGATGTCGCAATGCCACAGCGCTCAGTGTCTTGAGTTTGAGTTCATGACCTGTTAAGTTGGGTTCACAAACGTGAGGTCAAGTGTTCTGGACCTATATTATGTCGTTCTTTAGTCCTTGACTTGCTACAACCAATCAGATCGAGTCACTGTCTGTAGGTGCAGTCTGACAATTGTGTGTGTATTGCCGGATTATTACTTTCTGTCCCTCTGTGCAACTCTCTTTGTTTTTCGTCTAGTCAAGATTGTGCTACGCCTCTCAATGTGAATAAATAGTTAAAGCCTTATTTGTGTCTGCGCTTTGGGATCCAACCTTCAGCACATGACACTCAGCGCCCATTGAGACAGTGGGCTGGCCCGGACGCTTGGCTTCTGCATTATGATTGGATAATCTGTCTGAAGTGGAAGTGACAGCGAGACATGCGAATCAGCAATCCTGAAATATAAAATTCAATTTTCCAAGTTTTTCATATAAACGTAAGAGCTTAAAATGCACCTGATTCATTTCACTTTTCTGTCAACATTTCCGATACACGGGTGTGTCCATGTTGAGTCCACGAGATGTAAACACGGGCACATCATATCTGGAGCACAATAGATTGAAAGCATCCGTCTAACAAGTCAGCATCGTCCACACCAATCATCCTGGTGTCACTGGTGGACTTGTTAATGGTTGCCAGAGGTTTTATTCCATGCCAGGATGGCGTTAGATTCCCACCAATGTATTGATTTTGATCCCCCCCCCCCCCTGTATTTTCATCTTCCTTATTGTAGTTATTGGAGAGTGGAGACTGTTTTCCACTCCCTGATGTCCAACTTTATATTTGACGGTAGGGGAAGCCTGAAGTCTGTGATGATACTCTAGCCTGAGATATTTCAGTCTCAGACGTAGTGCAGCTGCTTTTCCTCTTTTCCGATTTCGATTCCTGTTTTTCGCGTCAAGTCTCTGGATGTCAACTGGTGTATGTCCGCAGGGAGATAAGGAAGGCACAGCTGAGAGAAACTCTCCCCAACTTCCCGTGTTTCTCCAGCCCATGACAGGTGGGGAGTTTGGAAGCAGCATTGCTACGCGCAAAGTTCGAATCAAGTCGGAAAAAAACTAAACAAAAAACAAAAACATTTTTCTCACAAACCGCATCACATGGGTCAATGGCTCTTTCACTTACACGCAGATTTTAAAAGACACATCAGGAACTGTAAAAATTATCAATAGACATCACGTGACTATTCTCTGAACACACCCCGCCTGGCATAAAAGTAGCGGCGCTGCGTTCATGGACTACAAAGATGAGGAGGAATAAAACTAGCGTTTATCTGTCACCTTTCCGCCCAAGAGCACTGATACTCACTTTGATGAAAAGGACATGATATAAAGTACATGCGCAAGACAGACAGGTTGGATCATATCACTGCCCATCAAGCATCAGGAGTGCTTCGGCAACGCCTGGTAAGCTACATCAAATTCCCCCCTCACTTACACTGGTGAGTGCTTGCCAATGTGATTATACAAAGGCGTTAAAAGGTTGTACAATCCGGATTGATTTCCCCTTTAGGTGTGGTCAAAAGGACCATCTAAATTAGCAGTTCCACGCAAGGCTTGCCGTGTTATTTAGCTAAATTAGCAACGTAGCATCTGCTGATTTATATTCACACGGCGCCAGTGTTATTTATGTAAAAAGTCTTCTTTCTGCTGTTGGTCAGTTATGAAATTCAACTGTGTAATATCTATTCAAAAGTAGCAGCACGAACAGATTATTTCACCCACATTTTGCTTGCACTAGGAGGCTAGCGTCACTCCTATTAGAATCGGCTGGTTCAGACAGCCACCGTATACAAAGTGCCCGATCACGTCGGAGTTATGTTACGGTCAAGGTTAGTGTTATTGTGAAAGTTCATTAATAGGGCTACATTCCAGTTTGGTTAGGATGACTGTTAATTTACGGTTACAACTACGACTCCAGTATAAAGGTTGGGTTTTGTTAGGAGATTAGGATTAGGGTCATAGATGTGTTGTAAAGAGTAAGACACAAATCTTTTAGGGTCCAAGTATAAAATCGATATTTTGATGCACATCCACAAGTATCAGTAACTTCTCAAGCTCATCCCCCTCCCCAGCATTGACGACGATGCCACTCTCCCTCTTTCTCTGCTACATTTAGCATCCAATCTCATCTTTCTTTCATACTTTTGCTCTCCATCACCACCATTATGCCATTATCATCCCAATTTGTCCTCAGCTAAATGTTCAGGCCTGATCTCATCTCTCTGGAAGAGGATAATTACCAAATGGGGACGCTACGTTTTAACAGTGATTTTTGAGGTCGACAGCTCGCTCACGCTTTCCTGGTATTTTTGCCCTCTGCTGTGAAAATTTTCCAGTGTTCCTGTTTGCCCCCCAAACCCCTCCTCCTCCCCTTGGTGCACACACGAGTCCATAGAGTGATTGCTGTTGGAGTAATCACTGTAATCCCACAGTCTCCCAGGAATTGGCAGGGCACCCTGCTTGTCTTGGAACATTGTGTCCATGCAGTGCTGTGGAAGTAGTGCGTCGCGAACCTGAGTGTGGAGAATGTGGCATGGTTTTGCAAAATGTCACCCTATTAAGTTTAACCATGCCAAAGCTGCATTTGGGTTTCAAATGATCGGCAGAGCAAATATTTCAAACATTTTGCAGGGGAGAGACATTTCAAATTATGATCTGTTTACATGATCAGCTTTTCTTGACATGCTCTGTCTGAGAGAGTCGGGTTCCATTTTAGCATTTGGACCAATTTGATTGTCATTTTCTTCCACTCACTTTGTGTATGGGGACGGGAGTCGTTCAAACATTCCCATAAATGTGCATGTACAGTAGAGTAGCATAGAGTACAGTAGACTCCATCGACTCGCTTCCAATCAAGCTTTACCAAAATTCCTGTACATGACCACAATTTTTCTCTGTGGCAGCGAATGGATAACTTCTTGCCACCTAGTGGCGGATTGGGGAACAGTGACTCCGTTGCTGTGACAAATAGGAAAAGACAGATTACACCACGGTATTAATCAGAGCTTGGAACTTCTGTTTATCGTCAATTCCCCTCGTTGACGGCGCCAACCTTTCAGCGAGTGCACAATGAAGCGTCAAAAAAAATACGCTGACTCAGCACCGACTGAAGCACGTTTACGCCCATCGATCGGGGTGAGTTCAAACGGTGCCTCTCATTCCGTGTATTTTTGCGAGGCTTCATAAAGCTTTTGCTGAATATCGGCGAAAGGTGGGCATCGTCAATGACGGGAATTGACGATTAACGGAAATGCCCGGCTTTGGTATTAAGACATATACATGTAGGTTAAATGTGTGTGAAATAGCTTGAAAGTGACAAAAATATTTGACCGACTAATATGTAGTTCTGTCACTGATATTTATTGATGATGTTTCCACTTTGGTATCTATATTTGAACTGGATTACCAGACTGGTCTCTCTAAATTGTAGGCCAGACTCTTGGGGTAAAAACTAGGAAAATAATAATTACAAAGCACTGCCTCGGCCCCAAAAAGAAGCTGGCCCACCGTGCATGTGCCCGGTATGCCAGATGGCCAGTCCAGCCCAGGTCATATAATCAGTCAAGGGTTCCCGCAAGCAACTTGCATGATGTGAAACACGTTCAATCTCAAACAGGTCATTTCAGTGAGGAATTGAGTTGACGCACCACTGAAAGTGATTATGATGCCTACACCAGATATCTTCAAGTGAAACTCGGACTCCATATTTATATAGTAGAATTAGGGGAGTAGCGGCACTTATTTCTTTCCACTTAAAACACTGCCCCAAAGTTGACATGTTGTTTCACAACTTTTTGAGGTAATTCCTTCAATCAATTGATTTTGTAACCCTTGACTTGTGCATCTGTCTGCAGGTATGACTCGGGTGTCAGGCGATTAAAATTTGTAATTGTAATTAATCGCAAGACTTCAATAGTTGTCTCAAGATTTATCACAAATTTTAGATCTGTTTTAAATGTACAGTTATTTGTTTCTACGTTTTCAGTCTTGTTAACATAAAATGTTAACATAAAAATGATGCCCCCGGAATTTGATCAAAACTGGTGGATTTTGCTGCTCAACTGATATCTCACAATTTATCAGAATATTATGTTTAGACAAATGGGGGCACATAGAACATTGGAAAGAAAGAAAACTTTTGGGTTGATGTTGCCTTTAATTCCAATTGAAATATAAAGCATAGAGTGGACATGTGGTGTGTAACGTAAATAGTGGAAGGAGGTAAGGCTTGAGGAGGTTGTAAATGGGGAAAAAAAAATAATATTTAGTTAAAATCAGGGGTGCGCAAAGGTGGTGTGCAACGGTGCTATCCATCACTGTACATCAGTTCTCCAACCATTAGTCAGAAATTTGTGTTAACAGTGAAGACGGACATATGGCACATGCGGTGGCGAATGAGGCATATGGATCCAAATGAAGAACAAACAGGCAGCAGTCCAGGCTGCAAAAACTCTTAACAATTTAAATAGCACTTGAGTCAATCAAAGAGTTGCGCTTATCATCTTGAGACAGGCAGAATGATACCGCTTCTCATGCGATTGCGCAATGGGTTGTAAATATTTTGGACTTTTCAGCTGGCAGCCGTCAGCCAACACGCGTTTTGCTATTATTTTGATTTGTTTGCATGAAACGATCCTAACAAGGAGGTATCAAAATGACAAAGCTGCCATTCACCGAATTCCATCTGACACGTCTGGCGCATCACTAGCGCATTCATTCCTCAATCGCACCCATCACTTGCCCCAAGTGCCAATTTGAAGGAGCATTTGGGGAATATAACTCATGTTGTACGTGCCTTGAGGTTGTGACAGAAATGAAGCGCGTAGGTGTCAAGAAATGCTCGAGCGTCTCCGTGGCCGCTGGCGGCGCGCTGGCACGGCCCCGGCTGCAGGAATGCCGTGCCCATCTGTCAACATGGAGCTGCCTTTGCCTGCAGATACCACAGAGAAGATTTTGTTACCTTGCCCTGAGTGCATTTCATAAACTGGCCTGGAAGCCGCGCCGGGCCTCGCAGATCCAGCCAGATTGTGAGCTTGAATAAGAAGAAGTTGTAAATGTGTGTGCGCGCGCACCAGGACATCTGTCTAGTAAATACAGTTGTTTACTTCAAGCAGACTTTATTGCGCTATAAAGCAAACAAATATAGAGCTGTTCCGCGAGCTCATCTTGCTCTCGCACCTTCACTTCATTTGCTCTGCTCCCATCGCTCCAATACTTATCGTGAATGCGCTTCACTATGCGGGGGCCCCAACATTGCAGTTGTACATCATTTCTACTATATAACGCTTACATAAGGCCCTCAGAGCGCTTTACATTCACCTGCTGGTGACGCAGCATCAGGAGCAAATGGAGGTTCAACATCTTCCTACTTTGATGTGGTCACAATGGCGAACAATGATCGAACCCACAACCTCTGGGTTGCAAGACAACCACTCTACCACTGAGCCACGCCACACCAAGCCAAGACAGAAGAGGACACTGGCATTTGCCTATGCGTGTCTATTTAACCGATTTAATTACTGTCCTGTACTTTGTAGTGTTTTGTAGGAAAGTTCCATACCACTTTTTTCAGATCGATAGCAGGATGAGAACACAACACTTGAGTAGTCACCGAAACCACATAAAAAAATAATAATAATAACAGATTATTTTAAATGTTTTAGTATAACAATTTTCCTTAAAATTGAATACAATTTATGGCAATTTTCTATTATTTTCCTATATATTCATAAAATACATATGTGGCGCAGAGCACACAATAAAATTAATTTTGATAAATACTGTATATAAAGAAAATGAAACGAATAATTCAGTGGTCAGAAAAAGTCACAATTAAATATGTGGTTGTACATCTTAACTAGTGTTGTTCCGATACCGATACTGGTATCGGCAGAGGTGCCGATACTGCATTAAAACAGTGGTATCGGTATTGGTGACTGCTCACAAGTAACATGCCGATACCATTAATTCCAACGCTAATATATGATTTTGGATGCAGCATCTTGTGTCTTGCTGGTGCACGACATTCACTGGTATGTGACATGTTCACTGCATGCCGATCTAAGATATCCTATTGGCCCTTGAATGCTCTGAACCAATAGCAGGACAGCTTTTTCATGTTGAGGAAAAAAAATAATTAAGTATCGGTATGGTATCGGTATCGGCCGATACTGCAAAGCCCGGTATCGGTATCGGGGGCCAAAAAGCGGTATCGGAACAACTCTAATGAAAGAATACATGTCTAACAGATGGCTATTAAAGAACATTTCATTTCAGAATCATCACATGGAGAAATAAAGGAGCAGTTTACAATCCAAAGCATACCACATCATGTGTCAATTATGTGCTATAAGCAACTTTGAGGTTTATGCACAACTTGATAAAAAGAAAAATAAACCTTGAATGTCCAAATCAGTGGCCCAATCTGAATCCAATCGAGCACACATTTCATTTAGTGAAGACAAAAAGTGACAACCAAGCAACTTCCAGAGAACTCAGATTTGAGCAAGTTTTCATCCAAGGCGTTAAAATGCTGATTACATTTACGGTTATCATGAACCCTCTCAAAATGACTACTTTGTATCTTACTTCTAAATAGCGAGGCAAATTTTTGACCATGCTGCCATTGTCCAAATACTTCTTGACAATAACTTTAAAAATGTACATCCATGTTTTTGTATGAGTCTTTATTCTCAGTCCGGTAATTCTTGCTGCGCACACATCTTGTTGACCGTCAATGCCGTGAGTGTCCCTCCATGGCTGTCAAAGCCTGGGAATAATGGGCTGGAACAGACTTGATTCTGTCAGACAACAGCGCGTGTGCCAAGATGACGACACCGCGTTCCATGTTCTAAATACGAGGGCTGGCCACCCAATTAAAGAGTGGTGAAAATGGGTGCGGAGCAAGTCAACAGTGTGTGTTTGTGTGCAGGCTTCAGACTTGATGGAAAGCAACCAGACCATCCTTGACCAAACACGTGCACAGACACCAGTGCTCACTTTGATTACTCCGACCTCTTTTCTTACTAAACTGGATCCAAAGGGAGCATTTCAGTGAAATCGCTTACAGACGTACCATTTTATGAACCATTCATTTTCTGTAACAATATAGTTTGTGAGCTGGAGCAGATTCAAGCTGATTTGGGGTAAGAGGCGGGATACAACCTGGACTGGTCGCCGGCCAATCACAGGCCTCATATAGACAAACAAGCATTCACACTCACATTCACACCTAGGGACAAATTTAGAGTCCTGAATGAAGCCAACATGCCTCTTTTGGAATGTGGCAGGATGCCAGAGGACTGGGAGAAATCCTGACGTAGATGTGTTAATAGGCCATAATGATACCATAACCTTAACGGAATTCTTGGGCATGAGTAAGCCATCAATCTGTAGATCCATATTTCATAAGTGCATAACAACTAATTTACTGTATAAGGACAAAATTTTCCGGATCCACACAAAGTTGTGGACGACTATATTGCCTTAAATTTCGTTGTAGTTGTTTTAACATATTATAATATGATGCTGCCATCTTGTGGTCAAAGTGTGTGAGCACATTTACGTCCTCTTGCATTAAACTAATCCTCATCATAGTGGCCAAGGAACTAAAAATAATCCACCTGTTTGGCGTCAAACATAATGACAGTAAAGCTTAAATACGCAGATCATGCATATGTTTGTAGTAGATACTGTATTAAAACCATGGGGAGGGAGCCATGGTAGGCCTACCCCACATGGTTTGGGTGGGGGTGTCTTCCTCACAATGTCACACTGTATAGGTTTAACATGTTGGAAAGTATTTGTTTTGTTTTTTGTTCGAAGTAATTGATCACCCTCCATACGACTTTTATGTTAACATGAAGTTAGTATTAAGTGTAAGTTTGTATATGCATCCCCTTTCAAAGAAACAAAACAAAAACCAGAAGCTCATTTTTCGAGTCAAAATATGGCATCAACTTACCTCAAAACCAGTACTTTAGATTCAAGTCGACCATAAAAGTATTTCAAAAGTATTTATAGGCTGCTTTGGTCCGGGAAAATAGCTGAGATTAAAATTGTCTCCATCTAGTGTTGAGGAAGGGCACTAAAATGTTCATCTAGACAGCAAATGTCTTTGATGTGCTATATATTTGTTATATTTGATATAAGTTCAATATTTTCTTCTTCCTGGGGGGTGGGCGTAACAAAAAAATAATAATTGCGAAGCACTCACTGGCATCCTTTGTTACGCAATCAAACTCAACTGTCACTCAGAGGAAAGCCATTTCATTGAGTCATATTTGCAAAGCTTTGGAATTACTTTACAGCGACAGTGTGAATTTAGTAGAATTTAGTACCATCTAGTGGTGAACTAATCTCAGTCCAAATAATAATAATAATTGGCGGTTGGCTTACTAAGTGTGGTCTGTCTCTCTCAGGCACCAAGTGCGGGTGCTTCAAAAGTCATTGCATTTTATTAGTTCACCACTAGATGGCTCTAATCAGTGGTGTAGTCCAGGCCAGAGTATAGTACGTACAAACCACTTCTTTTTCAGTCAGTATTGAGTCACTTCTAAATATTAATAACATTTTACAACAATGTGCACAAACACACAACTATTCAATTCAGGTACCACCGTTGCCAATAAAACACGCAATTCAATTTTAGTCATCTAAAATCAAGTCAGGACCCAAGTTAGTCCTCAAGCATGATCTCATCTTAAGATAGCAGAAGAAGGTCAAACCTCATTTTCAATTGTTCAAAAGACGTGAATGGTCGCTCGTCAAAACAGTCCTCTTTTTTTTTGTTTTTTTTTTCTTGAACTTAATGGAAATCACCTACTGTAAGTGCTGTGAGCAGAGCGATGGGCCGGGACGTGACGCCGGAATGTTGTGCTTCCATTGAAGAATCAAGGTCAAACTTTTGACACCAAATCAGAAATGTGTCCCTAATCAGACAACACAAACAAGTGCAATATTACTCGTTATTAGCTATACATTTTTTTGTCCTGCTCATCAAAAAAAGATTTTAAAAAAATACAGATAAATATATAGTTTAAAAAAAAAAATCTTTGTGTGTTAACATTTGTATTTATTAAATATATTTTTCATCCAGAAAAGTGTGGCAAGGCAGGGCGATACCTTTGCGCCATTTAATGACCAGCCGCCAATGCTGAAAACATTGCCTGTACTTGTAGTACGTTGATGACAATTCAACGCTGGAGCAGAATATTTATTACTACTACTTCTTATGTATGTTGTTGTTTCAGAATGTGAGCAGTAGAAATTGTTAGAAGAATTGAGGGAAAAAAATGTCTTGTAGAAACATAATTTCCCTAAAATGATGACTTGTATGACCTAAGGGGTATTTTGCTTTAGTTATAAATCCCAGTTGGATACCGTATGTCAACAGTTATACAGTTTATCCCTTGAAGTCTATTCATCAGTTCATAACCTACAGTGCTGTATCCTACTGCTGACCTCAGACGTCAGCTGCAGGAAGACGTAGACAAAACTAAAGCAGATGCAGGGTGAAAGTCATCCTGTCCTCTCCCCGAGGGGGCCAAAACAACACCTTCAACTCGCCAGAGTCGTGTGTGAAGTCTTGCCAAACTCTGACCATGACCTGGCAAGTGTGTGGGGAAAAAAAGGGTCCTTGAAGAAGATGCTACGGGCTGCATTGCACACAAAACAAACGATGCACAGACAGATGGCACTTGACATAGCTGTCACACTCCATTTTCTCTCACAACCTGACTCCAGATCAGTGGATGATTTAAGTTACAGCAGTGCAATGTGATAAACGATACGCTTGGCTGACTTGGGGATGACCTTTCTGCAACAGGATCGGTGTGAATCGAGGTTATGAACTTCGGGGGTGCTTTGGCCCGAATCAGAACATTACAGCACTTTAAAGCAAATTGTAATATTTATTTTGAAAAAGGCTGAAATACAGAAAATAAATATACAATGTGCTGCTTGGAACACTCTCTAAATTAATTGAAGACTTAAGATGAAATATTTTTGGCCATTCGATGAACATATAATCTGCTTTCTGTTTTACCTGAAAGATGACATTTCATTTTCTTTTCTGTGCTTATCGTCTGGATAGGATAAGTACAAATGTATTTAGTTGTACCCCTTACAATCTTTTATATTAACATATATTAAAGCACAAACAAAACAGGAAACTGTCCTTAATATAACTATACTATTGAATATATATCGCTATACATAATATCCAATAGTTCTAAACAGTTAATGGATAAGTAAAATTCTACTATATGAATGTTATAGGATATTGTTTATAGGTATTATGACAAATTTCACATTATATTACAACAAAATCATATTACTTTCCTAACAACATATCACTGAACTCACACATCAGCAACAGCACCCTAAAGTAAGGGTTATGCAACGGAATGGCCAATTCTTATTACATTTACAGCGAGGACAGTCGTGGTGCACAGCATGTTTTGCTGAGTTCCGGCATTAGCCACCACTTGGTGGCAGTGTAGCTCAAATTGGAGAATTGACAGATTTAGAGACTCAGGAAAAGACCTATGTTGTCATGGAGTTCCATTTTTGACTAGCAATGTCTGTGGTTAAATGAAACTGGCACTCAATTTCAAATATATTAAATTTTACAGCAATCTGTAAATAACCCCTTTTTCATTGCCACCCACTGGCACGAGTGGCCTATTAAAAAAAATAAAAATAAAATCACGAAGCGCCTATCCTCCTCATGGCGCCCTCTGCTGGACAGCATGAAAACTGGCCCACTGGACAGTGGAACAAACACTGATCTGAATATATGACTGGGTAGCCAATAGATAGCCATCTTGCTCCTCCCATCTCGCGAGCAGATTACTGTATATATGTACAGATTAGACATATACAGCTCGTGGGCAGTTAATATAAGGACAGGGGCGAGGATGGGGGGTTTTGCAGCGGGGTGGTCACTATTTTTAACAATAAAAATAAATAAAAAATGAATAACAAGTGGACATTATGTGCTGCTTTGAAAACTCCCTTATATGTGCAAATGACTTGAGTGTACACTGTACATATAATTCTATTTATTTATCATGGGCAGTCTAAGATTTATGTATTTATTGGACCAAATTAATTTCAATATTTACATTTTTGAAAACATCTTTACATTAAAAAATGCTATCAAAGGCAGTAAACTCCCACCATACAGTCAAAACATTTAACATTATACCACCACAGGTGGCAAATCCAGGTCCAGAAAGTAAAAACCCTGCCACAGTTTAGCTTTAGCCCCTTGTCCTAGCTAGCTAGCTTGCTAGCTCCCTAGCATGTAACCAAAGACCCAGGGAGCTAGCTCGGCAGCTTGCTAGCTACCACCTGGACCTGGATTTGCCACCTCTGTAACATGTGTAGTTAATGTCATTTCTAGCATAATCCTTAAACTCCGAATTTTGTAGTCCTGTCACTATGCTGCTAGCTAGCAAGCTCCCAAGCTTGCTCCCCAGTGCTCAGATACCCACCAGTGAGCTAGCTAGCTAGCTAGCGCAAGGGGCTAAAGCCAAACTGTAGCTGGGTTTTTACTTTCTGGACGTGGATTTGCCATCTCTGTATACCACACACTATATTAAAGAACCTTATTACAAGTGAATTTTACCAGCAATAATTGCAAATTTCGCATTTTCCTTTTTTAAACGTTGAAAAAAAAGGGAAAAAAAAAAGGACACATTTAATCTTGTCACATGACATCATCAGCATGCCAAAGGACCCCGAGTGGATCTATTTATTATTATTATTATTATTATTATTATTATTATTATTATTATTATTATTATTATTATTATTATTATTATTACATCTATTGTAAATTGATTAATTTAATTGGCTACTCACTCTCAAATGTGGGCTGACGTCTTGGGGTAAAATGGAGGAAAAACATCTGCTCCAAAAGACCCACCGGGCATCTGCCCTCTATGCACCATGGCCAGTTCAGTATGACCAAATGCCCCACGCAGGCACACAAGCACACGCACAGGTTTTAAAATGCACGCACCGGCGCAGCGGAAGTTTTCAAGCAAGCTTATCTGCGTCTTTATCTGGGCTGGAGATGTGCTGCAGAAAGACAGGTCAAAGGGGACCAACGAAGCATTAGGGATATGAAGCACATGCCAGACGTTCCATTTACAGTCGCTACAACAGTTTACAAGACAGGAAAAAAAAAAAGTTTCATTTTGTGCACGTCTCAAACGGATGCATGCCGCATGCGCACTTTCGGCACTTTGGACGAGTGAAAATGTGGGTTTACTTTCTTGGGCCAATTATTCGGCCAGTGTTGACTCTCAGTGCGCCTCGGAAGGATTCCACGTCCATTCATCAGCTGCCGAGGCGCACAAATAGTCTTTAAAACTATAAACACCGTCCAGGTCAGAGCCAGGGGGACCCATTTAGCCCGTGGCTGTGCTAAACGCTGCAGATAAAACAAACGATAATACTGTCTGTCTCCTGGCACAGTCTCCACTCGCATTAAGCTTCGCACACGTAACACACACACAAAGTGACAGTCACGCTATTTACGCGTCAGTGCACACACAATTTGCGCACAGCTTAACTTCGTGACTTCTCGCGTCAATTCACAGTTTGGACTTTTTATTGTAATGCAAATTAATCGATTACCTCACTAGATGTGATCTGATTTTTAAAAAGTTTAAAAAAAAAAAGTGCAATAGTGGCTATAAGCATATTTTCGCAAAAATAACGAGCAACATTATATGCAATAATTGACATTCTATGAAGGAAGACAAATAAAAACACATAGTTTTTAAAAAATACATAGAAATATTAATAGCCTATACCGTTCTCTCCTATATTTGTTCACTGCAAATATCAAGTGTTGACTGGATGCTTCGATTTTTTATTGGGCTATTGGCTATTGTTGTGGCTAACATGAATAAATAAATAAATAAATAAATAAATAAATAAATAAATAAATGTACGTGAAGTGCAGGTATTTAATTTCCATGTGCTTAATGTGAAGAAATACACTATTTTTTGTAAAAAAAAAATAAAAAAATAAATACAAAATTAAAAAATTAAAAAAAAAACAACAGGGCTACAATAGATATCGCAATATAGGTAATTGAAAAGGGATCAGATAATCCTTTAATGATCCCCACTGGGGAAATACATATCCAGTACAGTATATATTGTGATATTTCCATTCACTGCTAATTCATTTTATTTATTTATTTTAGATTCAAAATAAATCATCTCAATAAATTGTACATTTCGTATGTTTCGTATCAAATTAAAAGCAAGCCAGAGGCAAATAAATTGGGGACTGATTGGAAGGTTTAAGTTGCGGGTGTCACATATAACACTTGTGTGCATCTGGCAGCGTGGGTGGGAGTGCAGGGTGGTTGCGTGTGTGTGCGTGTGTGCGTGTTGTGTGTGTGTCCAGGTTTGTTGTCGTCTGTTATCACGTCCAGATAAGGCCGACAGTGGCTCCAGCATCTCTCGGAGGCAGACAGCGGAGTGTGTTGCTCCTGGTTTCAGGTTCCGTGTTCAAACCTTTTGTCTGCTCAATTCCTTGACCTCTTGGCTGTTCCATTTCCTCGTCCACGATGAGCGACGAGATGACACCCAAAGTGTGCATGCAGGCGCGCCAAACTTTGAGTTTCATTCGCGAGAGAAAAACAAACAAAAAAAACGTCAATGTCGTTGCAAATGTACATATAGCCTATAGCACATATAGTGTACATATAGGCCTACTTCCGGTGCCATTTAGCCCTAAACGAACCATTCGGTCAGTAGAACCAGCTGAGATATTTCGCCACATGAGCGAAAAATAAATAAAGGTAAATAATTAAAACGTTATAATTAAATAGGCTACATTGTATAGGCCTATTATTGTTTAGGTGTGTGCAATAAGAATAGAAATGTGCTAAACTGGATGTTTCTGGAAGGGAAATTAAACCTGCAGCACAAGTTTACTAAATCTGGAAGGGGATTACCCCTTCTCAAGGTTTCTTCTTATTTTTTTCCCCCTGATGTTTTTTTGTTGTTGTTGTTTGTTTGTTTTTAACAAAAACAAAACAAACCATACCCCCTCCCCCAGAATTTTTTTTTTTTTTTTGAGTTTTTCCTTTCCCATTTGTGGTTTGATCAGGGGATGTCGTTGCTATTTGTCAATTGTGGGCATGTGAAGCCCTTTGAGACTTTTGTGTGATTAGAAATAAACTTGACTTGAAAAACAAATTCCACTGAATTTGTGCTGTGCATCGATCAGTCCCATGCATGCATGATCAAAACACTCAGAATCATTGCTCACAAACAGCTGCAAAGCATTCACACACAAAAAATATGAACATGTTCTGGCAAATTTTCACGCAGCTTTGCAATAATATTAAAACGTTATCTTTGGCTGTTTTATTTTGTTGTGCATTATATGATGTCGGCTCCAGCAGGCTATATGAAAGAGTATACGTATGTAAATCGGAACGACACGTACAGCAGTGGCCATGAAAAGCAAAATTTCAAAAACAACACGACCTTAACATAGAGTGCCTGCCTAATTGGGCCTTGGGACAGCTTTGACTGCCGTAAACCGAAGACTTCCTATAATGACACATAAGAAGCGCGCATGTATGAAGACAGAATTCGATTGCTCACTGCAAATCATCAATTTCGTTCCAATAAATGGGGCTGATTTTAAGCTGCTTGTGTAACCACACTGTAATGATGCAATACCACAATAAAAAAAAGAAAAAGCAGAAGCTGAATGTAAAACTGACCGTGTCGGTGAAAACTAACCATTATGTAAAGGCGTGAAGATTTTGTAGCCTGTGAAACCAAATGAGATTTTTCGGAGAAATGATTCAATCATCATGTGTCATGTCGGACTTGGAGTATAGCCTAACATTTGATTGGGCCTACTTTTATTTTCTTTTATCTATTTTTTAAATTTTATTTTATGGGAAGGATGCAAACAGTTCTCAGTGAAGTAGAGCCATTTATCAGCATTTCAATAATCAACAACAACATAGCGAATGAATATCTGTGTAATTGCAGACTATTTATTATACAATCCTTATTTGGGATATCATTGGGCCCAACATGTGTCGGACCTCAATCGTGTCATTTGCAAGTACACCACAGGGACCAACCATACAGGGAAGGTCCCGCATGGCCCCCTCTTGCCCACTCCCACAACGCTTTCGTGCGTCATTACGCACGAAAGCGAGCGAGCGAGAAAGAGAGAGAGGGGCCAAGAAAAAAAAAAAGTGTCTGCATTTGTCGTTCAACATGACTGAAGACTTCACAGAGGACCAGTGTGTGGTATGCCAAAGAAATACTTCAATCTGTTAAACATTGCCAGGAAGAAGAAGGACTTGTGGTCTTCTCGTTGCTTCCGCATGACAGTTGAATATAGTTGCAGGCGATGTTTCCGAGCCCCAGCACGTCCACCCCCTTCTCCGTCAAGGATATATTAAACCTGGAGCACAGCCATGAGCTCATGTCTTCTTTGGAGCTTTCTTCTCGCATGGATTGCTGCAGCGCGCCCGCCATCACATCCAGCCCAACCAGCTCCTGCTGCATGCTACAGGGCCGTCTCAAGCACGAGCCTCCGAGGGACATGTCCGTCTTTGACGAGGACCTCCACCATCAGGACCCCAAATTCGCCGCAGCCGTTTACGGGAAGCCCATGACGCACAGCATGGACTCGGTGAAGGAGGGAGCATCAGGCCTGCAGAGCAAACATGCAAAAGGTGAGTTCGTGAGAAAGAAAGAAAGAAAGAAAGAAAGAAAGAAAGAAAGAAAGAAAGAAAGAAAGAAAGAAAGAAAGAAAGAAAGAAAGAAAGAAAGAAAGAAAGAAATATGTAAAACAAGACGCAGCTTAATAAAACATTTGATGCATTAAATTTCATCATGGAAATTTACCGGCTTAAAAGAGAAATTAATTGTAGGTACAATTTCACAAAACGTGTCATTCAAAGCTTTGAAATACAAAATTATATCTTTTTTTTTTTTTTTAAGAACAGTAGGACATGAGGGAAAATATATTATAAATGTATTAAATGTATAAATTTACAATTTCCCTGCTAATTAACGTGCGGGCAATTTGCTGCATGGGGAAAAACAAAACAAAACAAAACATTTTGTGGGTGGGGACCACTACAAAAATAATTATCAGTTTATGCCAATAAATTTTCGACATATATATATATATATATATATATATATATATATATATATATATATATATATATATATATATATATATATATAATATTTTTTTTATTTAATTATCCCCTAGATCTAGACAATAATAATAATAATAATAATAATAATAATAATAATAATAATAATAATAATAATAATAATAATCACAACAATAATAGAGAACAATAACACATTTTATTATTTTTGATAGACCAAGCTGAAAATCTCAACAATACAGCATGCAGTTACAAGAGGGGAAATGGTAGAAAATGTATAAATTATTTTATATTTTTTTTACTAATGCCAATCTATTATTATTATTATCATTATTATTATTATTATCATCATGCCTATATTAGGCAATGCATCCGCAAAAGTAAAGTTGATTAATTTCTTATAATTATCCATCCATTATTTATTTATTGCTGCTGTTGTTATTATTAGGAGCATATCGTATTGTTAACGAACGGCATTTTGTTTTGACTTTTCGAATCAGAGGAGTTGAGTCCTCGGGCCGAAGCCGCAGACGACAGGAAACCCGACGATCCGAACCGCCCGAAGGCCCGCAGACGCCGGAAGCCGCGGATCCTCTTCTCCCAGGCGCAGGTGTACGAGCTGGAGCGCCGCTTCAAGCAGCAGCGGTACCTGTCCGCCCCGGAGCGAGACCACCTGGCCGGGGTCCTCAAACTCACCCCGACGCAGGTGAAGATCTGGTTCCAGAACCGAAGGTACAAGTGCAAGCGGCAGAGGCAGGACCAGAGCCTGGAGATGGTGTCCCTGCCTCCGCCGCCGCCCAGGAGGGTGTCGGTGCCGGTGCTGGTGCGGGACGGCAAGCCTTGCGTGGCGGCCGAGCCCAGCCCCTGCAACCCGCCCTACTGCGTGGCCCACGTCAACCACTTCGCCTACAACAACTATCCGCAGTTTAGCGGCTACGCCAACAGCGCCTGCGGCGCAAACTATGCGTGCAGTTACCCCGCAGCCGCCGTGCAAACGGGCTCGTCCACGAATGGGAATTATGTGAACTTCGGCGTGCACGGGGAGCTCAACAACGTGCAGCCCAACTTTCCATGCACCTCCAATGGCGGAACCTCGCTACACGGCATTAGGACTTGGTAAATGGAAACTTGCGTTGGTATTTTTACAACTGGGTCAAAAGGTTTTCGTTTATTTGTATGAGTATTTAACGCTTCCTGTTTTGACACAAAATATTGGTATGCTTTTTTTTTGTGGCATGAGAAACATTAGTGATAAATTAATAAAATAAACAAACAGAAATGTGATTCTTAATTTGGCACGTTTGTGAAATCGTTATAGGAAGTGAAAAATATTAGACTAATGGGACGAAAAATATTTGACTAATACCACGAAAGAGGCGGGACTGTTTTTGCACATCAACTTTACTTCCGGCTCAGTTTGCGACATTTGGGCTGCGTCAAAAATACTTGTTCTTCCGACTTTGTGCCCCTCGGTTGCGCGTTCGCAACCTGGACCGGAAACAAACTCAAGTGCAAAAATCACGGAAGTCCCGCCTCTTCCGTGGCAGGTACCCCATTTAACCGACTACACCTGCGGTACCGTTTATATTGTGGTGAACTGCACTTAATAGCAATTGTTGACTCTGATGAAGTAAAATTAGGCAACAAAAATATTAGAAGCACCTCCCACTATAATGCAGTATGGCGGTCTCAATGTCGTGGATGAACAAACGGCGTAACATCTCATTGAAATATTGCTCTAATCTGCAATTATAAAATTAGTCGAGTAAATCAATTAAGGAAACAAGCTAAGAAGGGGCTGCCCACACTCAGCCCTCATACATATGGCTTGTGTCAAGTTAAAATGTTCAAGTGGCTATTATGAGACTTCATTCAATGTTCTTGAATAAGGTTAAAAGGTTGTTAGTAGTTTACATATTTTACAACCTGCTGTCAGCGACATGTACACTCAACTTGTTGACCGGCTGCAGCCGGCGCAGGGAAGAGTTGCATGACCTTGACTCAAACGTTCTTGTAAGACAAAGACTTTTACGGTTACAGTATATAAAAATTTTAAAATGTGCTTCAAGGTCATTGTGGTTAGATTTACTCAAGATATATCTTATTTTAACTGTACCAAAGGATTAGGATGTGAGGGGCTTGAGTTGGGCTTTTTTGACAATATAACACACAATGTAAAAAAAAGAAAAAAGAAAAAAAAAAAGTTACAAATCCATGAAGAATAAAGTTACAGTATGTAATTATTGCTCATGAAGGAAATGCCAATAAATTGCCCCTTTGCATGTTTTGGTTCTGCGTTGAGTGAACTCTAAAGGAACATGTTGGACGTCACTGCACAATTGCGTCTCTCTGCGTGACTCCCCGTCGTGAATAACTCCATGACACATTTCGTCCGCCCATACATTTATTAATTATATACTAGGGATGTCACAATAAGGGCAATATCGTGATATTAAAACTGACACAATATCGTCGTGGTCATGTTCACAATATTTGAAAGGAACACACCTGTCAAAAAAAGTCAGGTTGATTTCCATTTGTGCAGTTCTAGAACCCTCTAGTGGCTATTTTATTAGTGCAATTAAATTTTCATTAGGGATGTTTTGGCCTTCTATGTTTAATCTATGCTAATTGTCAGATGAAGGGGAACCTAATTTGCTTGTGACGCGATCAATGTGTGCTTGCATTAGCAAGTAAGTGCCTCCATATTGTTATTAGTGATTGTAGGTGGTTTATATGCATTGCTGTTATGTACAAAAGCACAATATTGTGTTTTTTTTGTTTTTTTTTTTTAGTATGAGCTCCCTTTTTTTACAATATTGTGATCTTTTTTTAAATATCGCCAACGCCCCCACAATATGGTGAAAATTATCGTATCGTGACCTTCATATCGTGATAATATCGCATCGCGATGTTTGGATATCGTTACGTCCCTATTATATACGTGTACGTTTCAAATGATGGCAACGTGAGACGTTGCGACGAGATCACGCAGCTCATCTGGACACGCTCTCCTCCGAGGTGCTGAAAAGGCAACGTCAGATAACAAATCCACACACACCAAAAATATCCCGCAACCATCACCCTCTACCCACAACTGGTGAGGGGGAAAAACAAGGGCAGGATGGAGTTTGCTTTTCCGGGTCTTATCTGAAGAAAGACAGGGACGCGTGCTGTTCTGTCTCGGCCGTTCACGTACGCTCGCAAAGATACGTGCACTTTTTCAGCCCGCCGCAGTAACAGGTGCAACGTGAGCCACCGACATTGGAACATTGGAGCACTGAAATTTCAACATGATCGACATCACTGTCGCAATGAACAATATTCTCATGATATTTCTGTGTCATGTTTGCGTTCACTTGTGGAAAGTACTGCAATTGCTGTATGGCGCGTACTCCTCAAAAGAAAGGAAAGAGTCTTTTCTTGAGGATGTAGAGCACGGTGGCGAGGAAGAGGGCCAGCGCGAGGAAGATGAGCAGTTTATCCGTAAGCTCCCGGCGGTTGTATTTGGTGATGAGCTTCCTCCCCAGGTGAATGGTCCCCGTCATGGTCTTAAATTCGTCGTTGGTCTCCTGGATGGTCCTGGACGAAGTTGCTGCAAAAGTGCAGAGGAAAAAAAAATGCAAACAATTTGACTCAAATTTAAGGAACGTAATATCTAACACACTTCATGAATCAGAAAAAAATATCTATATCAAGCCAACCTAACGTTGTCATTGTTTCCTCGCTCTGATTAACCTGCTGGGCCATCATTCGACTGATGCTCATCAGGTTCTTTGTAATGTCGCTGGACGTCTGGGCCAGGCCTTCTTTGGTGACTTTCCTGAATGACAGTAAGAAAATTATACACTCACATGACCGATAAGAATGTTAACAGAATGTTTAAAATACTGCCTGTTGGTCAATCGGTGCAGTGGACCGGATTGTTGTTCCACTGTCCAAGTTTCAATCCGCTCCATCTGAAATCCGACTCTGACGCGTGTGCTGAAAGTGACACGCTGTCCCCTCACCTCTGTCTCGCGCTGCTATCAGCTCCATTAAGCAGCGCCTGTTTCTCCATATTGTCGATTGACAACTTGCTGGCCAGGTTGGACTTCCTCCAGGTAGTCTGGTTGCTGCCAGAAACACGCACGCACGCACACAGACGACATTTCAGAACTGAAGTATTTTTTATATTGACTGTTCTCATTGGGGTCAAACAACCATTCACACTCGAATTCACACGTTTGGGCAATTTAGAACCTTCAATTAGCATGTTTTTGGAATGTGGCAGTCATAAATAATAATTGAATAATAGCCAATTGACCAAAAAAAAACAAGTTACCTCAGCATCTGTTTCCTGTGTCCCTCTACCTGACTGATCAAGGCCAGCTTGTCCGACTCTTTGTCCTGCTCCATCGCCATCTGTTCTAAATCCTGAGACAGAGACAATCAGTGTTGATCGTGATATATATAATCTGCAAATTGTCAGTGCTTTATGAACTTCTCACTTGTATGCGCAATCGCAGATTGTGAAAACTCTTCTTCACGTCCGCGTTCAGTTCTGTCAACTTGCTTTGGGGACCTCTGCACTCGTTAATATCCTGACAGAACATGACAATATGCATTTTGCTAAAAAATAAAATAATAAGGGATCATTGCTCGACATCAATCATTCCATTATCTATACTGCAGATCTCAGATTAACAGTAGCGTGCAGAGACATTTGGAGGGGCAGGTGCTCAAAGTTCAAGAGGGGGCACATTGATTTTTTTTTTTTTTTTCATTATTTTGATTAGGTGCACAAAACGCGAACATGGGTCTGCTCAATAGAAAGTTGTTGCTCCCTACCGGTAAGCAAATTAAGAGCTCCTTTTATGGGAATGGTAAGACAGATGTAGAGGCTGGCGCACACCACTTCACTTCACTTCGTCCATTGCATAGCATTGTTTATCTGACCTCAATTACGTTGATCATGCTTTTTATTTTAAACTACAGAACTTGAGACATTTAACATTTAAGCACCTTCAGTCATGACAAAAAAACTCCCAATAAATTCACACACTTATTTCCCAATAGGCGAACATGCATTCCTTAAAAATGCACAACCGCCACCAAGTAAAAACATAGTGAATCATATCATCCATTCATCTATTATCAGTACCATTCAAGATGCAAAAGACGCCCCCCCCCCAAAAAAATAAATAAAATAAAAATAAAAATATTAAAAAAATCAAAATCAAACAGTTGCCATTTCCAGTAAGCTTGTTGCACACAAAACGTAAATGAAGAAAGGGTTTTGAACTATTCTTAAAATACAATATTAAAGAGGCAAACTAACATGGAGCCACTGACTGTGAATGGCAAAGCATCGTTTACATTATTACAATAAACAATGAAAGCGTAGGGTCTCCCTGCATGAAGTTATTTGGGGAAATGTATGAAATCTTTTTGACGATATGTATTTATATAGTATTAGATCAGCTGTGGGTTGAAAAGTAGGCTAATAACTTTGTGATCGAGAGTGCGGAATCGTTGAATCAATATCACATTAATAAAACAGATTTCCTGTAAGTCATTATTGTTGTAATGAAACAATAAGTTGTCCGCATCTGCTTTCGTCCACGAAGTTGCAGAAAATTGCTACATTAAAACACTTTTTTTGAAATGACAACGTCAAAGACGACTGTATTCTTACACGGCCCTAATTAATAATAGAAAAAAATCGCACCTGAATGAGAGCCTTGACTTCGAGATCATATTTTAATATTTCTTGTTCGCATATTCGGACGTGGACATCGTGAGACGCCATTTTGCCTACGTCCACAACACACACTGAGCTACTACGGCAAAGCAAGAAGGACAAACCACCAACTTCCGCCTTCCGTAATGTGACAACTAACCACGTAAACTCGAATACTGTAGTGTAGCGTATAATTTTGAGTATTTTAACATGACACAAACACTTTCGGTTATTAAAAGATATTTTTGACGACTAATTTAGTCAAAAGTATGAATAAAACATTACACTGTATAAGGTATAGGCTAAGCAAATATTAAGGATTTACAGTACAATTATAATCTCTAATCGATTAGCCAATGAAAATGTAAATAAATGTTGACTGAATGGGTGTCTAAAGAAAACCATTTCAATGACATTGCTAATGGGAGCTTATATAAGGAACATAGTATGAGGCATAACAAATAACATTTTATGGTATGTTTATTTATTTTTTAACACCAGAAGTACTAAACAATAGCATACATAAAACAAAAACTATTAAGGCTTATATTAAGGTTTATTTTTACATTAAAGCACACTCAGAAGGGATCAATTCTAAGAAAAGTCCTTGTTTGGAGATTGTAATTGTACAAGGCACAGTGGATGTCACTCTGTAAGGCCACATGGATGTGAATTAAGGCACATCAAAACTGTGGACTGCAACATGAAGTGAAGAGAAAGTGGCCCCTGACGTTGCAGCGTTGTCTGTTTTGAGACGAACTGAGAACAAAAAGAGCACATCATTCAAAGACCTAAGCAAAGATTACTTACTACAGCGAGCAAAATGTTGGCCTCGGGTTTCCCAAAGTGTTTTACCTGAGCATTTTAAGGCCAGCTGTAGTTGAGGTACCAGATGGCGTCAGTGGATAGAGACGGCCCAAACAGTGGATTCAGCTGGGCCAGAATGGCTATCAACCAGCTGATGGAAAGAATACATATAAGCATTATTGCTCAACAGCTGTTGGACATTCACAAATCAACCAATGGCCTGTGTGTTGCCCCCTTGTGTCCATATGATATGTAACAAGACCTAAGAAGGAAATTTAAGCCAGAGTGACGGTAAATAATTTAACTACACACAAAAAAAATATAGCCTTCTTGTGTGGCGTTTGAACATTCTTCCAATACTTTTCTGAGGTTTGCAAAATGGTCTACAGCTTCCTCTCACATTCCAAAAATATAACTTTAATTGAAATTAGATTATTAGTTAAATAGTTTATCATTGTGATTGTGAACGATGATGATGAACAATGTCTATCCTGGTGACCAGTCAGGTTGTACCCAATGTCAGCTGGGATTGGCTCGAAAAAGAGTAATTGGTATAGAAAATGGACAGAGGGGCATTTTGTATTCTGAATAAAATCAACTCCTGTTAAGTTACGGATTTGATTTTAAAAACCGCCCTTTCACAACACCACCATTTCGATACAACACACAATTGTACAATTAACATTACATATCTACTCTTATGTGGATAATTATTTTCAGCATTGAGTGAAGCAGTTTCTTGTGACGTATACTGTACTGTACTTGTGCAATAGCTGTGTGTTTCGGGCACGTGGTACTGTATATAATTATACTAAGTCAACAGGTAGTAAGGATAGCGTTTGCCGTGTTTGAATTACAAAAAACAACAACAACAACAACAACAAAAACAACCCAATAATACTTACAACAAGTAGCAGCAAACAGAAGTTAATACCAGCATTGTGATAATCACTCTGTGGAGAAAACACAATATTTGAGGAAAACGTCGTCATATTTTGACTAAAAAAAAATAAAGAAATAACAACTTGGGGGGTAATCGACCATCCCTACTGACCAATGTGAACACTTCTAAAATCAATAATAAATAATATGATAATTTGGCTCATCTTTTTCATGTTTTCTGAAGACATAGGCCATTATTTTAGGAAGGTGACGATATGGGAAGTTGCCTCGTTTTTCCATGGCTGTTTTGTTTTTCAATAACGTATGAGGACATAAAAAAAAGTTAAGTGTTGTTGCTATGCAAGCAAGAAGCCCAACAAAAGAAGTGATTATGGTTTAGTGTTTTCACACAGAGAAATTTTTAGCCTCAAGACGCTAACCTTTTACTAAAAAACTGCTCGAAATTTATCCAACCCTAAATAACACTTGTAGACACAGTACAAGACTAAATAGTGTAAACTTTCAATTATGATCGTATCCACAATAGTAAACGTTATTTCATTAATTCAAGATAGCATTATGCTAGTGAAGTGAAGCTAACATACGTACCCTCTGTTTGGTCCTTTGGGGATAAACCAGGGCACCACTCCGCCAACTATGCCCCAAAATAAGGTCATCGTGGACATGGCGATGACAAAACTTAATTCTGCCATGGTAGTAGTAAACTTAAAATGGAAACTATCACACGGATGCAAACTTCTTACAACTTGAAACCCAAGTCAACGAGTCACGTGATCACATCACGCGCGAGAGGAGGAAGTGCCATTACGCAAACTTAACCCCTTAACATCAACTGCAGAAACACGAACTTCCAGTTCCTTTATGGGTCTAACTCAACTCAATGCATTGAACATTTTCGATATTTGAATATTGTAATGCCCGAATTTCAAAACGTTGGTGAGATTGCGTCCACTTATTTCCGACACTTGTATTTCAGACCACAAGGAGGCAGAATAGCATCACTTTTCAGTCCCACTCACTGCAGGGTTTCTGCAGCTTACATTACGCAACTTTTAATTGTATTTTAAAGGGATGCTTGACTCATTGAGCCATTTCCAGCAGTAAAATCCTGTACATTGGATGATTTGAAAGCCAACAAAATCTGTGACCCAAAAGTGTCATAATACGCAGAGTAACTTTAATGTCCATCACTGCAATTGACTTCGATGCCATCACATACACAAAAGGCTTTTCAAATACAGGAACAGCCCAAAGTCAGATTCCCACCTTGGTTACTGCAACATTAACTGTAAAGCCTCAATCTTGTGTGAATATGTGCAGGGCCCATTTCAACAATGAACCTTTTTCTTTAAATCACATCCATGCAAAAATAAAACATGACATGGACAAACCATTTTATACAATTTATTGATAGCAAAAGAAGTTTACTCCTGCATCTTCTCAATGGTCTCCTCCTTGTATTTGCCCTTCTCCTTTCCATCAGCGCGAGATTTGGCCTTGCGCTCCAGGATCTTTTTGCGGTCCTTGTCCAACTTTAGCCTGGTGATGACCACCTGCGAGACAAGGAAATGCATATGTCATTTAACAGATTTTCTTTCCCCCTTTTTTAACAGGCCTTTACGTTAGTATCTGTATCCCAGCACAGCAACAAACTGCTGGCCAAGGGATGAAAATGTGACCGGATTTGCTTCACCAACACTTAGTTTGCCACTAGAATTGTTATTCACATGGCATTCTCAAGACATCCAGTTGATTCCAGTTATTTTAAGTGTGGTAGATTATTCTGACAATATAAATATTGTGTATGTCACAAGTCAGGTGTTTGGCCCACATGACTTCGTGCAAGAAATAAAGAATTTTAGATAAAATAAATAAATAAATAAAAACCCGAAAAAGAAAACAAAAACAAAACATGGCAGTGCCAAAATATTGGAATGCGCTCAACTTTTTGACAGTGGGTGTGCTCCTCACACCAAGTCAGATGGAAAGTGCTGTAGTTTTCGTGTGACCTTGAACATGATTAACTAGGCAGCATTGATATGCTTGTAATGAGAAATCCTGATGGTACAAATTTACACTAATCATGACTGACAGCAGGCAAAGTTTGTTCAGCAGCAGAATAACTCGGCTACATTAAATTGCATTTCTAATGTAGTTTTCACATTAGTATCCTTTATTTAATATGATAATTAAAAATATTAACTACCAGATATTGTATTTTTTGGCAAACAAGTTCTAAAAGGCAAGGCAGTTTTATTTTTCTACAGTATATTTCATACACAAGGCAATTCAATGTGCTTTTCACAAGCAGGGACAACACCTACAAGCATCAACAGTTACTGACATTCACAAGCAAAGCAAATTAAAGTAACTTACAAAAATTACTAAAAGCCAGTAATACAAAATTAGACTTAATGTAGTAAAGGAAATAATTATGATTTTCAAAGCTTTTTAAATTTGTTTTTCAAAGATGCACCATTTGATCTTAATTTTTGTTGCATCACATTGATGTTGTCGAAGTTGGAAAAGTGCATTAGAAAACCGCTCCAAGTGAACATTATCCCAAATTCCAAAATGCAGTAAACCCAAGTCACAAAAATGGTGGCGTCCACAGGGATGCACAAGATAACCAACTCATCTGTAATTGATTGCCAAAATTGCTGGTATAGCGCAGCTGGACAGCTCGCACTATCCTTCCGCTATGCCGAGTCCCTCTCTCAATCACTAAACCTCACCTCCATGGCTGCCAACAAGCAAAACTTTTGGAAAGTATTTTTATGAAAGGAGGGTAAGGAGTAATTAACAGGAGAGAACGGCGAAGCCATGCTAACTGCGAAGCTATCATGAAACAGTCAGGTAAGTAAGGTCCACAGAGAAAATATCTACAGTCAGGAAGGACACACGGTAGCTCTGAGAACCAGAATTTGTGCATTACTGTATATATTAGCCATACAGTCATAATTATATTAACATGCTGCATAATATTTCCACAATGTTATTTGTCAGCACCATAAGGACCTGAATTTTAATTTCAAGTTTAGCAAAATAATCTAAAAAAAATAATTTTTGTTTTGTTTTTACACTGACATCCATTTTGCAATGTACGGGATTTGATTCATACTGTAAAGTTTACAGTATGAATCAAATGTAAAATGTTTACAGTGTAAACTGTAGTATGAGTTTTAGGTAGTCAGTATTTCGGTGCATGCCCGAAAGCATTCGCATTCATCTCCTGTTCCTTTCAACAAGCACAAACATTCCACAGAGAAAAGTGGTCACCTTGCTGGGATGGATGCCAACATGGACCGTTGTTCCGTTGGCTTTTTCTCTCTGCACACGCTCAATATAGATGACGTACTTCTTCCTGTACACCTGCACAACTTTGCCAATCTGCTGGCCTTTGTAGTGTCCACGGACAACCTATGTGTGACAAACCGTTGGGAAAGCTGATCAAGACTATGAACATTTAGCTAGTTTTCTTACCATGAGGCAAGCTTAATTTCAGTACCTGGACTTCGTCATCTTTGCGGATGGGCATGGACCTCACGTTGTATTTCTGACGGAGCTCCTTGGACAAGGGGGAGGACATGATCTTCCTCCTGATGTGTGAGGGAGCATTGAAGTGCCTCTTGCGGTTCTTGCGGCGGGAAGATGTGACAAACGGGTTCAGCTTCATGGTGCTGTGGAGGGTACAGCGATTTTAAATAGCAATTTCAGAAACAGCTCATCCTTATTCATTTATCAAATTTGTATGTGCCATAGCAAACTGTAGGAAAGGTAAACAATTTGTACATACAAAGTGAACATTACACTTGCACACAATGTAAGTGACATGTAAGTAATAAGTTCGAATGGTCGCAAAACCGTTTTGAACTTTGGGAGCCATTGTCATTATAAATAAAAGGAAACAAACAGCACCATCTTTTAGGTTGCTGGTTATTATTACAATGCCTACAAATGACCGAACGGTTCCCTAACAAGTTATTACAGCTAGCTTAGCATGTCCATTCGATACTGTGCTAGCATCGTTAGCATAATAGACAACTCAATGTGGTAAAATGATTATTTCCTTCGCATTGTGGACCAAGTCCCAACTTAAGAGTACGGAATTACAGAGTTACGAAGTCCGCATGGGTAATAATTTCTCTTGTTTTCGGGTTCTGTTACGCTCGCTGGTTTGACTGCATGCGGAGCATTCACGGACGCTAATGGAGGCGATAACAGCAGACGTAATGCAGTCATCGTTCAGGAATATTGGCAAAATATGGGTCTTTATGTAACAATGGTGAGTTTTAGATGTGTCTCAAGTGTTTTACTTCGTAAATATGAAGTGTTGTTACATGGATGGATCAAGATTCGCAACTAGAATTGCTCGCATCAAATCTTACCCTGCCGTGTACTCTTGTATGGCCGGCGGAAAAGAGGACGGCAAACTACTTCCGCTGGCATTAGTTCACACTTAGGTCTCGCGAGATGTCACACAGAATTCATCATGAATGCAACCCAGCATTCTTCCTGATGTAGTCCATCTAAACTTGAATTTTGTGCGTTTACTTGTTTAAATTATCGACAAATAACATGTGAAAGATTTATGTGTATTTTCTACAAGTATTCCCCATTTTACGTTGTACATTGCTTACTTTGTTTTGATACGAAATATCACCACAAGATGGCGGTAGAAGCCAAGAACGTAACGTTTCAATGCACAGTAAGAAATAAGTTGTGTATGATTCATCAACTTTGACTTCGTATTGCACACGCTGTTACACTAATATATATATATATATATATATATATATGCGGCGCCACACAGATAGTTAGATAGCAATCTTTCTTCTGCGTAACAACATCGGGGGGGGTCAAGTCCGGTCGCAGTTCCAGCTCTCCTGCCTATTGTGGGGTGGGGGCGGAGGGGGGGCTGTCATAGCCCCCCGCGTCGTGGACACGCTATTTCCCCTCCCGAGCGACCCGCAGGCAGCACCCCACTGATTCCTCTCTAGCTGTCTGTCGTGGAGGCAGTGCGCATGTGGAGCCTGCGAGCAAACACTCCACACCCGTTGGCGAGCATCGGAGAAGGAGGAGAAGATGAAATGTTTTTCCCGTTACCTTCCGTACATCTTCCGGCCGCCGAGCACCATCCTGTCGTCCACTTGCCACACCGAAGGTAGGGTGGGACACGGAGGGGATCTGTAGAAAGCGTTTGAGTTGTTTACTTTGTGACACTGGTGTGATCATTCTGGTGATCTGTACATCATGCTGCATAAGTTAGCGACTGCGGATTTAAAACAGATGGAGAAGTTGTCGGGGACATCTTTAAATGTAAATGTGCAAGTGGAGACACTATTACGTCTGAAATTGACTGAGTTTGTTTTCTCTTCTGTAGTGTTTGCAGCATATGAAGAGACATGACAAATTGATTGATTGATTGAACTTGATTCTAATAAATAGGCTTTCTCTGTGCTGTGGTAATTTTCCCATACAGCAATGTATGGCAAGTGTTTGGGCAAAATTCAAATGATGTCATCAATTCCAGAATAGGTTCAGTGAAGACATAAACTTGGTGAATATAAACGGTTGTTTGGCTATGTGCTCTACAATTGGTTGGCGATCAATCAAGGATGTACTTTGCCTCCTACTTGAAGTCAGCTGGGAAAGGCTCCAGGTGATCTACAACCCATATAAGGATAAGTCGCATATAGTAAATAGAGGGATAGAAGTTCCTATAGCTGGTCAATTAATCCTGGTGTTGATTTTACTGTCCGACGGCGGTTATCATTGTTTGCTTTAAGCAGCCGATTACTCGGGCATCATGTGGAGACTGGGCCGCTGCATTATTTAGTTTTGCATGGTTGCCCTCCTTCCAGTACTCTCTGCCCTCAGGAAGGAAGACTGATACAGTACAGTATGTGGTGGTCAAAGCCTGTAGTTATGCACTTCATACATGTTCACTCAAGAGTATGTCTTTGGGGGCCGAGTTCAGGTCATGTACTTTATACATTCATCATCTGCTGCCAGCCTTCCACTCAACCGACAAAGAGCTCTGCACAGCCACTCTGTGCACATCGTCACCAGTCACAACATAAGCTTGCCTATATAGTCGAGTTTTTGATTTAGACCTCAGAGCGATGTCCATTTAACAAGTGAAGTAGCACGTTTTTATGAACTCTTTTCAATTTATAGCCACTCCATACAAGCCAATAGTGTTAATTTTATCTGCCATTTTTAAATTTTGTCTCTTTTTTTTTTAGTCCAATTTCAGTCACGCTTGTTAGTTTTTATCACAGTTAGTCAACCTCATCTCATTTTTATTTAGTCAACTATATAGCATTTTAGTCTTTATTTTAGTCCAAGAAAGTGTAATTTTATTCGTCTAGTTTTACAGGGCGGTACGGTGGATAGCACGTCCGCCTCCCAGTACTGAGGACTCGGGTTCGAGTCCAGGCTGCGGCCTTCCTTGGTGGAGTTTGCATGTTCTCCCCGTGCCTGCGTGGGTCTTCTCCGGGTACTCCGGTCTCCTTCCACATTCCAAAGACATGCATGGCAGGTTAATTGGGCGCTCCGAATTGTCCCTGGGTGTACTTGTGAATGTGGATGGTTGTTTGTCTCTGTGCGCCCTACGATTGACTGGCAACCAGTTCAGGGTGTACCACGGCTACTGCCCAAAGCTGGCTGGGATAGGCTCCAGCAACCCTTTTGAGGAATAAGCAGTCAACAAAAACTCAACATTTTAGTCTAGTTTTAGTCAGGACAACCATTTTACTCCTGTATATATATTTTTTGTTCGCATTTTTTTGTTATATTGAGCCTTTTTGAATCTAAAACTATTTCACATAAAATCTTCTCTTATCTTTTTGATGAAAAACAACTTCAGACACAATTATGGTAGCTACGATGGCTCAGTGCTATTAGCTAGCAAGTTAGCCAGCATTAGTTAGCAGCTATATTAACATGATTGTTGGAATGTTATAGCCGTTGGATTAATGTTAAGTTATAACTATAATTTACTTTTCTTTTTTTTAAATATTTCACTGTGAATGCACCTCCTGTCTGTCCCATGTGTTTGAGTGTCACAGATGTGACAGATTAGCAGAGACAAGATTTTACAAAATTATATCATTTTTGTCTCGTTTATGTTTATGAACTAAAATGTACCATAGATTTTAGTCAGATTTTTATTAAATGAAGGACATTTCCGTCTCTTCTTCGTTAGTCGACAGAAATGCATACTGATTTAGTCCCACTTATTGTTTACTAATGAGGGCTTTAGTCTAGTCTAGTTTCAGTCCGGTGAAAAATATGCGTTGACGAAATCATTTATAGTTTCTGTTGACGAAATTAACACTACTAGCCAAGTCTTAATTCATTTGTCTGAGATGAGAGTTTCTTTGCTGCTGTCTAAACGGAGGAATAAGAAGCAGTTTGCTGCAAATGTGGGCTAGTGGAACCTAGCGGCGTATGATGACACAGCAATTGACCTTGGAAAAGCTCGCCCCCTGCACGCACACTACTGTACACTGTGTGAATCATGGAACACACTCGTACAAACAGAGCACGCACATTTATTCGTTCACACTGAAGTCTGGGATTCCCGTTGTGATCACACACCTACCAAGCTACCTTGACAAACTCATAGTATTTCTGCAACTGTTTCCCCCCCACCCGCACTCTACCATTTCTCAGCATTTATGCCCACTCCAGCTGAGCAGAGTTCGCCCCAGGGAAGACGAGTGTGCAGTTACCATGTTAGTGGAAAATGCATTACATAATCCTGCTTGTGGACCACAGTGTTCCCCGTTTATTAGGATGGCTGTGATGGGCTGGCAGCACATGCAGTCACCTGGGTTCTCACAAACACATGCACACGTTTCATTCTGTTCTTTTGCCCATGCTTCTCTCATTTCTCCCATTTCAAATCAGTACATTGAAAGTGGTGAGACGGATTAAGTCTTTCAGGATTCCAATGGTTATGTGTTGTTGTGTATGACTAAGAGTACTTTTTTTTTTATTAGTTTTTAAATGTCTTAACAGTCTTGGCCCAACTTATTTATCTGTCTTGCTTTTACCCTATTACCCCTCGCGGCTCCTGAGGTCTCCTGGCAGTGGGCTTTTAACTGTTCCTAAGGTGAAGACCAAGACACACGGTGAAGCTGCCTTTAGCCACTACGGTCCTCACCTATGGAATAGCCTGCCGGGGGGCATCAGGTCTGCAGAGAATGGTGATGTTTTTAAGAGGAGGCTTAAGACTTACTTTTTTAGTTTGGCATTTAATTTTTTCTTTTTATCACCCTTTATGTATTTAACTGCAGTATTTCAATCTATATTGTTTTGTAGCTTTGATTTTATTTATTTATTTATTTATTTATTTATTTATTTATTTATTTATTTATTTATTTTTTCTATAGTGTTTAAGTGTTTTCTTTTAGTGTTTAAATGCCTGTATTTGGTAGTTATTACATTTTTAGCTCCAATGTTTTCTCATGGGGGAGCCTCCACACTGAGAGGGATGGCTGGTTTTCATCCCGCTCACTGTGGAAGAACTCCTCCTGGGTGCCTTTCCTTACAGGGTACTTCTGTGCCCCGCCATGTTGTGGTTTTCGCGTGTCTGTATTGTTTTGGGTGTGTCTGTGGGTACGATCATGGGGATGTGGGGGGGAGGGGTGGCTTTTTCTTTGTATTGTATTATGGATGTTCAGCACTTTGAGTTGCATTTTGAATGTATGAAAGGTGCGAGATAAATAAAGTTTGATTGATTGATTGAGAAAATGGGCATCCACGCCAATATCTGGAACACCAGTTGTCATGTCTCACATTCACAATCAACCAAGCAAGTTCGGCCCCAGACTCAATTGGATCTGGTGGGTCATCAAAAATAGTGATGCATTACTCGACGACTACAATAGATGTGATGTAAGGAAGTTTTGTGATGAATGACTTTCATGGACATCCCACGTCCCACGCTCAGGGGGGATTCTGTTGGCATTTTTCTGGTATCATACATAGTTGTATTTATGTATTTATTTGTTTGTTTTACAATAGCCTTAACACTGGAACTGGCAGTAAGTAACGCTGGGACACTGATATATTAGTGTATTGACTTTCCGTCCGTGCTTAGGGTTGCATTCGATTGCATTTGCTATGGTGTAAAACTCCACTGGATTACCCTGAACGGTCGTTTTCCAGGAGCTTTTTTTTTTTTTTTTTCATCATATATAGTATTTGATCACAAGATAAATAGTGCAAGCTAGCGGCTGACTGGTGTGAATTGTGAAGTGTGTGACATGCTGTGTAATGCACGTGCATCATGAAATAAACAATCATTCTTTCAAGAGATAATACACTAATAATGTATCTTATTCTGAACGTTTAGACTACTCTGGAATCATGACCTCTGTTTTATATGGGTGAAATAAATGACTTGTATAGCTTCTATGTTCAATATTGTTAATATTACTGTGCCCCCTATGCATACTGGTGGATTTTTATGTGATTTTTTCCAATATTTTGAAAATATTTTTGTAATATCCTTTTTGGGTTGTCTTTTTTTTTTTATCCCTCTCTTTCTCTCTTCTCAGTTATCACCCGAAGAGCCTCTGCTTGTGTTAGTTTATTTTGCACTCTGACCTTTTGTTCCTGCACCTCCCTTTTCATATGCCATGCTGTGACTTTCTCCACAATTACAACACTATATTCATGATCTTCCCCACCATCCATCCATCGCTATCTATCTATCTATCTATCTATCTATCTATCTATCTATCTATCTATCTATCTATCTATCTATCTATCTATCTATCTATCTATCTATCTATCTATCTATCTATCTATCTATCTATCTATCTATCTATCTATGTACTAAACAGTGCACAAGGAATAGGTCCATCCAGAGTATTGGAAAAAAAGAGTATATAGGTGAACTGCTGTAAGATTAGATCTATCCATTCATTATCTATAGCGCTTATCCTGTGCAGTGGTGTGGAGCTGAAAGTACCCAATTGTATTATTATTATTATTTTTAAACATTTGAGTAAAGGTGATATAAGTGGCCCACAAAACAAGGCTCTACTGGAAAGCAGTTTTTCCCATCTCGCAAAATCATGATAATAAGTCAGGCAAATATAACATTAATGTCATATTGAAGACAATCAAGGAGATTGATTGTGTGGGATTTGTGGAAGGAGGGTTGTCATCACGCTTGCAGTGCACTAATGTAACTAACTACACATGATGTGATTTTAATGGGCTCAATCTGGTATCCAAATCCCATCAGGTGAATCTCATGAGGGAGCCGAATGTCCGTGAAAACACAACAACAATGTGCCGGCGTCTTTCTCTCACGGCACTCATCTGCAGTCTCACATTACCACAAACACTTCCTGCTCGGTCTCTTGCAGCGAGCCGACATGAAAACAAGGAATGATATGAGCAGTCACAGTATCAGAGTGACTCCCTTGGAGATCTTGTATTGTTACGATAAACACTGATGCAAGTTTTACTGTCTCTTTACTCGTCTTTCACAAAAGGTAAACAGTGGAAGTTTTTTTTTTTTAATCCTCTTATTGAAGTTGATGTTGCAGCTCAGCGTCGTGATCTTCTTTGTTCCAACATTGAGTGTGCTCCTCTCAGTAGCTTTATAGCGGGACAGAGAGGCTCCTTATCGAGCCGTACTGCTGAGCTTGACAAGCTGCAGCACAGACACCACTACTACTGGGAGTGAAAATTATATATAGAGCACCAGGATGTGCATTCCCGCTCCCTGCCCATCTGTCTCAGTGGTTTTATGAAAGGTCCTGATAGGGTGAGAGAGATAGGTTGCTCCTAACTGCTAGCTGGTTTTTGTTTTTGTTTTGTTTTCACCTGCGGGAAATGAGGAGCATGATAAACTTGTACAGTAATGGACAATTGTTTCAGTGCATCTTTACTTTCATAAGAAACAACTTTTGTTGAGAGTAATTTGAATTTAAGGGCAGCAAAGTGGATTATTGGTGGAATGAGTGGTCTGTCTCACAGTCATGCATGGTTCGATTCTTGGTTCGATTCTTGTGTGTGATATGTCCTCCACAAACAGGAAAAGAACTCTAGTGCAGACTCATAGTTGTCTCATAAGTGTGAATGATTGTATAAGTGCGTCCTGCAATTGGCTAGCGCCTAGTCCGGGGTGTACGCTGTCGCACGCCTGAAGTCAGCTGGGATAGATCACAGCTCATCCATGACCCTAATTAATTGGATCAATGATTTTGATTTACAGCTTGTACATTTGGACAGCTTAGTGGACTAGTGGTTAGCACGTCTACTTTACTGGTCTGAGGTTTGAACCTCAGCATGTTTGGTTCATTGAAGACTTTACCTGTATGTGTTAAACTATGAATATAAATTAATGGTCTGTAGAGGTTTACAATTGATTCGCAGCTAGTCCACCTCTCGCCCAGTCATCGTGGATAGGTGCCAAAACACAAGTCACAATGAAAACAAAACAAAGCAAAAAGTATCTCAAGGAATTTGTGGGGCAAATTTGCACCTCTTTAAATGCCCACGAAGAAATACATCTAGTATTCAGTACTGAATGTCATGACTGGGTCATGCCAGGGTTAAGTTTGGGTCATGCAAGGGTTATGTTTGGTTCATGACCGTGAGGTCAAGTGTCTGTTTTGAACTGATGTAAACGGCATCTAGTTTCAACCGGTCTTAACCTATGTGATGTCAGGAGCTATGTGATGTCAATAGTCATTAACCTCTATATCGGCCAATCAGATAATGCCATGTCAGTCCTGTTACCCACATGTCTAGCCACAACCAATCAGATCGATTCACTGTCTATTAGGGGTGTGAATTGCCTAGTACCTGACGATTCGATTCGTATCACGATTCACAGGTCACGATTCGATTCGATACCGATTAATCCCGATACGAATGGTCACGATTCGATACCGATTAATCCCGATACGAATTTATAAGTCGATTGTTGCGATTTTTTTTCATTCATATTTAGAAAATACTAATCAGTAAGCTTGTAGAGTGTAAGATTTATATGAAAATGTATTATTTATTTATCTGAAATTTCAGTCTTATAGAGGTTGTAATCTGTTTCATGTTTGAACAGCATTAAAATAAAAATATTAAGGCTTAATGTGCCGTTCATATAACATTCTTCCATGCTCAAGGTGTGAATCCTAAAAAAATAAATAAAAAAAATAATCGATTCTGCCGATTATTGAATCGATTCGAGAATCGCGCGATGTAGTATCGCGATATATCGCCGAATCGATTTTTTTTTAACACCCCTACTGTCTATATAAGCTGTCTGTTAAATATGTGTGTTTGTCTGATTATTTCCTCGGTTCCTCAGTGCATCTCCACAGCCCAAGGGGGCTTGGTGTCTCGTGATTCTCGATGAGTTCTCATCGTTTCTCATCTATTCAAGTTTGTTCTACGCCTCTCGATGTTATGTGAATAAATAGTTAAAATCTTTTTTGTGTCTGCATTTTGGGATCCAACCTCAGATCACAACACTGAAGGGCTGATGTTCGTAGTTAAATAGCAAAACACACAAACACAATATACCTTGCTGAGTAATTACTGATTAATAATAGGCCTAATAATAATAATAATAACAAATATTCCAAAACATTTGATGAGCATATGGCTACAGATGGCGGCTCACTTACTGAGATTCCTTGAGGATGAAATGGAAGGTGGGCTCAGCGTCACCTCTAGAAATTGAGACACATTGAGTGTCCTAACACAAGTTGGACACAAACCTAAACAGTACTTCTTTGAAACAAGCTCCTGAAAATAAAACCAAAAGTTTAATTTGAAGTGAGTTAATGTTGTCAGCCTACAAAACTCGCTATACCTACTGGTGCAATGGCAACATTCCATCTTGGATTTATAATGCTCCCCCCCCACCCCACCCATCCTTAACACCATTTTCAATCTGCCTCTGAAAATAGCCTTGCAAAGTCATCACTCCTCTGTTTGCACGGAATAACCTCAGTATAACAGGGTCGATACGGATCAAGAATAAAAACATGGCCTGCAGCAGGGACGACTACACATAGAAAGAATGCTCTTTTATTAGGATGTTGTGTCAGCACCATGGACAGGGTGTAGTGTGCGTTTTTGAGAGCACAAAGATATTACATCACCTTACATAGCAAAAACGGGCTACAAACATAGTATTGTATGATAATGGCGCAAATAATAGCTTTCCCCCCTCACCTTTGGATCAAAGTCAGCAAAAGCCCGATTTTCGGATGACTCTGCAATCTAGATTAGCCTGACTATTTTATCCTGTAGTGTGGAGTGTTGTTAGGTTGTGCTTGGAAAACAGTTGATGCCTGTAAATGTTAAACCTGTTTGATATTTACATCAACAAATCCAAAGCTCTCTTTGTCTCATGGCGATTGACATGATTGTGACTGAAGTTCTCTGGTTCACAAACTCAAAACAAAACTCAGTCTGCTTCATTTGTGGTACTGTATACGTTTAACAGTATGTTTCTTTCTTATTTGCATTGGTGTTCAACTGAACTGCATCACACGAGAGCTGTGAAATAGTAGAAGCACGTCTCAGTGTGATGCAGGGCACTGCAAGCAGCCATAATGTCCATCCATCCATCTTCTATACCGCTTACCCAGTTCAGGGTCGTGGGTAGCTGCAGCCTCTCCCTGCTCTGACTTTTAGCGAAAGGCAGACGAGTCCATATCATCTTTAGATGACCACAATAATATTGTTCAATTCATACCTAGTATTTTCTTTGTGAAGGTAAATGTTATGCTCGTTCTCGTATAAAATTATTTTGTGCACCACCATCAGTGATTTGCCCTTTTCTTCACTTGCCCCCTCCCACCCCAGATGGAAAGGATGACGCACCACACCATGAGTGGTATCATTACTCGGAGAGTCAATTCTGTCTGTCACCAGTGTATGATTCGTTTTTGAGTGCCACCTCATTTATTGGCAAGCAATAAAGAGAACAAGTGACGGCCACCTGCTGTGAAGTATTTTTTTTTAGTCACAAAATTTATGGAAACTCCTAAAATGCTCTATACTTGCGACTGTTTTAAGATTTATGCTATTCTATATTCGGTAGTCATAAAGATGCATCATTGTAAATGGTCTTACTTTACCACAGCAGATAACTGCTGTTTAATCGGAACATGTTTGAAATATCATGGTTGAAATACAATGACATCCACTACACACGTCCGCGGAGCTCAAAATCTCTCTGCCCCTGTGCCTCGATGGAATCCACCAAAATCACAGTCCACAACCTGCGCAGCAACTTAGACCTGTTTTTAGCTGGTCAAAATTCTACTCTAATTTCTGTCACCAAATTGTCAGGTGCGGCAAAGACGTGTAATAGAAAAACGCCTTCGGTCCACCGGAACACTCAGTGAGGTGCAATGTGGTCTGCCAAATTCCCAAACACGGTAAACAAGACTTTCCACAGCAAGAAAATGAAGATGTACCAGTTTTTACCCCGAGTGCACGTGCACCTGCTTACAAAAATAGGGCCCTTAATGTCAACCTGTTCCAAACAGTTGTAATTGTTGAACATTAAAAAATTGGGGTTGGATCAACCTATTATTTTTGTGTTTAACTAGAAAAAATGTATTATGCAGAAACTGTTTTAATGAGAATAAATACATGAATGAATGAATAAATAAATACAAATCATTAGCCTTTGATAAAGACAGTTCAAATTAATTTCCTCATGTTGATAATTAGTAATTACACATCAAATTTTTTTTTTTTTTTTAATTATAGTTTTCCAACCCTTTGAATCAAACATTTGTTTTTGTTGACCTTGCTTTGCACTAATTATTCAGCATCGATCTGACCAAATTGTTCTGTGGCCCTCTCAGCATAGAATTTATAAATTCTAATATAAAGCCAGAGTGCCCTGAAAAAAGCCACACAAGCATGGGGATAACCGGCTCAGCCAACAAAGAAAGGCCTGAGGCTCTAACCCAGGACCTCAGACTGTGAGGAAAACACACTAAGCGCATTTTACATCATGCTGCTGAGCAACGTCTTTTAACAATTATTCACTTTGTCTCACTATGATGTCCATATTCACTTTATTGTTTCATTGTAACTTGTAGCAATTGTTTAGGGCATACAGTGTTTAGACAAGCATATACATGGACACAGCCTCCCAAGAGAGCAATACATAGCACAAAAGTGATTTAGGTGACAGCACACATTGGGGGATATTTCACTGAGCCCATCTGGCCGACTCGAAAGTGCTACTGCGTCTATAGGCGAGATGTTCGGACAGAGAGAACTTAGTGGGGATGGATGTTGGGGGAGGGGAGGAGAAGATTTAAGGGGGCAAAGAGTTGAATGTTGGGCTTGGCTGTGGCACACTGAGCTGCCTCCTTCCATACCAAGCACTTGGCGCTGGCCTATTAACACCCACCTGCTTCCTCTTTTTCGAGCTTTTCTTTTACGTTGCTTAGACATATTTCTTATCTACACCGATCTCCATCTCTGCCTCGTCACCCTCTCTCTCTCTGTTCATTGACAAGCTTTTTGCCAGTCTTTCCGTTCATACGGAGGAGCTGATGGGATAGGGTCAGGGCCTCCAAGTTACCATAGTGATACCTTGTGTCCTGATGTCATTAGTATTGACAGTGTGCAACTGGGCCAAGCTGTTCTGGCTGGCTCTGGCCTTGTTTACTGGTTACACTCACTCACAATATTCATTTTGAGGTTTGTTCATGGCAACACGTGTTGTGGAAAAGTATTGGCTCTCTTGTCTTATTGTAACTTGCATTGATAATCAAACAAATGTAAATAAAATATATATTTTAAAAAAGATAATCTACTATTGTAAGTACTGGCCCTGTATTCCTAGATAGAGCAGCTGCACTCAAGTGTCAAAATTGGCACATTTTGATTTTGCCAAGCTGCATACATCAAAGGAAATACCAAACCTTGGTCTAGACTGCCTCTGTGTAGATTTAGATTGCACCTTACGGTATTCTTGCGCAATAACACATTACCTGACTCATCTCAGCCAGAATATGTCAATACCCTTTGTGTTTATGACCTCTAGTGTTTGCATATGAATACACCATCCTTGTCCCCAAGCCTCTTTATGCAGTGCTGAGCTCCCACGCCAGTCCTCAGCTGGCGGCTTTCTCCCCGTGTGTTGCCGGGCATCAGTTCCGCACTTATTGTGCGGTAGAGGCTGACTTAACATGAATCTATAATTGATACTGTCACATCACGTCTAACCGAATTGCTTCTGTAGTGCTCCCTCCACGCACGCACGCACAGTGTTGCCAAATAAAGTATACAGTAGGCTTACTTGTACAGTAGTGGTCGCATAGAAGTGGAATACATATTTCTGCCAGACGATGGTGCTCCAGGATCACTTAGTTTCTGAGCATCTGTCCCTCTTGCGACCCTATCTTATAAATAAATTCATCCTCACCGTTCTTCACATTTTGTAAACGAGTCCTTCCTTGGGACTTGCTCCCCAATTGTGTGTTTGAAGCTTATTGCTGAGGCAAGTTAATTAAACGCACTTGAGACATACAGACAGTTGACCTCAAGTCTCTCTCTCTCTCTCTCTCTCTCTCTCTCTCTCTCTCTCTCTCTCTCTCTCTCTCTCTCTCTCTCTCTCTCTCTCTCTCTCTCTCTCTCTCTCTCTCTCTCTCTGTACAGACAACTCAAGTGTGCGCCTCCACAAGGGGGCGCAAAATGACCATACAAACTTGTTTTGGGTTCATCCTATTTTGCCGTAGCTGCTCCTAGTGCTCCACTACTCCTCACAGCTTGTGGAACTTTAATAATGATAATCACTTATTTGTGTGAAGGACTGAGTTGCCTTGTGTACGAATTGTGCTACATAATTACATCTGGATTGCGTTGTCTTGCTTTTATATGGGAAGTATGAATATTGTTTGCTTGGCTGTATATTACGGTTTGTTACGAGATCTATGAAATAATGGGAAATCATTTTTTTCCCCTTTTCATTTTGATATGATTGTGATAGCACATGAGGCAATATTTTCCACAGACAGCCGTGATGACAAACCACAGATGGACAGGCCACTGCTGCGAGCAATTCTGTTCGCACTCTGCCATGTTTCAAGTAATCACTCCCCGAGGTGACTTTGCCACCGTGATCCCTCATGCCAGATCGATAACATGAGCAATAAAAATAAAATCCTTTCCCAATGAAAATCTGTCTCTTTAAATCCATGACATGTTTCTATTAAAACAAGTGCCATTCATCACTAGATGTGCTGATCAATCTTAAGCTCAAATTTCTGTTTATGTATGTATGTATGTTTGTATGCATGTATGGGTGGCACGGTGATCAAGTGGTTAGCACATCCGCCTTCCAATTCTGAGGACTCCGGTTCGAGTCCAAGCTCCGCCCTTCCTGGGTAGAGTTTGCATGTTCTTCCCGTGCCCGCGTGGGTCTTCTCTGGGTACTTCGGTCTCCTCCCACATTCCAAAGACATGCATGGCAGGTTAATTGGGTGCTCCGAATTGTCCCTAGGTGTGCTTGTGCGTATGGATGGTTGTTTGTCTCTGTGTGCCCTGCGATTGGCTGGCAACCAGTCCAGGGTGTCCCCCGCTTACTGCCCAGAGCCAGCTGAGATAGGCCCCAGCACCCCCCACGACCCTTGTGAGGAATAAGCGGTCAAGAAAATGTATGTATTGTGTCTGTGTGTGCGGATATATGTGCAAAATAAAGAGAGAAGTGTGGCTGGACAGCTTGCCACCCTGTGGGCACCCAAACTACAATCTATCCGTGATCCACGCTGGCAGCTGCTCTGCCAAATGGGATTTTCTTGGAGATTACAGCCTCTAAATGAGACACGCTCGCAAGTGTTTGCCTTTTTGTTGACAGAGTTCCTTGTGGACTATTGTAATAATGGTGTATGAGAGAGAGAGAGAGAGAGAGAGAGAGAGAGAGAGAGAATGTTGGGCTGAGGTGCGATGAGAACATGCTCTGTGGTCGCAAGGGGCTGGTTGGAACATGTCAGAATGGCTGCAGGGAAAACCTCTCTGGCAGCGTGTCGCCACTAAATGGGGATGTGGCAGCAGGCGTCACACACACTTTTAGCAGCATTACCTCATGTTACATACATACAAGTGGATTCTTCATTGCTCCGTTGAGAAAATCGATTTTCTGAATTTGTCTTTGTTCTTCAAGCAGAATTTAAATAAGAATTAAAGGGACGCTTGATTGAGATGAACATGGACACTTATATGAAAGGTCTCTATGTAAAAATCATGTCGGCACAAAAATTCACTCTTACTAAAAAAAAAAAAAAAAAAACTCAGCTGAGATTTAACGTATTTTATATGACCCTGTCAACGTCCCAAGAGGAAGGCGGCAAGCATCGTAATTGACCTTACCGTAAACCACGCCCGCATGACCTCGGAAATAAACTTCATCGGCATGTGCATTTTGCTGCGGACAAACAAAGCAATTCTGCTCCTGATGGTGCAATGTGTGGTTTATCCAAAGCCAAGAAAAAAATTAAAAATAAATCAAAATGGTTAAACGCTGTAATCACAAAGTTGGTTGTACCTGTAGAAACTTATGTCGGGTCACTTGTATCTCAAGTCATGACTGTACTTTGAAAACCTCTGTAAAGACACATATTTGTTTAAGATCTTATTTCATTTGATTGCAGAACAGAAAATGAGTGAGTCTTCATACTGCACTTTTTTTTTCCCCACATTAGAACTGTCCACGGTCCTGAATGTGATTGTGGGAGTTTTTTGCATGTCCATTCCTGTGCTGTATGGGGAGGTGGCTTTGTATTCACTCTCGAACCTGCTTAACCTACTTTCCACTTGGCCGTGTTTCATCCGTTCACAGAGATAAAAGTGCTGTCGTTTAAATATAGCATGCTTAACCAACATGCACAGTTTGTCGGCGTATTCTGAGACACACAAATGGTTCCGACTATTGTCTGTGCCTTTTGCCCTGAACGCGTCGCTGATCGTTTGACTGATGAAAGCTCGTTCCTCTGAGAACATGTACTTCATATTCAGCCCATTAACCCGACCGGCATAAAACATGCTGGGACACGTTTGGGCCTTTATTGAAATGAATATGAGCAACATAAAGACATTTTAAGATGTTAATTGTCCAATTATGTTGACAGCTGTTGGAGTGCATTGCAATGCCAATTGAGTTGCAGTTTCCTAGCAACCGGAGAGGTACAATGAAACGATTTTTTTTCTTCCCCATTAAATGGCACCGTTTCCACTCTGAATGTTCAGTGTATTTTTTTTCTTGTTCTCCAAATCTACAGTGTGCATGCATGCTTTTTCACCTTTAGGCTAATGTGTTTGTCAATTTACATCTTACTGCGAATATTTCATCAGTCTTGGTGGGTGCTTGAAGCCCAAAACGCTGGTACAATCTGTTCAATTGATGAATTCTGTCCCAGAGTGTTTCATCCTGAGCTAATGATTGTACATGCATTCTTTTCAATTAATTCACTATCAAGGGAGTTGGGGATGGGATTTTGGGGGAGGGGAAAGGAGAGTCAGGGGAAAAAGAAATCCAATCCTGCTGGTCTGAGGACTCTGAGCAGTGGAGCATTAGTCACATGCTGATGTAATTGGAATGGCAGCAAGAGTAAAGCCTGCTGGTTTGGGCACAGCCTGTAGGCTTGATTTAAAGCCCATATAGCAAAACTATGCACCCCTCCCTTTATATCTTTCTCCTCTTCTCCGTTTTCTTACTTCCCCCACCTCGACTCACACTGTTCATTCACCAGCTCCTGCCATGCATCTCCATCTGTACTCTATTAACACAACAGTATACTGTAGCGGTGCATCATCTATCTCGTTTAGAAGCTAACAAACTCCCCTTTTTGGTTACTTGCACCTTTAATACGATTGGCACACTTGGCTGAGCGTGCGCACGAGGGTTAGGTTTTAATGCTGAGTAAATATCTCCGGAGCAAAGTGCAAAGCCAGGACAGAGTGAGCAGGTGGATCCGGGCCAGGGTGCTCGCTCGCTGGGCTTTGCTGCTGCTCAGTCCCCTGACAGATGGACTGGCAGGGCAATCCTATTACATCCATGTGTTGAGCTGCTTTTAATGCCAGAGTGGGTTGCATAGTTTAATGGGCAGGCAGCGCATGTTTGCTGCTCCAATCTCATGCTACTGAATGATAATCGGACTCATTTGTTTAATAACACAGAGGAGATCTGTCACCTTGAAATCATGCAACAAACTGGAGGCGTTTTTACAATGATTAATCCACTAAAAAAAAAATTGCTATATTCTGTACTTTATGTTTTAAGTTTTTTTGACTCCTACTTTGGGAAGAAAATAACATTGATTTTTTTTTTTTATTATTTAAATGCAATACTCTGCAATATAATTCTGTTCTCTAATGGGATTAGGACAGAATGTACTTATAGGGGACACCTGGGATTTGTGGACTGTGACCTCTTGCTCTAGTTGTGCTTTAATTTTGAGTCAAGGTTTACTGAAGAAATACTGCATTTATTATAGTTAGTTGCAATCTTACAGACTGAGAAGTAGAAATTCAGACACAAAGGGGAAATCAAACCCCCCCCTCAAAAGAAATTCTCAACAATATGTTCTGTGCACCACCCCCAAACCGCCCCAATGTAAATGTGGCATTCTGATGAATATTGCATCTGTGGAATATGAATTAAGCAGCAAAATCCCCTCCGTATTTAACCATCTGAGGGGGCGGCCATTTTGCCACTTACTGTCGAGTGAAAATCCGTCCTTCTAGGATTTCGTGGTCATTTTTTCTGATTGCTAAAATGCCTGATTTTGCGGCCAATTTTTCTAAAAGTTGTGATAAAAGTTGCAATATTTTTCTTTCTTGCTCAAACACGTTTTCAAACATTTGCAACGTGACGTCATCTTTAGTAGACGTATCCATGGTTCTCCACGCTCACATCACGCGTATGTCCTGCGTGATATTCTGCACCGCGCCCGATATTGCTCGGTCTGCTTTGAATTTCGCGGTGGGCTTTGAAATCGGTGGCAAATTCCTCAATCATGGAATGGTGGGACTAGTACATTTGTCCCTATTGAAGTGACTGGTGAGCGTACATTGTACACCCTTGGCTTTTATATTGATAAAGTATATATGTCATTATTATTGTTGTCCCATGGTTGTTAAATTGATTTGTTGCAAGTCGATGAAATCTTGAGTGAATGTGGGCTATCAGTGTTGATATGCCCCCGCTTACATACGATGTGCACGTATGTTGCTTGGTATGCCGACAGCGCCCTTGCACCGGCATCCCCGAGTCAAGCAATTACCACACATCAAGGAAAGCAATTGGGCATGACTAAAATATCATTGCCCTGTGATTGTCCCTATACGTTTGGACTGGTAGAATCTAATTTAACCCACTTTGTCGAGGAGAATCGAGGACACGCTTTCCAATTTTCGCGTTCTCCCCCACCCTGAGCATTTTCTATAAGTGTGAAACGCAGCGGCCGGGGCCGTATACATGCGCTGTCACAGGTCTTTACCCAGCAGACATGCGCGGCAATGAGCAAGTGCGGGAGGGAGGGAGCAATGAGCCGTGGGATGCAGAACTTGCGGTCCTTCATGAGAAAATGGTTATCGATCTTAGGTCATGTAAGGGGGCCAATTTACCGGGGGCAGAGTTATTGTTCGGAGCCTTCCCTTTCGTCATTCTGTGCCGTCACTTTGTGAACTGGCTCAAGAGAAGTACAAAGGGGCGGGTGGAATCGATCAGAGGAAATCTGATTGAAATATATATGCATAAGTGCAGATGGAGACTGCATCGATCCAAGGCTTCGGCTCCAAGCTGCATTCCACCCTTTTTCCCTTTTGGCGATCACACATGCCCTTTAATTATCTGCCGCATACACCAAACCTCTCGCCTCACCTATAACCCCAAAAATGAACCGTCAAAGTGTTGCATTAATCGTCAAAACTGATTACAATTCCATTCATTTGTGCAGCTCAACTGTAACTCAGCCGACTTCTCAGAGGCAGAGGATCCCTATTGTCCTTGCGGATCCTGGTTAAATATTGATAGAGACGGGAAACAGCGCGGACCACTCAGTCAGATCCGGGAGGTCAAGGATGGGAGCGTTTTTCTTCAAATTTCATTAGGGGAGCAGAGGACTGTAGAGAGGGGAGCACACAACCTCACGATTCTCCTACAGCTTTCATTATCCTCTGCATGGATAATGCCCTGTAATGTATTCCAGTCAAGGTGCAGGTTGATGGTGTGTAAAATAGCATATGTAGCAAGGTGGTAGGAAGGTTTTTTTTTTTTTTTTTTTTTTCTTTTTTTGCACTGACAGTCTGCCTTCCTCACAGTCAGATTTCCATTAGAAGAAGTGGAGCAGAGGATGTGCAAATGGTCCTGTGGATTAGAGAGCTAATGCATTTAAGAGAGAGAGAGAGAGGGGGGGGGGGGTCTCCAATCCCCTTACTCCCACTGCTGCTGCTGTGCACTGGGGCACTGGGGGCTAGCACAAGGGGTGATACCTAGTCCCTTTGTGCAAACGGAGATTTAGGTTTAAGTGAGTAGATAAGAGCAGGGATGCGCACACTAATGCTTTTCTCACATGCACAAAGAGCCATCAAAGATTATGCTACGTCCAGGAGAAGGCACATTGCGTGTTATTAAACTGTAAATGAGATTTTTCTGTAAAGAGGCACAGACGGCTGCCCAACTAATCTAATTAATCAGCCAGTCTGGCCTCTTTAGTTTTTTTTTTCTTCTTCTCCGTGTGTGTTACACACTTCGTGTCCTGCAAAATCAGTCATACACGCCTCTGAATGAGTAGAGTGTGTCTCTTAAGAAAAGAAAAAATAGCAAAAAGCTTGTACTCTGTTACTAATGAACTTAAAGGAGGCAGGACCCAAATGCAGGGAGCAACAAAAACAAGGCAGGGATGCAGTCAAAAGAAATGGAATTTAATAATTAAGAAAAAAAGGCAAACAAGGTACTTTGGAAAAATAAAAATGAGCAAGGTCAAAAACAAACTCGACAAGGACTGAACGAAAGCAGGGAACTAATGCTGCATTCGAGGATAGTCGGAAGTCGGAAATATCCGAGTTGAAACTTCCCACTTCCGACCTCAAAGCGTTCGAGGTGAAAGTAAACAATCAAAATGGCGGATAGTGATAAATTGGTTTTTTATTTTGGTCCTCAAATCTCAATTTGACCTCCGGAAAACGTACTTTTTTTTGGCAATTTTGCTTCATTTATTGTTTTAATCTTATTTCATAAGTCTTCCATACAGTTAAGTATTTTACCTTATAATTTCATGCAGGGAGATAGCGGCAATACTGTCACGTACGTTGCGTTACACGAAGTTATGGTGAATATTTATGAATGAAGAAAGCTATCTAATTTTATACTCGAGTAAATTGTGTTTTGCCATTCAGAGTGACGTCACATTGTAGTCCGCCGGTGAAGTCGGGGTCCTTGTTTTTTTTTCCGACTTCGCGAGTGGAATTTCCGAGTTCAGGGGGCGTTCCCGGACGCACTTCCTGGTTTGAACTCGGATATTTCCGACTTCCGACTATCCTCGAATGCAGCATGAATACACATGGTAACAAGACAACAAGAGACACCTGGGCAAGACACAAGATGCTTGGGGGGGGGGGGGGGGGGGGGGGGGGGGGCTGATTGGTCAACACACAAGGGAAGACACAATCAGGTGGACGTGGTTAGACATAAGGAGACAAGGGAAGAAACGAGGAATACATGACAAACACCCAAAAGAATGCAAAATCCCAACCCCACAGAAACATGACAAGATGCCCCTGCAAAGGAGTGGAGGGAATTTTATAACGGGGTTTAAGAGGCAAACTGCTACCAGATCATAAAGATGCTGTCATTTTAACACGCGCAATCGTGACTCTATAGTGGTCAACAGCATATTAGATCACATTTGCAGCGTATTCCCAGCCTGCATGGGAGGGGCCCTCCTCTGCTGAAGTGCGGAGGCGGCAGCAGCAGCAGCAGCGTGCGTGCGTGCGTGCGTGTATGTGCATGCACAGTGAGTCAGCTCCGTGAACGAGAACAAGGCGAGCGCGTTCGATTGGGAGGATTTGCAACGGAACCACCGTAGAGGCGGCGAGCAAGCTGCGTTGACGCATAATCCCGCCCGCCCAGCCGGCTCTGCATGGGAGGGGGCAGCAGAGCCATCGTAGACCTCAAAGTCAAATCCTGGAGGAGAGATTTACGACTCATGCGCCGGTGCACCTTCTCTTGACATTTTCCTCTTTTCTTTTGGTCGCGCATCATTCATTGGACGTGACGCAGAGGACGACATTTTAAAAGCATTTCGATTGAAGAAGAAGGAAAAAAAAACTATTAAAAAACTATTAGAAGCGCCACCGGGCACCGTTTGATGCGTTTTGACGTGAGGGGGGACATCACCTGAGTGAGTTGACTTTTGATCGCAGTCGTTCCAACCGCAGATCAGAAGCAATGACAAGCGCCCCGCTGGTTCCACGGCCCGCCTGCTGACGGTACCGGGCCAGGATGGGAGAGAGGTCTGCCGCTGTCAGGATCTCGAAGCAGCCGATTTATCAATGGAGGAGGAGAGCGACACCCGCAAAATTAACAGCAGCTTTCTTCGCGACCACAACTATGCAACAGAAGGTATATTTAATTTCAAGATTACACAGCGCGTGGTTCTTTCCAATCAGCGGGACTGATGAATGAATCAATTAGAACATTTATGACTTTAATGTAATGACACGAGGTTCAGGGAGTTGCCTGGTGTTGGATTGGAGATGATGATGTGCAGTCCTGGCAGGTTATTTTAGGACGAGCTGGGCTTTAATCTGGGTGGACAACAGCCTAAGCAAATAAACCTTCCAATCAGTCCATTGTGAACACGCGATTACGTTAAAGCGCCTGAAAAAAAAGTGACATTTTTAGGCAAGAAAAAATGAAAGTGTAAATTTGTTCCAACTACTGATACGGATGGATGGATATCATCTTTTAGCCTGTCCATTGCTTCAGAGTAGATATAATAGAATGGAGAACATTGACATCATTTTGCTTTTATTCAATTTAAACCAATAAATGTCAAATCTCTCTGTCTCTCTCTCTATCTGTCTCTCTCTTTCTCTTTCTCTATCACTGACCAATAATTGGTGTTCCTTCGTGTGTGTGCGTGTTATCCTCGCTGATCAGCCTCTTGATTTTCTGCCAGGTTAGCTGGTTGACGGTTAATAGTTCCCTCATGTTCCACCAATCACTTGGGCAAGCTGCTTGCTCAACATAAAAACAATTTATTTAAATTCAGCTAAAGACATTCATTAATTAATCAAAAAGGTTCGTCATGTTAGGTCTGTGTTGCCTCGATAGTATAAGTAATTATGTATGCTAATTGGTTTGTACATTTTGATGGCTGAGGTGGGAGGGGTGAGATAATAACAATAATAACTTTAACTTGCAGCAATTAACTAAATGGGCCATATTGTCATGCTTCATTTTCAATTGTGTTTTTGAAGTTCTTCTACACTGTAGCTCACGTTACATATATGCGTTACCTGCAAAATTTTCACGTTTTCAATTGATGACAACACACTGCAGCTTCTTACAATTTTTCATTTTAAATACACGATGTGTAGAATTTTTTGCCATCTAGTGGTGACTAATAGAATGCAATGTCCTAACTTCGAAGCGTGCACACTACGGTGCCTCAGAGAGACCACACTTAGCAAGCCGATCACTAATTACTATATTCGCGAAGTTCTTCTCCTTCGGGTAGCAGTTGGAGAAAGATGGCAGCGAAACATGTCAGCCTGTCGACTGATGATGACATCACCTTTGCTGAGGAAGTAGGTAACGACCAATCATGGCTCAGTTTGCTCACCAAACCCTGAAAACAGCTGAGCCATGATTGGTCATTACCTCCTCAGTACAGGTGATGTCATCTTCAGTCGACAGCAAGTGAAAAAAAAAAAATCAAAAAACTTTTTAAAGGTATTAATTTCACGTGAAAAATAATGTTATCAAATTTATGCTGGGCAAAATACTAACTTTTAACTGCTAAAATTGGTTCAATGAGTCAAGTATCCCTTTTAATAGGAAACGAAAAATGCACTGATCTGTCATCAATGTCTTACAAATGCAATTATGCCATCTAGTGGCAGAAAAATGACCTTAATACAAATCAATCACACTTGTTTTTTACAGTACAATACAACTTTTTTAAATTTTTAACTAATTTTTATAACTTATGAAATTACTGTATCAGTGACTAAAAGATGCTGCCATATTTCTATTTAACAATTTTTCCACTGTTATGTTTACAAGAGTATGAAAACATTTTTATTGTACATATATATACAATTTGCTATTAATTGTTTTAACTGTTGAATTAATGTGATTAATTATGATTAAAAAATGTAATCGCCCGACACCCCTAAATAGAAAATATTATTAAAATTAATCATGTTTTTTTTAAAATGAATGAAAATTGATAAATCAAAAAATTCTACACTGTCCCTTTAAATACAGCATAAGTAAATTTAGGATCATTGTGAGTTTGGTGCATTTTTGATCAATGGGTTTTGTTGCTGGTTGTATCAGAGGCCACGCTGAGGCTACAGCAGTGGCAATGGTTGAAATGCAGCATCACGTTCATGTGAATGTAGTTGAGTACCAGCTAACTGAGCTCCCACATGCACACAGAGCATAAGTGTGTGAAGTGGGGGGTTGATGTGATGGATATCTTTGTTTGCGCTGAGATGGAAAAACTGGAGCTTCTTCCACTCGGTGTTTGCATCTGACGCCTTCAAACGAGCCGCAGTCTTTTCCTTGTTGTCCCGAGAAAGTGGATGAGAAGGACACAGGTTGTAAACGACTGGCCAGCCTGTGGCCCATCTGTGCTTTTCAAGCACGCCAAGCCTACTTTTGTTACATTTTATTGCTTTCAATTTACGATCGTCACAGCTCATATATCACCAGTGGGTGTGTATGCGTCTATTTGCCCTTTGCTTGCTTTCCCTAAGTGATATGAAGTCAGACTACGGCCAAAGACGACCAGAGCAGGTGTCTGGGTCGACATCCCATCCTCATGATTCACACACATGTTCCATCGGACCACACGCATACACATGGAGATGGACAGGTCTCTGATGAGTGGTAAGCGAGCTTGTGGGGGATGCCCCCCCCCCCCCCCCCCCCCCACCCCTCCCGTCCCCAGCAGCTAGTGCTTGCCCAGAGAAGCAGGAGCCTGTAATGATGTCACATTTTAATGATGTCAATGGCACTGACCTTTGCCTTGCACCAATCCCATGCCTGGCTGAGTGTGTGGGCAGTTACACTGATGAGACGACATGTCAGTAACTGCACGTTCGCAGTCACTTTAGGCGCCAGCCGTCAGAACGTCGCCATTATTTCAATGGAGGAAGATGACATTATGGTCTCGTTTGCCAAATTCAGCAGCAGCAGCCACCTGCAGATGACACATCCATCGCTAATGGCGCCTGGATGGGATTCATGACTGCATGTCTGGATGTTAATGTGCACACTGACTTTTTTTTTTTCCATGTTCATTCGGTCGTCTTCCCGATTCAACGTCTTATCATCATTGCTCTCTCTCTCTCTCTTTTTTTTTTTTTTTTTAACATGTATGTGTGCATATGTGTGCGTGCAAATACGTGTAAATTCATACTCATTAATTCACCTAAAACCTAATAAAAATCCCATTACCCTTCACCTTAACCAGATACTTCAGAGTCTCGCCAGAGTCGTGAGGGTCAAACGGTCAGGAGACCAGAGAAAAGGTCAGAAAAGATAAAAAGAAAAGAAGGACAAATCAAAGTAAAATCCAGCACCAACCAAACACTTCCTGCCTTCCACATGGTTACAAAATCAGAGTCTTACGCCAACCCCAGAAGCCTCTAAATTCCAACAAAGGAAAGAGATCTCAAGAGAGCAGAGGAAAAACTAAAGACAGGAAGGAGATAAAGCAGAGTGAGATCCACAGACACCAGCACTCACTGATTCAACGAGCAGTGGGAGGGAGAGGCCAATTCTGTTTGAATTTCAGTAGATGTGCATGTCAATGTGCACACTGACTTAATGTTGTGCTCCCACAACACAGACCAGTGATCAATTTCATACTCTCGAGTCTCGACCAAAGGGTTAAAAAAATAAAAAAAAAAAAAAATAAATAAAAGAGATCTAAATAGCTTCTATGCTGTAAAGCAGGACTTTAACCCAATGTCTTCCTTGGTATTGATTTTTGCTCCTTTACGGAACAATGACCTGACGATGTCATGGTAGGACGCGTATACATTTCCACCATCTCTCCCCCTGCCCTACTTTCTCTCCTTTTCACAGCTTATTCATACGACTACAAGGCGGTGTGTGATGCGAAGCCGTCGTCTGACTGGAATATTGAGGCGGACCGCGTATCAGAGAGCTCCCAATCTTTATTGCTCCCGCTTGTGAACGCAGAAGCAAGCTCAGCTTGCCTGTGCCAAAGCAAACGGCCCGGGGCTACACTTTAGGACGCCGGCATGAAAAGACTTTAGTCCACCATACCCCCGGGTCCCATCCATTATTCACCACCAAACGTTCATAACACCTCGCCTCGCCACGTAGTGCCAGTCGAGTAAGGGGGTGATTGGGAATGGGGGCTTCATGGCAAGCTGAGAACTTGGGGGGGGAGAAAGTCGCACTCCTTACCAGCAGCTGCTTTCTTGCCCTGATTAGCTTCTTATTAAGTCTGCACCCCCATGAAAATTTAATGAGAATTTATGCAAGTGTACCCGAGGCTCATGTGTATATATATTTTTTTCTCAGCTATTCTGCGGTTTCCTGGTCAGCTATTTGTGATTATTTCAGAAAGCTGAGCAAGGTTTGACCTCTGAACTCCACTATTGGATGCATTAGTACATTTTGATTAGCAGATCACCGTGTCCGCTATTTATATTCTGGTGATTATGTCAATGTGGAAACATGATGTGCGGACTCTCGCAGGCATCTCGCCTTTGATTTCTTCGCCCTTGAAAACAGGATGAAAGCGAGAGGCGGCTTTTGTTTTGTTGGTGGATTAAAATTCACCGTATCACCCCCCCCCCCCCCCCCTCTAATTTCCATGCAAAATCATTAAAAAAAAAAGGTTTGGAAAAGCCTTTTAGTGTTTGATGTGTGCCTAAAATTATCGCCGACTTCATTCTGACGTCTGTCCTGTGTTGTGTCTGCAGTCGTTTGCCGTGTGCTAATGAAGTTTGAGAAATGAGGCAGTGACACCTATTTCACCCGACCCTCTCTGGAGCGTGGAGATGCCCAACATACACCACACACACACACACATACACACGCACACACAAAAGGACAAAAGACGGCGTCTCGCTCTCATGGGGCCGATGGAGGAGAAACCAGGTTAATTAGCTTGTTCACATCAGATCTTTACAAAGAGTCATGCTCCCCTCATGAAAAGAGCTGCTTTATGCTCTTTGGCTTTGTGTGGAGCTCATAAAGCGTAATAAAGCGCTTAATCGTACGGCTGCCACACCAGTCGGTTAGCAGCAGGGTTTGTTCAAAGTTTGAATTGATCTCTATTGTAATGTGGCTGTGAATGGAGGCTGTGATCAACTGTTTATTGTGGACAGAAAAGCGATGAATTAGCGCTTAATATGTTGCATGTGTGATACAGTGGAACCTTAAAGGCCAAACCAGGAGACTGTTCGACTTCTAATCTTGGATGTTCTTAGGCACATGGGAATTCCATGGCTTTAAGGCAGTTTTAGAAACATAATGGTGGCCATACAAATTATTGAAACACAATTTGGACATTTTCACTTAGGGGTGTACTCACTTCTGTTGCCAACAGTTTAGACTTTCAACCAGTATTGGGTATGCCTTCCTCTAATGTCAGTAGAAAATGGTCCACGTCCCCACAACCCTAAATAGATTAAACGGAATAGAACATGGACAAATGGATACTTCATAGAAGCTTGTTGTGCTGAATATTCTGAATGTCTGTTTTGATGTCATTGTTAGTCCACACCAGACCAAACGCTCAATTAATAGACTACTGTGCCCATCCCGACTTTTAATTTTAATGACTGATGAGAAGGGCCATGCTAACATCAACAAAACAGTCCAGCTTTTTATTACAAGTGTAGCGCAGGTGCAGCTAGCTGCTAATGTTACCTGGATGTTAAATGTTAACACGTGTTTTCAGTCTCTACATCAGGTGTCTCTTTTACACTACGAGAGCTGGTTTGAAAGCAAATGAGTGTTACTTACTTGTATGTATATATTTTTAAATTCATGACTAATAACCAGAGGCGGGCATTTTACATTTTTCTGGTTCGTCATTCGACATTTGTCAGCCCTGAGCACCCTTTTATTTATTTATTTATTTATTTATTTATTTATTTATTTATTTATAGCAAACCTTAATGTGACCGTCGGCCCGTTGTTTTATGTCGTCGCTTTGTCACAACCATTTTAGGCCTGACATACTGCGGTGGGGAGTCGCCACCCGCACACTGCGCTGATCAGACTTGTGGCCAGACAGTTGCAGAAAAACTTCATTGCAGATAAATACAGAAAACAAACTGACATTGACCCAAACATTTGACAATTACTCATAACTATTTCTTCACTGCGGCGCCAGGACAAACACCATGAGGCGGGCAAGACTATTAATAATTTAACACAGGATTTTGTTGTCATATTTATTCTGTGTATTTAACCAACGTCCACAGTTTATTAGCCTGCCATTAAAAGAAAAAAAAAAGTTTCTTGTCCGTACTCGGAGAAACGGGTGTCCATCGGCGACGGATCGACAGGCACCACATCCGTCACCACTGACAAACTGCCCACCTGTGCTAATAACATCTACTTGTCGTATTTCTCAACTCACAGAACATAATGTATTTTTCTGCTATTGTGTTAATTGGTCATAAAAAGCAGGAATTTTGAACAGAATGTTTATTTAAAAAAAAAAAAAAAAAAAAAAACACCAAGAAACTTCATACTTGACCAGAGATTGGACCTAAATTTGGCCCGTGAATATTGGTTGACAAGGGGTGGTGTGGGGTGGGGTAGGTGGTACTGGGGTTGATGGACTGGATCCTGATACGAGTCAATTTCGGTCTGGAATGGAATGGCCATTCTGAAAACTGGACGAGCGACCTCTTACCACAAATCTACTCCTGCGTAGCTCAATTGCCAAATGGTTCTTACCGATTTGGTCCACGACACGCACCAGATTTTCAGGTTACCGAACAGTGTCCTGTTTTCATATTTGGCAACAAAACTCAGAGAACCATTTCTGGTTTGAATTAACATGGAAGCCAGTTTTGTGGAATCAGAGCCTTCCTGCTTTAACTAACTGACAAACTGCTTTTCCCCAAAATTTTGGCCAATTTCTGAATTGCGTAACCTTTTGGGTCTTTCAAATTTGGAGGTGCCCTCCTGTGCCTCTTGTTAGTTAGGAAAAGAAGATGACACGCATACTGTTGGTCGTCATAGTGAAAGGAAAGAGAGCGTGACGTGAACGATCCCCATGAGTCTGATCCTTTGACGTAGGCAGCTCAACACAAGTGCTTTAATCCTTTTCCTCGTCTAAAACAAAGCATTCACGCAACTCCATGTTGCTCTCTATAATTACAAGAATCACTTTCCGTGCGTCTCCCACATCAACAGCACCTCCTGCGGTGAGACGGGCTCAAACCTGACCCCGGTTCGTGTTCCACCCTTGAGTGGCTTTCGGAGGGAGGCGCTGTCTCGAGGTGAGCCAGGGTGCGCCTATTTTCGTCTGTACCAACGAGAGGATCTGTGCGATCATTTATTGACCTACTTAGTGCAGCAACACCTCCGCCCATACCAGATCAGTCTTCCCCCCTCCCTCCTCTCTATCACTAACAATTCTCTTAGTGTGGCGTCCCTCTCAGTTTGCTTGACGGATGCTGCATACACCGGCGTCTATAAATACATTCAATATCCCAGCACCCCGCTTGTTTTCCTGGCTCCCGATTGCATTTCAGAATCAATAATACATATCTATATTTCCATCGGGTTAGTCGGAGTCTCCGTTCCATGTTGAATGGTAGGCAGGTTTTAGACTGGTGAATGGAAACAAGCAAGAGATTTATAGCAGCTCATCACGTCACAGCGGCAGGCCAAGCACGTTGTGCGATTACTTGGTGATGGATGTGCCTGACGTCAAGCAAGAAGCACTGACCTGTCCATGTCAGACCTGGCTGGACACAATTGATGGCCTTTATCTCATTATGGTGTGCTCTGAACCACACGTGTTTACGTGTGTGTGTGTACAGTGTATACGTAATTACATGTGAGCTTCAGAAGCACCAGCATGCTGTTAATCTCCCATGGACATACAGATGATTACAGATTGGAATACATTGACATGGAATTGATTTTTTTTATGATTGAAAAATAGGAAAATAAATAAAAATGGGAAAAAATGAACAAGGTGTAGGAAGTTAAGCCCAACGTTTGGGACTTGCGTGGTTGGCTGGGGATCATTCAATTTTCAATTCGATTCAAAAATTTTATTTCATTCTTTAAAAGAAAAATAATAATAAAGGGGATAGAAAAGAAGTAAAACTTGTGATGTCTGCTCCTAATCAACACAAAATAAATGACAGCAAACAGTCAAGACGCTTTCAAAGTAACAACAAAATAATTCACCTTGTGCTAAATATATTTTTCTAGTAGTTGTGCTTTTATACATTAAAAAAATATACAAATAGACTGGGATGATTTGGTTTTACTATAATCCAGATTGTTCAACAAACTGACACCTTGAGTTGAAATAAATCGTTCTTTTTGTTTTGTTCTGTATTTAGATTTGGAAAAAAAAACAAACATCTGTGCCTCTTAATTTGTACTCACTTCCCCTTTTTTCTTTCATTTGCATGTTAATTGGTAAAATTTCATGATGGGTTTTATACATTATTTGAAGGCGGTTAAACTCCATCAATTCATTCAATTTTAAAGTTTGTAGTTGTAAAAATGTTGGATTCGTGTGGTCTCTGTATCCACCACCGAAAATAACACGAATTGCATGTTCCTATAAAAGAAAGAGTTCAGTGTAGATTTTGGCTGCACACCCCCACAAAATACATCCTCTTAAGATTCGGGTTGTGAGGGGACAGAATATGGCCATTCAGCAAATAAAAATCATCTTTCATTTAAGATTTGACACAGCATAAATCATTTTGGGCTTCAGCCAATCAAATAGAAATTCCATCAGTGCCAGAGCCAGAATGAGTCTTGTCTGCTTTGAATACATTTGCATGCGGCGGGTGGAAAAAATCTCATTTCATCCTTTGAGTTTCGGCTTCACTGACTTTTTGCTATCTGCTCGCTCTGTGAAATGACGGAAGGACGTATTGGTGTGTAAACTTGCTAAATGGCTTCCATCAATTACTGTTTCTCCTCAGCGACTTAATGGGTTAATGATGAGGAGGAGCGGGGGGAAGACCGAGGAGTGAGTTTAAAGGGGTTGAAAAGAAAACCTTGAATGCTAAATGTTATCTGCTAAGCCGATTCATGCGCCAATGCGTTTGGCCTGATTGGGGCGTGTGCGTGAGTGAGGTGGAGACCTCCAGATGCACAAAGAGGGGGCTGCATTTTGTGCCACGCGTGCTGTACATCAGTGACTGGTTGGCCTTTTGGCAAAATGTTATTAGTTTCCTGATTGAAATGTGATTGGGCCCGGCCACCACCTCATGTCCACTCCGAATAGGCTTTAACAATAAAGCATGCAATTCAACAAGGCCGTGCACATTACCACATGTGAAGATATATTACACACAGAATGAGAGGATATTATTCCGAGTCTCTGACTTTCGCCTCCAGCATGAGGACAATACAAATCCAACGCCTGTGCAAATATGCAAGCGTATTCTCCCTCCATTTCTGCACTCTTGCTTGAATTTCAGCTCGCATCAGCAACAAAGTCTGAGCGCGATTGGCACGCGCGCGTGTGCGCACAACCCCTGCGACTGCTACTTGCGATGGAAATGGTCTCCATAGCAACATCCCCCCTCTTCTGTTCACAAGAAGGTCCACAGAGGGTGCGGGGAGATACCAAACAACTAACGCCCTCGCTTCTGACTAAAAATAATTGTCGGTTTTTAAAGAGAGAGGAAACCTCGCCTGTGCGATGTGTGACACAAATACAGTAGTAGCTCTGGGCTGTGTAACTATTATAGCAACCGCCAATATTTTCTTGTGGTAGAAGAAACATTACTGCACCTTAAGGTGATGTTTGTTATTTGCCTGTGGTACAATTGCAGATATGAATTAAGAATTGTCGTTAGAAGGAGCAAAAAATTGACCGAGTTTTGATGTGATTCTTCTCCCATCTTGTCCCTTTTGTAACATAAGTAGAACTTGTATTAGATCTCATTAAAATTTGTGTTAGACACCTCTTTAATGAAGCTGCAATTAAAATAAAAAAAATAGACCTATTAGTGTGGCAGCAACATCCTTTTTAGAACACAAGAGTATAATTATATGACACTAATTTGGCTCTCATTCCAGAAATAATGTTTAGGATTTGAGCCAGTCACTGAATTAGTGTTTGTGTGCCCGAGGGCGTACGTCCTCTGCGAGTTAATGCCCGTGTTCTTCGAAATTGCTCCACTCCCGAATACGCGCATTTTTATTTTTTTATTTTTTTATTTTTTTATTTTTTTTACAGGCTGATACGCCCTGTACACATCCGCACTGACATTTCTCTCTCCCCTCTCTGTGCGCTGCAGCTGACATTATCTCAACAGTGGAGTTTAACTCATCGGGGGAGCTGTTGGCCACCGGGGACAAAGGAGGCAGAGTGGTTGTCTTCCAGAGGGAGCAGGAGGTAGGAAATACCCACAATGCAACACCAGTCGTCAGTGATACATTTTGGCAGTGTTTTACGACACATTACATCAGAATGTAGCCTGAAATTCAGGATGATAATAGTAGAATAAATAAATAAATACTTGTGAATGTTAAATAATCAGCACAGTCCAGTGTTTATTTTGCATCTACAATGTTCCATATCAGAATGGTCACATTTCCAATTAAACAACTAAAGGACTAATTCAGTATTCAATTTGTTCAAGGGGAAGACAAACCCAACATATATTGATCACGCCCCCGCTTGTCTAAACATGGCATTCTGATTAATATTGTGTTTGTGGAATATTAATTAAGCAGCAAAATCCACCAGTTTTTATCCATCTCAGGGGGCGGCCATTTTGCCACTTGCTGTCAACAAAAAATGACATCACAGTTTCTTCGGGCTCATGCCGGCAACAACCAATCACCACTCAGCTTGTGAACGTCACATGAGTAAACTCAAAGAACTCTTAAGAATTCTAAAAATGTTTCAGGACATGAACCAAAAGGTTTCAGCCCTCATGCAAGCCTAGCTACATGAGAGCGGTCAAATATTAGCTAATTATTAACGTTCCTATTTTTTTAAATCACTTGTGTTGATCTCATTTAAAAGATTGTGCACTTGTCCTGTACTAAATGTTAACTGCAATGTAGCGTTGTTGCATGTACCTTACGTTCCTGTTTGCATCTTGATCAGCGTGATCGACATGCTCACCTGAAGTCAACTAAAAAGTTCCATCTGTAATTATTGAGTGTGAATTGCTAACTTTGCAGAGTAAAAGCCAGCACCAGCGTCGAGGGGAGTACAATGTTTACAGCACATTCCAGAGCCACGAGCCGGAATTTGACTACTTGAAGAGTTTGGAGATCGAGGAGAAGATCAACAAGATCAAATGGCTTCCACAGCAGAACGCCGCCTACTTCCTGCTCTCAACTAACGGTCAGTCATTGATTGTGACATTCCACGAAAAAAAAAAAAAAAAGTGTCTGTGACACTAATGTCACAGAAATGATCTTCTTGCCTGCTCGCGTGAGCGTGTTTGTGTTCCACTTGGTCGAGCGCGTGCCACCAACAGAAGGTTTTAAAATGAGAGTTTCATGCATGGCCAGCGCGGTGCGTATAGACACACACGCACACATCAAATCATATCATCTCTCCACTTGCGCTTCAACATCAGCGGAGGAGACGTCTCGCAGATTGTGGCCGTCACGCATGGCCGCTACGCAAGCGCTAGCGGAGGGTGCGGCAGATGGCGGGGAGTCCTGCGGCGATGCCCCTCGCTGACACAATATACACGGCGGATATTGAAATAAAAAAAAACAAAAAAAAACTGCAACAACCTGACTGCTGCCACCATCTTCCTCACTGGAGCGAGAAGATGAGATGTAACTGATGTTTGCAATGCAGAATTGGAATGCGCCCAGATGGCTTTTTTCCAGGCGCGAATGTCATCAACTTGTAGATTGGTATCAGTGACATCACAACCTGCGCCAAAATTCATCATCCTGCACCTAGCTACATGACAGATTGGATTGCCCCAACCCCCCGCACGTCCATCTTGGATCCAAGATTGACTGTATATGAGACCTCGTGATTTGAAGTGATTTTTTTTTTTTTTTTTTCAATTTCTCAGACAAGACGGTGAAGCTGTGGAAGATCAGCGAGCGAGACAAACGGCCAGAGGGCTACAACCTCAAGGATGACGACGGACGGATCCGAGACCCGGCCACCATCACGTCACTACGAGTAAGCGCGCACAAGAAGAGCCCAAAGCTCGTCTGATTTTCAACAGTTTTACAAACAGTGTTGATCAAAAAGAGATCATGAGTGCACTAAGGAATGCTTAGCCAAAATGTCAACAAAACAGATAACTTAAGGGGGGGATTTCCAAAAAACAAAAAAACAAAACAAGGAGCGTGTAATTGAGAAAATTACTAATTTAACAATAGTCCAAAATAACAAGGTTCAAAGTACCAAAGCAAAGACTAGGAAATAGATGCAACATACATAACTCACCTCGACTTGGACAGGGACCAAAACGGCAAACACAAACAATGAACTGATAAGGATTGAAGGAAACTTGTGAAAAACTTGTGCTGCATTTGTGGAATATTGGAAGTCTGACGTTTCCAACCTCCGACCAGAACAAGTGCACTGCAACGACCATTAAAACTGGGTGGTCCAAGTTGCAAACTTGGATGGGAGGGGGTTTGGGGTGGTGATGGGGGTGTGGGGACTTCACCGACCAGCTTCAATTTGACAATGGCGACCCCCATGGAGACCTCAACCGTGAATGGCAAAACATAGTTTACATGTTTATTTATTATTACAAGTCTTGACACTAATATGAACGGCTGAATCGTGATCGGCCGACATTTTCAATTTGATGCAAAATCATGACTGGCTGTAATTTGCCTGGTTGGTCAATGACGTCATTAATCAGCTCCTCAAAATAAGTTAAACATGTTACTCAATGTTTATCGTTGTTTTTTTGAAGATTGTTTGGGGTTTATTATTCTTGTTTCGATGCATTTGAATTGGCCTCATTTATACATGGGTCCTGCGATTGGCTGGTGACCAGTTCAGGGTGGCCCCACCTACTGCCCGAAGCCAGCTGGGATAGGCTCCAGCACCCCCCGCGACCGTTGTGAGGAGTAAGCGGCCAAGAAAATTTACTCTACAAAGTTTACCATGTAGGTTGATGGAAAATAAAAACAAAACAAAATTAAATATTCATTATATTGTCCAACAAAGCAAATAGAAATATATAATGCAACAGAGTTATTTTGTTGCGCTGCAACACAATTTGCCCAATGCGTTGTTGGCCGCCGTTGGTTTTCTACCTTTTCCATAAAATGCACCACAGAGCTCGTTGGGTCCGACTTCGGTGTTCTCCGTGTTGTTTTTGTTTGCCTTCTCACACTTTGATTTGAATCATGATCCATAAACTTCAGTTCAACCATTTTGGTAACAAAGACAAGACTGCCGCAAATAAGAAATGTGTGACAACATGTGCATTGAGGAAGACCATAGAGGGCTCCTCTTCTCACCACGCTCTCGTTATCATCCCCCCTGCCGTCTTCATCATGAGAGGGAACTCGCGTAGGACAGTGTGTGTCTGCGAGACTGCGTGTGTGTCATAGTAGATTAGTGGTGTGTTCAGCGTGTCTGTACCTCTTTGTCTGGCTAGCCAGGGGATCATAGCAACATCGAGGACAGGCTGGGACTGTGGAAATCCTGTTTGCATGCGCAGAGGGGATGGGGCTAGAATGTTGCTGAAATTTCATTCCATATTTTTGGCAAATATGAGTATAGAGAGCCTAAAAAAAGGATACAAATAGACTTCCAGTTGATTTGCTGGTTGCGAGAACTGCAAAATATTTTATGAGTCTCCTATAAGTAGGAGGATTATCGCGAAAGGGGTATAGGCCAGCTGAGCAGTGTAAGTGTCAGTGTTGGGGGTCTGTGGGTTAATGTGCTGCAAGTCTCTCTGGACAACCAGTGAAAGACGTGGAATGGAAATGAAGTGATGCCCGTGGAGATACAGAAACCCGCTGAGCTGGCGCGCCTTACTGTCAGTGCCAGCGTCGAATCAGAGAAAAAGAGGGAAGAAGCCGTCAATTTGTTCTCCCCGCTCGCTCCCCTACCCTCCTTCTTTGTCTGGGTTTTATCTGGCCACCGGGGGGGGGGGCTGCGTTCAGACAGGGACTGGGGTATCTTTGAAGCAGCAACTCTTCCTTATGTGTGCGTTTGCATGAGCATTATTGCTAATTCCGGACAGTTCAGTTATCGTTCCTCAGCAGGACTTGTTGACACCCTGAGGGTATCTCTCTCTCTCTCTCTCTCTCTCTCTCTCTCTCTCTCTTCTTACATTTCACCCTTTACTTCCACTGCAAAAACACGTCTGCTTAATATGAGAAAAAATACACTTATTCTTAGTGTAAATTTACTAGAAACAAGTGAAATTATCTGCCAGTGCAGTAAGATAATTTTACTTACCGGTACTTAGATTTATGTGTAGCTCTATATTAATCTTAAAATGATCTTAAAACACTTATTCTAAGCAACAAATCAAGGAAATTAAATCTTAAAATAGGCTGTATGCACTTATTCTAAGTAACAAAACAAGCAATTAAATCTTAATATAAGCCTAAAATCTTAAACGTTTTTAATTGCGTTTGGTTTGACTCAAACTGGGATTGAACCCAAAACCTTCTTGTCTGAGGTTAGACACACTACCACTAGACCACAGAGCTGTTCGCCTGGTCAGTGGAAAGAGGGACAGTGGGCTTAGTAAGTATGACCAGGAAATTGCTTACAATAAAATGCAACAGTATGTTGTAGGGTTGTTTTAGCTTATTGTGCATACAAATTAACCAATTTTAAGATTTACAAACTAAGTGAGAAATGAGACAAATAATCTTAAAACAAGATTAATAATCTTGGAAATTCTGCTCTTGCAAAGTATATAATTCTCAAAACAAGACAAAGAAGACTATGGCCTGATATAAGCATTTGAGTCTAGGTTAGATATCTGATTTTTTTTTTTTTAGTGAACAGAGACTCTTAGAGCACATTTAGCTTATTATGCGTGAAAATGAACTAATTTTAGGATTTACAAACTAAGTAAGAAATAAAAGACAATCTTAAAACAAGATTAATAATAATCTTAGAAATTCTGCTCTTTTATAGTAAATAATTCTCATAAGATCAATAAGACTTTATGGCTTGATATAAGTGTTTAAGTCTAGGTTAGATAGCTGAAATTTGCAGTGTCCTCTCTTGCTACCACGCACACACAGAAAACAATTTTTGGCTTGTGTGTGAGCAGCAGAGATATTCACAGTCTGATCGAGGCAGCTCATCAAACAGCCCCGAGCGCTTCATTAAGACGTGTGGAGTAAATGTCACATGAATGCCTGCGATCACAAGTGCCCATAGGCACACTATGCGGTCACACTTGCACCTATGTCGCTCGCAGTAATAACAAAAACAGATAAACAGACCTCCAGCCAAACTAGCTTCTTATCAGTGATGCCATTCACAGTCCGTTTTTTTGGCCCCCATCTTTGCAGGTGCCGGTGCTGCAACCGATGGATCTGATGGTTGAAGCCACAGCCAGGCGAGTGTTCAGCAACGCCCACACCTACCACATCAACTCCATCTCCGTCAACTCTGACCTCCAGACTTTCATCTCCACCGATGACCTCCGAGTGAACCTGTGGAATCTGGAGATCACCGACCGCAGCTTCAGTATCCTCTTTGCGTACTAAATTTAGAGTCGCAAATGACACACAAACTCCCGATTATCCGCTGCCGTTCTTCCTTAGATGCCGTCTTTCAGACATTGTGGATATCAAGCCAGCCAATATGGAGGAGCTGACCGAAGTGATCACCTCAGCAGAGTTTCATCCCCAACAGTGTCACACGTTTGCATACAGCAGCAGCAAGGGCTCAATAAGACTTTGTGACATGAGGCAAGCCGCACTCTGCGACAAGCATTGCAAATGTAAGTACCAGCAGAGAGAGAAAAAAAAAAGAAAAAAAGTAAGCACCAGCAGAGAGCATTACGGGTCAAATGCTTTGCAATGTCATACTGCAACACCACATCACGTAAATGGGACTAAACGATGCTTTTTTTTTCTTTTTCTTTTCTTTTTTTTTTTAATAACTATTATCCTTGGGAGGTGTTTATATCGCTGTAAAAAAAAATCAAAATGGTGGACTTTCTGTTAGGTTTAGCATATAGCTCAAAGAGACTTTTTGTAGGTTTGGTTCAACCATGGCTTCATAAAAAAAAATTTCCAGGGGGTGCTTCAAGCGTATTGTGTTGCTGAATATGTTTTCACAAAATCGGCGTCATTTTACATAGCAAACAGCGCGTCGCCACAGCAACAGTGTTCCACAAAATAATAAAGCTTTTCTTGTACTTGCCACATTGAACATCGGAAGATGAAACACCCACAGTTTTGAGATAAAATCTCTAGGAGGAGTTCCTTAAAATGTGACCTTGGTCAAAGAAATTTTATTTTCTCTAGTGTCAGGGTTTGAGAGATGAAGGAAATGGCGGAGGCAAATGACTCCAAATGTAGGCAAAAACAACACAACAAACAACCCAATGCAGCCTCAGTGCTCAAACAATTTAGGCTTCTTTGATCAGAGAGAAAAACTCAAGACTTAAGACACTAGCCCAATAATAAAAATATCCAACGGGAAAAATCGAAGAAGGAAAAAAAAAAAACAGAATAACCAGATCACACGTTGTGAATAAACTCAGTAGAGCACTTTTGGCTAAGACAGGAAGTGCTGCATGAAACAAGTAAGACAATAACACAAATTCCAAGTACAATAAATATTCACAAGACATCATTGTGTGGATGGTGTTACATTGTCACAAGTTGTAGTGAAATGCTAACTAATCAGCATATGGTGGCATAAACTCACTAGCTGACATTTCATTTTTCCAGATCGGCTTTTGTGCGACTGTGACGTGCAGCCGTTCCTCTGTTCAATATGCCACCACTGATAACCCATCAATAAATCCCAGTGTGTGTCTTAAACAATGAACGGCCAAGCCTCCGAGGCTTAACATCACATGCAAGCACTTAAGTTGAATGAATAATGAATACATTGACATTTTAAGCGGGAGAATCGATAGCTAGAAAGCAATCACATTAGGCCTGCGTGGGCACACCTTGTTGTCCAATAATGTCCATCATTTCCTCCATTGGTGTTCACTGGAGCGAGTGTTAACTAACACAGCTTGTTGAGATGTACGGAGCATTTTTTGTTCAGCAGGAAATGTCGGAATTGGGAGGCACATGCGCTGCAGGTGGGTGTTAGCTTCAAGCTAGCTACTGGTAATATTGACCCTATGATAAAAACGCATACGTAGCCTCGTCAATGCTGTATTTCTATGCAATAACGTTTAAAAAAAAAACTGTAAATCACTGAGACGAAATGAATCCGTGTTAGCGATGAGATGAATGGACGGAAAAAGAGAAGCATGAACAGAGGGAAGGGGAGAATGCCAAAGATAGTGAGCCCCAGGACAGAAAGAAAGAGAGCGACCAGCCCCCTCCCTGCCAACTCCCCTGGAAGCCTATTATGTGCCCCTAGAGGGGGGGGGCGCGGGGCAGAAATGAAGCCAAGGACGCACACGCACACGCATATAAACATGCATCACTGACACACACGGGGGCTCGGCTAGCCCAACACTTAGACATTGATTTGTTTTTTCTTATTTTTATCCCTTTCTTAGACCCCCACCCCTCTCATTTTTCCATCTCTCACCCCGCATCCCTCATTAGACTCCCCGCTGGTTCTTCACAGTATAAAAGGAGATGGGAGGTATAATAATGGGGGGGGGGGGGGGGTGTAAGAGAGGAGAGAGGTGAGGAATCGTGGGAGTGCAAAAGAGGAGCAGGAAGAGCAGAGAACAACAATAACTTGACAGCTCACGGTGGAATGTCTGGCTCTCATCCCCTGCGTGCAGATGAGCAGCTGCCAGAATCAATATGAATCATAACCAATATTTACCCATCATGCTGACCCGTAGCCGTCTCTCTAAACAAACACACCAATAATCCTCCGAGGGGATGCAGCTGCTTCAGAATATCCCGACATTGTTGTGCTCTTATTGTCAGTGGCTGACGCCTCCGCAGTGAAATCTCAGCGTGATTCAACGTCAATTCTGCTCTTTGTTGAAAATATTTGTGCTTTTTTTTGTTGTTTTTTTTTTTGTCTTGCGAAGACTTCGAGGAGCCGGAAGATCCCGCCACGCGTTCCTTCTTCTCCGAAATCATCTCATCCATCTCCGACGTGAAGTTCAGCCACAGCGGCCGCTTCTTGATGACGAGGGACTACCTCACCGTCAAGGTGTGGGACCTGCAGATGGAGAACAAGCCGCTGGAGACGTACCAGGTACGCGCGCGCACAAGCACGGCAAACTGAAATGCAATCGCCACGTATCGATTTTCAACGGATCGCTCACCATAATCCTGTTTCACTGTCACGTTGCGATTGCGCCATAATTAGCGGTCAAGCCGGGAGTGCTTATTGAGCGTCCGTCCTGCGAGAAGACGGATAGCCATGCGACGGATTCAACCTGAAGGGCAAAAACGTCACACTGTTGCGGGTCACACGGGTCACAACCACACTGCCCGATCAAGGGGGGAAGGCAGATCATGATTGATAAGGCGTCTGCAGGGCTCAAGGGATTTCTCGGTTCAATTCCCTCTCCACCTGCTGCTGCCTGTGGGATTACCCTGAGTTGAGCTTGTGGACGTGCGGTTTATGGGTGCTTGGTTGTCCTCTTGGGAAAAGTGTGGACATAATTCAACAAGTTGACATGAACAAAAAAACACTTGTGAGGCAAAATATAAAACTCGCTTTTCAGTCACAACTTTTAGTTACAGGTCATTCACACTTTCATATAAATTGAATTGTGGTTGGACACGTACTAACTTTTAAAAGGACTCTTTGGAAACTGAATTTAAAAGTCTTCAAAACACATTTATTCAAAACATTTCGTGACAATAATATATGAGACCTCACGAGTCTAAAGATGACATTCTGATTAATATTACATTTATGGAACATGAGGTTATGTAGCAAAAAAAACATCAGTTTTTATCTATCTCGGTCGACTGAAGATGACATCACAGTTGCTCAGGGTTTAGGCAACGACCAATCATAGCTCACCTGTTTTCTGAAGCTGAGCTGTGATTGGTTGTTACGACCTGAGCAACTGTGATGTCATTTTAACTCGACAGCGAGTGATAATGATGATAACCGCTAGATTTTGCTGCTTAACTCATATTCCACTAAGGCAATATTAACCAAAATACAGTATTTAGACTAGTGGGGCTACGTAGAACATATTGTCAAGAATTTTTTATTTTTTTTTTGGGGGGGGGGGTTGACTTCCCATTTTTTTCCCGTGCCGTACTATGGCCAACGGCAAAAACCAGGATGTTGTTTTCTCTTTGGTCCCATTTTAAATCCATCCCTGTTGTGTTGTACGAGCATTGTCCTAGCTAGCGCTACGCTAATTTGTCATTCAGGTCCAAGTTTCGGTCATTGTTCCCTTTCTTTCGTTCATTGCTAGGAGGGTGTGAGAGGCCAACAGCGAGGAGTTATTAATCAGCCATATAAACACAAACGCGCACACATAACTTTTTTGCGTGCGTCTGCTTAAATGTAGCGCGTACGTTAGCATGTGCAATCCCCATGTAGAAGGGGGATCCCATCCAAACAATCCTCTCTGATGACGATATGCTATGACGCATTCTGACTCGAACGTGTCCTTTTAATATTTGACATTCATAACATTACGATTTGTGCTTATTTTCTAGGTTCACGACTACTTGCGGGGCAAACTTTGCTCCCTCTATGAGAACGACTGCATCTTTGACAAGTTTGAGTGTGTCTGGAACGGATCAGACAGGTGAGAGTCCATCCATACATACATTCACCTCCCATCAGACTGTAATTCTTACTAACGCGCTCTCCTCCCTACTCAGCGTCATCATGACCGGCTCCTATAACAACTTCTTCCGAATGTTTGACCGGAACACCAAACGGGATGTCACGCTGGAAGCATCCAGAGAAAACAGCAAGCCTCGAGCCATTCTCAAGCCTCGCAAGGTGCAGGCAACACCGCATACATGCTCATATCCTTTAAAACAGGGGTGTCCAAACTACGGCCCGGGGGCCATTTGCGGCCCGCCATCCATTTTTTAGTGGCCCGCGACATATGCTAAAAATGGCATTTGACTCAGTTAAAAAAAAAAAAAACATAAAAAACACAGATGCTATTAAAGTTTATTTTAGTTAACTAAAACTAACGAAAAAAACAAAAATTCAAAACTACAATTTCGTTAACAAAATAAAATAAAAACGAAGAAGCTTTTTTAAAAAAAGAAAATTAACTGAAACTACATTTTATGTTTGCAAAACTAACTAAAAATAAAACTAACTATAATTATAGCCAAAAATGTCCTTCGTTTTAGTCTTTGCTAATTAATTTCTTTGGGGATGATTTTTAAATGTGATTTTCAGTGGATTTATTTTGATATCAGCCAGAATAATGACGTTACGGCCATGGTGTTTTTTTAAATATTGCGCACAAGTAATACACATTAAAAAACAAAAAAAAACAAAAAACTAATACTGAAACTAACTAAACTAAAACTAAGCATTTATTAAAGAACTAAAACTAATAAAAAAAAACACCCTGAAAACTAAATAAAAACTAAAACTAACTAAATACAAAATAAAAAACTCAAAACAAAATAAAAACTAAAATGAAAAATTCCCAAACTATAACCCTATTGCCATATTACAAATAAATTGGTTTATATACTGTACCATTTTTATAAATATGCAAAGGGACAAATAAATTATTTGTACAATTTTTAGGACTAAACACAATTTCTCTTCATAACATTATGTGGCCCTTGCGTCCTTCTGATTTTCTGTATGTGGCCCTCAAATGAAAAAGTTGGGACACCCCTGCTTTAAAAGAAGACATATGCACAATGTTTTGTCTGCTTGGTGTTCATAAAGGTTCTAAACCTCCTCCTCCTGATTGTTGTTGCTGTTTTACAGGTGTGCGTGGGTGGCAAACGCAGAAAGGATGAGATCAGCGTGGACAGCTTAGACTTCAGCAAGAAAATCCTTCACACGACGTGGCACCCGCACGAGAACATCATTGCCGTAGCGGCCACTAATAACCTTTACATCTTCCAAGATAAGGTCAACTAAAGCGTGCAGACGCGCGCGGGGCATCGGGGTGTGTTTACCCAAACAGAGAAAGCAGTGTGGAATCCTGATGTACATCCAGCGCCAACTTGGGGCTTGTTGCTGCTATCCTGATTTGCACTGAGAATGTGCATCATTTTCCTGGAAGTGGACGTACAATTTTGGAATCTTTGGGGACATGACAAGGGTTTCCGATCATTGAATTTATTTAGCCATGCGCACACGGACAGAAGGGAATCCTGCGCAGCAAGATGTAGCAAGACCCTGGAGACAAAATGGGGGCGAACGCAATGAACAAATGGGGACTTGTTGTCATGTAGCAAGAGCGCCCCCTCTCTACCAATCTGCTGCGGTGCAAGTGAGGCGTCATTTGATGGCACAACCTGCTGCTGCAAATTCAAAGGGCAGGAGGAGAAACTGTTTCCTGCCTGTGACACGCGGTCAGTCTTTCTACTTTAGTCTGTGATGTGAATGAGGCTCTTTTGAATGGTTTTATTTAATACCGATCGACGAGTGTGTTTAGCTGCTGTGGTGCCTTCTTTTGGTATGTGGGGGTTCAAAGTGTGAGGATGGGGTGGGGGGTTTGGGGTGAGTCAGGAGTGTAAATGTCTCAACTTCCGGGTTTTGTTTAGTTTTTTTCCCATCTGTCGCTTAAAAATGGTTTTAGGGTGAAGCAATACTTGAGGCAACAAGAATGATGCTTTCACACTATGATGTGTACAATGTAAGTACACGAACAAGTAATGTGAGGTCAGTTTACAAAAATGTTGGAAAGCGTGCACCTCATATCTCTGCTTGAAATGAAAAAATTTGGAAAAATGTACAAAGCAAAACAAACATAATATGCTTCCCCATCCCCCCCAAAAATAAATTGTCTGCTTTCATCAAAATACCAAAAGAATTGAGAATTATAGGACACATTTTACACCCCTTTTTTTTTTTTTTTTTGTCTCCCCAAAATTAGGCTACTTTTAGCAGCCTGAGTTTTGAAAGTTGCCAGGCTTCGGGCAGCGTGTGCTCGAGTGTCTTTGTGTAAGAGACAAATGACAGTTGTATGCTGTTGCATGCACTGGACGAAAGCGAATGAAATGATTTTGGTCATTGAACTTCTACAGACCCCGTGAAGTACTGTGTGAGGTGATAGTTGCTTTCTCAAGTCATGTTTTTCTCTCCGATTGATTGTCCATGCTCGTTTGGTGGAATGTGGTCTCACGTTGCAGGTTGGCTTTTAACACCTGTCGGAAAATTTTGTGTTAACAACCAGCGTCCTAAATAAAAAAGGTCTAAGCAAACTCTGTCAAATCAGGGAATTCATACTGTACATATGCTTCCTTTAAACAGTACAACGTTGATTTGTGAAACTTTTATAGCTCAGAATGTAATAATAAGAATGACCATGCAGTCTTTATGCTTACTGGACTTTTCTTTGATTTAAAAAAAAAAAAAAAGTAATAAAGATGTGCAAGTTCAAACCAAACTTGTGAATCTATTTGGAGTGAGGGTGCCCCCTTGTGGACAAAACGCTGTGTTGTTATGTTTGTGAGTGTGAATGAATGAATATTCGTCTGTGCCCAGCGATTGGCTGGAAACCAGTTCGGGGTTGTACCCCACCTACTGCCCAAACACAGCTGGGAAAGGCTCCAGCACCCCGGTGAACCTTGAGATGGATGAATTAAAAATGCAAATAAAATGATAATATAAAATAGAAACGTGAACAAGTATGAAATGAAGTGTAAAAAGTGATGTTGAACACTCAATTTCTCCAGAAATTCCACTTATTCTAGTTTTTATTATAGCATTTTATTCTCATCACTTTTTTGATGTGAGTAAATGTTAGTATTCATCTTTCAGCATTCACACACAATCTCTCCAGAAATTGCGCTACTCATTGCTATTTTTACTCAACAAAAAATAACGTTTATGTCGTCATTTATTTGTCAAAAGTCAAACTTAGGCTGTTTCTAACCATTATTTTTATACTTGTCTTGCATTTTATTCTGATCACTTTTTTGATGTGCTTTCAGCATTCACACGCAATTTCTCCACCAATTGCACATTGTCTAGTTACTCATTGCTATTTTTACTCAACAACATAACTGTGATTATATTGTCAATTATTTGTTTTGTCTTGAAATACACAAACACTGAAATAGGATTGATTTAGTGCAAAAATAACCCTCACCACCATGTGGTAAGTCTTGCGAAATGATCCGTATCTCTGTGTGGGCTCCTTAATTAGCCCAGTGAGATCCACGTCGACCGCCTTTTGTCAGCTGGGCACCCCAGCTGTCAATCAAACAGCTTCTTTATAAGTGGCCGCCCGAGCGGCAGTCGTGTCGTGGAATAAATCCACAGGCAGACAGTCGCTTCCCTGAGATCACAGACTGACCATCGATACGACATTGAATCGGTTTTATTTAAAAAAAATATATATAAACAACAAATTAGAGGTGAAATTGTTTCCTTTGTTTTAGTTTTGCCATTTTTGCCATTATTTTCAATTTGTTGAGATGAACGAACTGTCTGTGAACAATTCGACGGTGATGAACAGCTCCCTAAGCAAGTGGTCCTTCAACGACGGCGGCTCCTTCCAACATTTGGACCCCGGCGAGCTGCGGGTTCTGGTGCCGGCGGTCCTGGGCATCATTTGCATCCTGGGCTTGGCTTGTAACGTAACCGCCGTGGCCATCTTGTTGTCCAACGCCCACAAGGGCAAACTGTCCCTCATCAACTCCCTCGTCCTCAACCTGATGTTCGCCGACGGCCTGGTGCTGCTCTTCAGCGTGCCCTTCCGGGCCGCCTCCTACTCCAAAGCCAGCTGGACGCTGGGCTGGCTCGTGTGCAAGACGTCCGACTGGTTCCTTCACTCGTGCATGGCGGCCAAGAGCTTCTCGGTGGCCGTCATGGCCAAAGCCTGCTACCGCTACGTGTCCAACCCGACCAAGCAGGTGAGCATCCGGCTGGGTTCCATCCTGGTGGCGCTGTTCTTCATCTGGCTGCCGGCTTGCGCCGTCCCCGTCCCTCACTGGCTCTTTGCCAGGCTGCATCGGGGGCTCCACGGGCTCACGTGCGTGATGCAGGTCCCCCCTGAAGCACGGAGCTTCATGGCTGTGTACGCAAAGGCCTACCCGCTGGGGGTTTATTGCGGCCCCCTCAGCTTTTCCCTCATGTACTTCTGGAAGGCTTACGGCCAGTGCCAGCGCCGCTCCAGTAAGACTCCGAATCTGCGCACGCAGATCAGATCCAGGAAGCTCACCTTGATGCTCTTCAATCTCACCGTGGCCACCGCCATCCTCTGGCTGCCACAGTGGGTGGCGTGGGTTTGGGAGCGCCACTCGGCAGACGGCGGATCGCAGAGCGTCGTCGTCTCATCCCCTCCTCTGCTCATCGCCCTGTCGGCTCAGTTGCTCACCTTGTCTCTGTCGCTCGTCAACCCCCTCATCGTGCTGTCCCTCTCCGAAGAGTTCCGAGAGGGCTACCGCGGGCTGTGGAGACGCCTCACCCTGCGCAAGCAGCCTCCTTCCAAGCCCAAACCCGGACCGCACAAACCCACTTCGCTCCAGTCGCCCTGTCCCAGACCGGAGACGTCCGGCCAGCGGAGGGCCGAGAGGAGCCTTGCGTCGTCCGGCGTCAAGCCGGGAACCAGCAGGGATGCCCAACTGGAGCACGTCGCGGCCGGAGGAGGCGACGTCGACAAAGACGGGCTCGTCTTGCCCGACGTGGAGCAGTTCTGGCACGAGAGGGAGTCCGGCTCACATTTGGATGAAAATGACCCGGTGCCGTGGGAGCATCAGGACCACCAGGAGAGGAATTAAGCAGCAATGATCTCTGCGACGTCGTCATTCTCTTCATGAATTGGACTGTACTGCAAGTTCACTGGCGTTCCGTAGAATTCTGTCTTGATCTTTTGGAGACAACTAATCTATTGTGAAAAATGTAAACTGTATGGATTGTAGACAGTTAAGCCCACAATTATTCAAGCCAGGTCCTCTTTTAAGTAGGCTTAGTTTTTTGGCACTTTCTTGTATCCAGCTAAAAAATATCCATTCAACCAGTATCAACGTTGATTCACGTGCAATATACCTAGTATGTCATTTAAATACGCACAGAGAAAAATGTTAGTTTCTCTTTGATATTGCTCACCCTCTTTCTTAAATGTCAGTGTTTTGTGCTTGTCGAGGTTTGTGATTCCAGTCATGTTATTTTTTGCATTCATGTATGTGTAAGCTATAATAAAGTCATCTCTCTAACGAGTGTACCTTAATGGTCAAGTTTGTCCGACTCTGTAGACGACGCACTAGCTGGATTATAAATCAGCGGATGATCCCCCACTGACATCAGTTCATTAAATATATTTTCATAAGGGCAACCATTCGGCTCTCTAATTAGGGCTTCTCCTCTGAACTCAGATGGAGCCCGTTCAATGGACTCTCTGCTCCTCATTGATCATTGATGGAGTTGATAGGTCAAGAGCGGTCACTTTAAACCATAAACAATTTGAGAGAAAACTTGTCCGGCTGGATGATGATTTATTTTTCAAATGATGCTGCCATATGTTTTCAGCATTATCGAAAATGTTTTGTGGAAAAGACCACCCTTAAAATGTTTTTTTTTTTTTTTTTTAAGGCCTTGCTTGCTTGTGACATTTTCCCTCTCATTCATTATTGATGTTGACCTTTCTTTGCCTGAAGCAAGCGCCTCAATGAGAGCAACATTTAACTCTATAAGCTCTACCGTCAGTCCCTGGAGTGGAGACCTGCCCATCAACATTGAGGGCAAGAAGAAACACATTTAATGTTGACCAGAATGCTTCAATGTCCAAATGGTAAAAGCACAGTGCATTTGCTGAGACAAGACCTATTGTTAGTATGTAAGTGCTGCTGTCTGCATATCTTGTCTTTGAACTGGCCCAGATGTGAGGTTGATAAGAGGAATCAGGCTGAATAAACTAATCAAGCTTTAATCAAACAGAGAATGTTTTGAAAAGGTTGAGATAATCAACACATGAAGTGTCGAAAATGTAATTAGGTCTTTCGGTGGGGATGAGTCGTCTCTCTTCTGCCCCCTAGCTGTGACCTCCCCTACTGCGAGAAAAGGCGGGGTTGCTTCATCACTCCCTCTGCCAATCATCATCTTTATAAATGAATCACTGCAGGAAATGACTCGCTAGTCGGACTAATTGTGCTCAGCGGGAGAGGGCGCTTGCAATTAAGCTTCTCAAGTGTCATATCATTTCTTTGGAGGGTCATCCTCGAGTCGAGACACATTAATAGGCCCTTCTAGCTTGTTGTGTGCTGAGACGAGGTAGGATCCCAGAATGCAGACACAAATAAGATTTTCTCCATTTATTCACATCAAGAGGCAGACACCCAGAGACGCAGTACACCCAACCGACAGTCTTTAATAATCCAGCCACGAGCACATTTCTCAGACGGCACCTACAGAAAGTGAATCGTAAAGGACTAAAGAACAGCATCACATAGGCCCAGACTTCATTCACCCAAGACTGTTTAACACAAAAATGACAAGTTTGCCACTTAATTAGAAGTGCATTGTTAAAGAGTAGCATTTCGTCGCTGTCCTGTGAAAAACACTTAACAGTACATTTTTAACTGTTTTTTTTTTTTCACGTCTGTATTCAGTTTAATCTCACACATAAATGTTAAAAAAAAACAAAAGACAAAAATGGACATAATCCAATTTGAAAACGCAAATCTCTCTGACTCTGTTGCTGTTTATCTATGATGATGATGATGATGATGATGATGTCACTCCCTCAGACACAATGTCAACCTGTAAATACCAGCTTCCCTTTTTGTGTTCTATATTTATTTAGTGACTTTCGTGAGTACTATAATGTTATCGGCTGCCTTCCTGTATTTTATTATTCAGTAACATTTTTTTTAATTTATTTTTTTTACACAATACGTGCGTGAGGAGTGGTTGAGTAGCATGTCCTGTTTGTTTTGTCAATTCTTTCTCACTGCTGCACCCTGCAGGCGGTTAACGGCAATCACCTGTAGTGGTGAAAGGTACTGCTTTTTTAAGTACAGTACTGTAGTCTGTATGTATTGTCACCGCGAGCCTTGTGAGGAATAAGCTGTCAAGAAAATGGATGGATGGATGTATTGTCATTAACTGCAAGTAGAGGTCAATACTTTCTACAAAGCAACGTTTTGTGATATTTGAATAGTAGCCATAGTCTAATTGCATCATTAGAGAACGCAATGCAAGTCATTTCTCCAAATGATGCGAGTTCTCAAGTAACGTGTTACAGGAATCACTGGAGAGCAGCAGATCGTGAGGCTGTGTGAACCGGTTGCAGAAAGATTGATTCTTCCATCATGTAAACATTATTTTATTCATCCATTCATTTTCTAGAACACAAACAAAAGGTGAAATCAATTAATGGAATCCAAAGAATGATGCGTCAGTTCAAGTGTGAACCCTTAAAAAAGGTGACAAAGAAGGTGAAACGTGAAACAGTTTATTGAATTCCAGTTGAAAATTCAAAGTCGCAGTGCCTGAGTTTGCATAGATCTTTGGAGAAGACACAATATGGCAGCCGTGTTTCCACGTTAGAACCTCAGTTGCTTCCCAAAGTCTTTCAAAGTACTGTATGACATTTGTCTGCTGCAATGCCCACCACTGACAATGATGCATACATGAAGGACAAGCAACATATCATCTTCATCTACACGGATTGCACTTTTGATTAAATTAAAACAATACTGCAATTTAAGGAAGTTTAACAGACGTGAAAATGAAAGCACCAAAGATTTGAGTAAAACAAAAATCTCACCACCAGGAGTGTAGAGATGACAATATTTTAGAGAATATTTACGCTATGTACAAAAGTCTTCAAATAAACTGTAAGAAAAAAAAAATCCCACATAAAATATAGAATGGCCTTAAAAATAATATAAAAATACCCAGATCAAAATGACATGCATCTCCTCTGTAACTGGTCCCCTTGAGTCCAGTTTAAACCCCAATATTACCCACAAATATTTACTTAACGCATAAGATATCCATTTACGGCCGATACTCTTTTCAGAGGCACCATGATTAATTGATTATGTAAACATTCACATTTCTTCTTTGCTTTGGAAATAAATACTCCAGCAACATTGTTCCAACACTGCTGACATCTGAAATCGTTCACATTTCGTCACGCTTGGCCACCGCATAAATCGAATGTAGTCCACACAGGTCCAGGGCGTCCACGGGAGCAAATTGTTCCTCAACACCTCCCTGAGGTTCAAGATCTGGAAGGAGGGAGACGATACGATTAAGAGCGAAGTTTCGCAATGAAATGTGATGCAACACGTCTTTACAATAAACACTTTTGATTGGCATGCTCGACACATTATTATGGTTTTCATTCTTGTATGTTGTAGTGGAGTTTTACCTGAATGGCATTTTATGTTCAGCAGATGGCGCCAAAGCAGCCTTTCCCTTCAGCAGCACATCAGCGGTGACGATTTGGCCTCTCAACGGCTGCTTTAAGTCACAAAAAAAAAGGCATACAGTTAATCATTCACGCAGGGCTTTGCGTAAATCAGGGGTGTCCAAACTGCGGCCCGCCGTCCATTTTTCAGTGGCCCGTGACATATGCTGAAAATAGCATTTGACTCAGTTCAAATAAAATAAAACAAAAATGTTTGGAGATGGTCAAAGTAAGAAGGGAGGGTATCAAAAAACAGGCGCCATTAAAGATTATTTTAGTTAACTAAAACTAATGGAAAAAAACTAAAACTAAAATAAATAAAACAAAAAACAATATTGTTACCAAAATAAAATAAAAAACTAACTGAAACTACATTTTATGTTTACAAAACTAACAAACATGTCCTTCGTTTTAGTCTTTGGTAATTAATTTAATACATGGGGATGATTTTAAATGTGATTTTTAGTAGATTAATTTTGATATAAACCGGAATAATGACGTTTGAAAGTATGTCACACAGAAGTGACGCCATCTAGCAGCAGCCAATAAAAAAGCACCAAAAGATGCATTGTTCCCATGGTTTTATTTAAAGGGATACTTCACTTATTTAGCCCATTATAGCAATAAAAAGTTAATATTTGGCGCTAATTAATTTGATACTTTCATTAATGAAAAATTATGAAAATATCAAATTTATTATAGGCAAAATATTAATGTTTGACTGCCAAAAATAGTCAAATAAGTCAAGTATCCCTTTAAATATTGCGCACAAGAAATACACATTAAAAAAAACAACTAATGCTAATACTGAAACTAACAAACTAAACAAAAACTAAGGATTTTTGACACAACAACCCTGAAAACTAATACAAATTCCAAAACTATAAATAATTACCCTACTGCCATATTACAAATAAATTGGTAGCATTTTTCTAAATAGGCAAAAGCACAAATAAATTATTTGTACAATTTTGAGGACTAAACACAGTTTCTCTTCATAACATTATGTGGCCCTTGCGTCCTTCTGATTTTCTGTATGTGGCCCTCAAATGAAAAAGTTTGGACACCCCTGGCGTAAATCCACAAATGACTACTGACCGCTGCCGGTCTGCCGCCAGGACAAGGCGGCGGAGGCCTGTCGGGCGGCTCCGGTCGGGGTGCGGAGGGTGAAAGTGCAGATGAAGGCGGCAGAGGAGCCTGCTTCCGCCTCGGCTCATCTTTAAAGGGAGTGTTGCTCTGAAATGAGGATCGTCTCTGGATAAGACTCCGAGACTCATTTTCCTGCGCAGCCAACACGGGCACAGGCGGAGGCTTCACGGTAGGACGCACGGCAACGTGTTTGGGTCGGGTTGCATACGCCTGGCTCAGATGAGGAGAGGATTTTCTCTGTGGGGAAAAAAACCCCACATTTTACTAATGTGTGCAAATACTAGTGGAGATAGGCCTATATATACACATATACATATACATATATATATATAAAATTATGGCTGATTATTAGCAGTTAAGGACGCAGATAAACGATATTTAAAACCGATATTCATTTTCACAACAGAAGGGAAAATATTGGCATCAAAACTTAGAAAAAAACAACAACACTCCCTCTGGGAAATTTACATGTCCAGCAGCAATAAGAACAGATAATAAAATAGAAAATAATTCAATCAATCAATCAATAAATAAGGTTATTACACCAGATATTGAATTAATAATAATAATAATAATAATATTAATAAATGAATGTAATAACTTCATTATTTTTTAGGTATAATTACTACATTTAAAAAGTAATTTTTCTACTTGCTGCTACTGATGATGACATCACCTGTGCTGAGGATCCAGGTAACGACCGATCTTAGCTCAGTTTACTGACCAAACCCAGAAAACAGGTTACAAACTTCCTCAGCACAGGTGATGTCATCATCAGACGACAGCAAAAAGAAAAAATACTTTTTAAAAGGTATTAATTGTACATGAAAAATAATGAAGTTATCAAATTCATTCTGGACAAAATATTAGGTTTTCACTGCTGTAAATTGTTCACTGAGTCAAGTATCCCTTTAATAATAGTTTGTTTTAAAAATTTAACAAAAAGTTCAGGGATCTCCCAGTGGCAGTAGCATCTCTTATAAAAATAAATAAAAAAATAAGTAAACAGCTCCCCATTGGTTTCTACAGTAAACAAAAACAGAAGGTGCAGCGAGAGAGAGTTTCCAGGGTCAGCAGCATCTCTGAAAATTTAAATAATTAGTTCCCTGAAGTTAACACTTTTTTTTTTTTTTTTTTTTTTTTTTTATAATTCCTATGATTTTTCAAAATGTTCGATGCCGATATATGTCAAAATGAAAATGAAAATTGGGGCAGACGTGCTGATAACAGCAAATCCAGGATTATGATGTTTGATTTCCAAAACAGACTTCTGATGCGAGTCTTTACCTGCTGCTCCACGTCTTGTTGTTTGAGCAAGAATGTTGGGTTGGTGTGCCCATTCACGTGAGCGTCCGCATGCAGAGGTTTGGCTTCCACTGGGACCGAACAACTGGAGGTGCAAACACAAAAATGTTTGAGCAAGTCGAGAAAATACAAACTAACTCAGGAGGACGATTTCAGCATTTAGCTACCTCGGTACAGGTCGTGGAGCGGATGTTTTAAGTGGCTGGAGTTTGCGTTTATAACAAAAGCACAGCCCGACAGCCAACGCCACGAAGAAAAGCAGAGGAAGGACCAGCAGAACTGGAAGGAGGTTGCCTGTTGGAAAACAAACGATCAACTCTTCATCTTCTATTCATCATATCATGCTGAAAGACGTTGCCTCACCGTGACTGATGACAGGTCCGCTGTCCACACTCCCGCCCGGCCCCCTCTGGGTACACGTGGGCGGGGCCCAACCGCTCTCGCAGTGACAGTTGTGGTTGTTGTTACACAGCTGGCGAGAGATGAGGAGACGACAACTTCCTGTCACGACCTTTCAGTTGAACAACATTTTTGGTCTACAGAACACAATTATTGGGACACATTTATTGATATTTTTTATTTTATAATAATATTCAATAATAGTGAATAATTTGCATTTCACACACCAAATGAAGGTTAATTAGAGCATCCATCCATCTATTTTCTGAATCGCTTGCTTGCTCCTCACAAGGGTCACAGGGGGTGCTTGAGCCTATCCCAGCTGGCTATGGGCAGCAGGCGGGGCTCACCCTGAACTGGTTGCCAGCCAATCGCAGTTAACTCATTTGCTCCCAATAAAGTGTAAATACGTTTTTTTTTGTTTTTTTAAATGTTTTAATTGTCCCAAAGACGTATGTAGGCGTTTTTTTTTGTTTTGTTTTTTATGCTAGAGCATACAGAAGGCTTTGATGCAGCCTCTCAACTGCTAAGAATGGTTGCAGAAATGGTAGTTATTACACAAACGGCCAGCAGGTGGCAGCAGAGCAAAGGAGATCAACCAGGGCCATCTAGAAAAAAAGCTAAATTACTTAGAATTTTAAATAGATTTGTGACAACACAAAACTCACCCCATGTCCGTGACATTTGGAATGGCAGTCATCAGCTTTGAGGAAAGACGCATTGCGGCATTCGCCGTTGAAGCAAATCTGTTGAAAGTGAAATACGGACATCATGGGCCGGGATTTGACAACACGTAACGATTCTGTTATCGTAGTCTCACGGAGTGGTCTCCACATTTGGTGCCGGTCATGACGAGGCCCGGGTCCAGCGTGTCTCCTTGCACCTCCTCGTCTCTCTGGCCCAGCTGGTAAACGTGCGTTCCCATGCACTGCACCCGCGCGCTGCCCACACTCACGGTGGTCTCGATGCGAACGGCGTTGCTCTCGATCGGCTTGGACGCTGAAGATAAACACTGGATCTTCCCGCATTTAGCATCTCTGGCGCAAACAACAAAAAGGTATCATCAAATTCATTTTCTTTTTTTTATATTTTGCAACATGTGTATCTCACCTCTCCTTACAGCTTCTGTATTTCCCCAACACATCTTTGCCGCAGTTGCCATACATGTCGCCGGCTTCATTGACCTTCTTAAAACACACGTCATGGGCCGGACGGCCATCTGCAAAGGACACACGCACGCACACATCCAAGCACACGGCGTGTTATCCGACCACCTGATGGAAAAGCAGATGGCATCCCTCACTCTGTTCTGTGTGGGACTCCTGTGATACAACAAAGATGCGCCAGGGAAGTTCCGTCTCGGTGTCAACCTGGACACCAGCCAGCAACACGTCCTGAGGGTCTGTCATTGCTACAAGCAGTAACAGCTCTAACTAAACTGTGTCGGCTGCTTATGAATTAATTTGTCTCTATAATAAAAAATAAATAAAAAATAAATAAAAAAATAAATAAATAAAAAAATCTTTGCATTTTTATTTTATTTATTTATTTTTTTTAACTAAAACTTTAGAGGTTTAGTCTGCCATTTGCCCAAAGTTAGCTGTGTCCCTGAACGGGATAAGCAGCATAGAAAATCCAATTAAAGTAATAATAGTAATAATAATAATAATAATAATAATAATAATAATGATAATAATGTAATAAAATAAAATAACTTCTTCCTTATAGAGCAATATTTTTTTTTTTAAAAATGATTGGAAATAGCTTGTTCTCAACAGGGTGAACTGCTAGACTACAAGTAATCCTGAAACCAACCACAAGAGGGCGCTAATGTAACACAACAAGCTGGCCACGAGCTCCTTTCGCACTGACGATTAAAGGCTGACAATCTTACAAACTTTCTTTGGCATCGTTGGATGGATTATTTGAAAATTCAGAAATAGAAAAGTTATTCAAATGACTCAAAAAGGTTTTAAAAGCAAGCAATAAAGTGCAAATGCGCTTTTAAATTCAGGTTAAAAACTATCCTCAATACCAGTATGAGTACTCAACTCTTCAGTAGTCACTGATACCATATACCAATACCACCAGTTTGGATCCATAAAACTTCAACTTACATGACAGATAATTTCAAATAAAGCCCTGTATATCCCAATACAGCATTTCATTTTGCATGAAATTAAAGGCAATGTTCTATTCTTGTAATTTCTAGTTCCTGATTGTAAAACGTCCAAAAGAAGGTGGACAATTTGTGAGGATTGATACCTTGAAATTAGGCTGGGTGCCTATCGGTACTCGCCCATCCTTACTCCTTACCTAATTTTTGTGCAACAATCACAACAAGGTTGTACTTCATTTTTGACCCACCTGGTCCCCAGAGTGCTCGGCACTGTTGCTCCAGCGTGAGGCACATGCCAGTGTAACAGTAAGCCTTCCCATGGGCGCACGATGTGCCATCCACCAAATAGAAGTTCGCAGGACAAGACTCGGTCTTGCCGTCGCAGTACTCGGCCAGGTCGCACTGGCCCGACGGGGCCCGACACAGCACCCCCGGGCTCTTCAGCTTCACACGAAAGGGGGAGATTGGACGTGACCGCTCACCCGACGCTTACATTGTCAATGAGGTTCATACCTTGCACTTGTGACAGCAGACACCGTGGGCGCACTCGGCTCCCGCTTTTAAAGTGCAGTTGTTTGCGTTGCAGCAGGGACTTGTACATTCCTGCGTCGAAAGGAAGCGATGAGAACTCTCATCATTAAAAACTACCGTTAATACCGTGGCGATGCCAACGCTGACCTCTTCCTCTCCGCAGTCACATTCCTCCCCGTCCTCCAGGTAGCCATTGCCGCAGCGCTGTCCTCCATACATTGCTCGGGTGTTTGGCTCATTGAACAGACACTTGCCTCCTCCAGAGCTCAAGTAGCTCTTCAGCTCCCGCATGTTGCACGCGTTAAATACACGTGGAAATGGATGCCTGTCACAGGAACAGTAATAATTACTAAGGATGTAACGATATCCAAACATCACAATATGATATTATCACGATATGAAGGTCACAATACGATAATTATCCCAATATTGTTGGCGATATTTAAAAAAGATCACAATATTGTAAAAAAAAAAAAAAAAAAAAAAAAGCACTAAAAATAAAAGCACAATATTTCGCTTTTGTACATAACAGCAATGCATATAAACCACCTACAATCTCTAATAACAATATTGAGGCTCTTACTTGCTAATGCAAGCACACATTGATCGCTTCACAAGCAAATTAAGTTCCCCTTCATCTGACAATTAGCATCGATTTTAAACATAGAAGGCCAAAACATCCCTAATGAAAATTAAATTGCACTAATAAAATAGCCGCTAGCATAAAAAAAAAAAAATTGCAATAATTAATTAATAGATTTGTATCGGGATTAATTGGTTTTGAATTGAATCGTGACCTATAAATCGGGACACGGATCTAAAATTTTTGCATGAGACTTCATCATAGTTGTATAATCTACCACAACAAAAAAGCCCGAGCGTCGTTACCCTGTAGCAGCTGCCATGATGCAACCGCCGTCCTCCGCTTTGGCCTGGCAGCAGCCAGCGCTGTCGTGACTCATGCCGAAGTTATGGCCCATCTCATGCGCCATGGTGGCGGCCACGCCAACAGCTGACTCCGAGTGGTCCTTTTCCACAATCACAAGTGCAGAGACACATTTTCAAAATTCATGTTTGGATGTCCTCAGGAATACGCACTTAACTTTGTGTGAAAATGCCACATCTTTATGTTGCAAAAAATAAATAAATAAACAATTAAATAAAAAGAATATTGTGTTCTATTGCTATAAAAACATGGAACCTACCAAAGGAAATATTAGTCTCTTATTTCATCAAGAAAAAAAAAAAAGTACATTTATATCTGTTTCCATTTTGCAGTAATTAGCGTTAGCATATAGCTAAGTTTAATCATTATTCACAAAATAGTGTGTTGCAACATGGCCCTGGCTGATCTCTTATACTCTGTTGCCATCTCGCCAGTTTTTGTAATAGCTACCATTGGTTTAAGCCGCATTAAAGCCTACTGCATGCGCTAGCATTAAAAAACAAACAAACAAAAACAAAAACAAAAACAAAAACGTATAAACACGTTTTTGGGACGGTGGTACTATATTAAATAAAACGTTTTTATGCGTTTTTGGGAGCAAATTAGTTAATTATTAACTTAAAATTTGGGATGAATGAGAGTCACATCAGCTGATGTGTAATCACTACAGAGTTTCTGAAACCTGATATTTTTATTTCCACCCGTCTTACAGTCCAGACATGCACAGAAAATGTTCAAAATTTACACCATCTGTTCTCTCTCACCGTGTTGACTCCGCCAGACTGGTATTCCGAGCACATGGCTTTGAGAGGTGCCAACCCGATGGTGGTGCCCTGGAATGACTTCCCCCTGGTGGCACAACGTGCACATTAATTTGACAACCAGATTGTACGCAAAAATTCTAACTTACTGACATAACATGACTTAAAACTTCACGTCGTCTTGACGCAACTCTCCCTCTCACAATCAAAAATGAGGTTCACATCGAGACACTGACGTGATGAGCTGAGCGTTGTCATTGTGGAGCGTGTGAAGCTGTTTGCGCCTCCAGGACAGGAACGCCGCCAGGGTGCTGTGCGGGTTGTCGGACACGTTGATCATGTCCCGGCTGGTCCACACCTCCAGACCGATCAGCGCCACGCGGATGCTCAAAGCCTTGTAGTACTGCGTGTGTGGATACGGCACATTAACATAAGGGGAAAATAATATAAAGATGCTAATTGTACTTGTAGTATCTACACTTTATACAAAAAAAACAAAAAAAAAAGTTACCTTGTCAACTAAATTGGCAGCTTCCAGTAATTTCAGTTGGGTCTTCTCAAGACTACTCCCATGTTTGTCAAACTGAAACCCACATATGGTTAACAGCAAATAAGACGCACCCAAACATTGTTCTTCACCCTCTCACTATTGAAGAAATACAACTTGTAAACTCCAAACAGATTTACACCTCATACAAGAATTGTATCCGAGCAGCCTCAGTTTTTATTGACATTTGCAGAGATGTATTTATTGATCATCCTTTGTTTAGGAACAGCCTAAAAAAAAAAAAAAAAAAAAAAAAAGATGAATAGATACTTGTCTTAATTTATTTTACAAAACACTTTTGACCAATAAAAATAAATAAATAAATAAATAAATAAATAAATAAATAAATAAGCACACAACTAAAAATATGGCCATTTCGATTTTAGACATTTTTTTTTTTAATTGATTGGGGAAAAGCATTATACAAAATAAGTGAAGACAAATGTTCTATTTGTTTATTTATTTATTTTTTTCTGATCCAAAAACAATCCCATTCGTGACTCAAATCCGTGATCCGATCCGAACCGAACCGTGACTTTTGTGATCCGTTACACCACTAGAAATAACTATTACTCATAAAATCTCCTTGAGGCTTTGGCTGTAAATATGCACATTTAAAATAGTGACAGCATTCTTACCTCGGCCTTGTCTGCCACCAACAGCAACTCCACATATTTCATATTCTGACTCAGATCTCTTCGTTCCTTTAATCGATTGGTATCGTGGTTATAAAATAATTCTAGACGGCGTTTTTCCAAGTCCAGCCCAAGATGACACTCACCCTTAACCTCTGTTCTGAGGTCATCCCATGGAGGAAGGTGCCAAGGGCTTCCTCGTTACTATGGCGCTGAAGGCAGCTTGTAGGAGGTAGATGGAGACTCTCGGCTCTGAAGACGGCGTGCTGAGGCGTATCCGTAGAAACGGGCTCAATGAGGTAGCTGACGCTTGCGTTTAGAGAAATGAGACCCCTGGGGGAAATAAAATGGCACGACTAACAGTTCCATCCAGCGGTTGCAAATCATTACAAGGCGGATCTGTGTTGCTAGTGTGGGATGGGGGTTGACCCCTGGTACAGTCCAATGGTCTTTTTGCTTTAGATTTTATTTTAGAGAAATATGGGCAAATTATTTGATCCTGTTTGTGTTACAAATCATAATTTAAAACATTATTTATTTATCCATTACTTTATTTTTGTGTTAAACATTGATATGCTTAGATTCTGATCAGATTTGACAAGGGGTCAGCTACATACTGTAGGAACATAAGCAGTTCGGGCAGCTGCGCTAAACATCTGGAGAGGTCTGACACCCACCCATGCCTAAGAAACTTTATTAGAATTCCTCTATTCATCTAAATGGAGAGGAACAGACACAGGGCAAAAAAGGACACATATGGCCGAGTTCCGTCATGAGACTTCGACTGCCTCAAGCATTGGATCCAAACCAAGAGAGAGAGAGCGAGAATGAGCGAGAGAGCGAGAGAGAGAGAGAGAGAGAGAGAGAAAACAGGATCTCCTGACTAAGCTGAGACCTCCTAACCTAATGCAAAGCACTAATCACAATCCAAGAGTGTTTCTAGAAGCAGGATTTCACTGATCTATTTATTTATTTATTTAATTTTAATAAACTCCAATTCCATTGAAATTTGGACATTGTATAAAACCTCAATAAAAACATACTACATTGATTTCCAAATCCTTTTCAATCCTATATTCAAATGAATACAGTTCAATTCAAGATGGTGGGTAACTGGTGAGCACATCTGCAAGAATTTGGGTTAAAATCTGGGCTCCGGCCTTCCTGTGTGGAATTAGCATGTTCTCCCTGTGGATTCTCTCCCGGTACGCCGGTCTCCTCCCATCCATCTGTTCAACCCTTTATTTCCGCCTATCGGAGAAGCACAGACTTCCCTGTCCCCAGCCACTTCACACAGCTCTTCCGGGCGGATGCTGAGGTGTTCCCAGGTCAGGTTGCCCTGGGGTCTTCCCTGGGCCCTACTCCCGGTGGACGTATCCAGGACACATCACCAGGGAGGCATCCAGGAGGCATCCGAATCAGATGCCCCAGCCACCTCATCTGGCTTCTCTCAATGTGGAGGAGAAGAGCGAACAACACCGGAAAAATAATTTTGGAGGTTTGTATCCGGGATCTTTTTCTTCTGGTCAAGAACTACAGCTCTTGACCATAGGTGAAGGTAGGAATGTAGATCTCCTTAATTTGTTGGAATTTAGAGGTTTCTGGGGTTGGCGTAAGACTCTGGTTTTGTAACCGTACGGATGGCAGGAGGTGTTTGGTTGGTGCTGGATTTCACTTTGATGGACTGGATGTGCTAGTTTCTGTGGATCTCACTCTGTCTCATCTATCCTTCCCTCCTTCCTCTCTTTAGTTTTTCCTCTGGTCTCTTGAGAGCTCTTTAATTTGTTGGAATTTAGAGGTTTCTGGGGTTGGCGTAAGACTCTGATTTTGTAACCATGTGGAAGGCAGGAAGTGTTTGGTTGGTGCTGGATTTTACTTTGATTTATCTTTCTTTTCTTTTGATCTTTTCTGACTTTTTCTCTGGTCTCCTGACCGTCTGAACCTCACGACTCTGGCGAGACTCTACAGTATCCGGTTAAGGTGAAGGGTAATGGGATTTTTATTAGGTTTTAGGTTTTTGTTAGGGCGCTCGTGCAACCTCATACAGTTTGCGCCCTGGGCGTTTGCCCACATTGCCCATAACAAAAAAAAAACAGCACTGATGCCAACACCTGCTCGGCGCATCTCTACATGAGCAATTCCAGAGTGGAAGAGAGTTCAATCCCTCTCAGGGGGGACTGGTATGAGAACGCAAGCTGTCGGTAGAGGCAAGCCCCACTATAGCTATTCAGAACTTCTCTGCCTCGCACTGTACGCCAGCTGCGAGAGAGTTGACATTCCACATCCCTAAAACGAGCATCTGTAGGCAGGGATCGGATCGCTAAGGTCTTTTGGTCGTCACCCCGCTCGGCTCTTCCGCAGGTGGTGAATCCGTGGGACGGGGGACCTACGTTGCCTATTTGGTTTTCCGCGGCCGGGTGGGTCCAATGGGTGCTCACCATCAAGCCCCACCTCCATGCCTGGCTCCAGAGGGTGGTCCTCGTGATCCGTGTCCGAGTGAGGGAAATATAGGTCCAACTATTTTTCTCATCGAAAGTTCGTTGAACCGTACTTTGACTGGTCCCTCACCTATGACTTCTTTGCCATGAGTGACCCTGCCAGGGTCCCCAGAGAATTTAGCTGCTAGGATTATTGGGACGCACAACCCCTCCCACCACAATAGATTTAAGATATTTTGTTTTCACAAATGATCTTTTATTCAGGTTTTAGGGAGCATCATAAAACATGAGCACACAACACAACATAACACCGAATATTGATGAAGCAAATGTGTTATACCATTTTCTTGGGATATCAGTGACAATATACAAAATATGAAATATTCTAAGTAAAGCACCCCCGCCTCAGGTGTTCCTTACCTGAGACCTGAGCATGTGCTGACAGCCACACTGGAACCATCTACGCCCGCAACCTCTCCATGGTAAAAACAGTGATTCTGGAAGAGCAACAAATGCGGCTCACTAACGTGCAACCATCACCATGTTTGGTTGTTCCTCATCAGCATGCTGCACATAACCGGAACATTCCGTGTCACCTATGACATGACTGTTTACATGTCATCTCTGCGGTGAAATATCACCAAAGTGATTCACAACTTACCATGTTGACAGGGGAGAAGGACCTGCGACGTCCATCTGGAGAGTACCATATTTCCTGATATCCAGGGGTCAACAGCTGCCTGAGGGTTGATAGTTCAATGTTATGTATAGTACCTGTTTGGACAATTAGTCAATTTACAGTTTTTAAGTTTACAGTATTTCAAAGCACTTTGGATGGTCACTTAGCTTCTGCCTATTCACAAACTCTCCTTGAATTTTTTTTTTTGTGTTGAACCTATTTAACAACTACAGAATTTGCCTTTTTTGTGAGGTTGATGACAGAGTAAGCAGGTTGATAGACTGATAAAACAAAAGGTCCACATCACTATTGGCAGTGCTCAACATATGTTACAGTAAGTGCAGAACTAAAGATAAATAGTCAATTGTGATATCCTGCATATACCTTTAAAAAAAAAGTATCTATGGGTCACTGAGTCGAAAACAAAGTCATGGCTAAGAGGAAAATAGTATTTGGTATTTTTACAGGCTCTGTAAATCCATCCAGACAAGGTTTGTGGTATAATTAGGTTAATCTATTTACATAGGCAATTCTAAACATATTTAGGACAGTCATGACAGCCCCCACAATATATATTATTAAACATTAGATATTGTAAGCAGTACGCATAATGAATGAAAGGATAGAAAATAAATTGCTTACTGCAACTAATGATTGTACTGTTGGAACAAGCATGTGATCAGTAGTAAGTACACAAAACCGTTATGCACTATTTATGATGAGCCATGTGTACTGTATACTAAAACAGATTTACACCAAGAGCATTATACTGGTCCAGATGTTTGTCTGCAGTCTTCCTCCTCGTCTCAATCAGCCCATCCTTCCTGTTTTTATTCATAACGCTTCTCTGCTCGACAGCTGTTTTTTACCCCTTCCAAATAACCCAGTTCTTATTCCTCCTGCCATATAGTTTTGCTAATATCCATGAAACCATCTGTAGCTATGACGCAATGAGAAGAGACAGAGAAGTGATGCTGGATTAGCACATATGGAACTCATCCTCAGTGCTGCTCTTCCTTTTGATTTTGGAATTCTCTTCATGTTTGTTCCATAGCAGGAAGCTTTACAGAGTCACTTTAGGGGGGATATATCCTTAAATGTCATTATATTCCGTTTTCTGGTTTGCTGAATGAAAAGTAGGTTGCTGTTTTGTTTTTTATGAATTTTACCTTTCATTTTGTGTTCACCATTGTATACAAGAATTCTGCATATTGTACAAACCTAGCCTGCAACTAGTCTCAAAACGTCTGTAAGGTTCTCTTCTTACTCCCATCAGGAGAGCAGAACCTACCAAAACGTCTCAAAACAAAATTCCCCCTAAGAAAATTGAATTGAGTAGTTTCAAATCTCAAAACCTTTATTAGCTAGGCAGTGTTTAAGTAACTTTCAAACATTATTAACCATCCACCCAAACAAATGTAGGATGAACTCCCATTCACCATGGATGACCCTGTGTAGGGTGCAGAGCTGGTCCTGAATCGACTTTTAGACGGACCCTCCTCTGCAAGACCTTACCAAAAAGGATGAAGAGCGGGACACACATTTCAGTCCCTGTTCTTAAAAAAGTGGAACCACATCCCCGGTCTGCCAATACAGAGGCTTTCTCCTCGATGTCCATGCAATGCTGCAGAGGTATGACAGCTAAGAAAGCCCCACAACATCTCGAGCCTTTAGGAACTCTGGGCGGATCTCATCCACCACCTAAACTTGAGAGTTTACCTCAGAGTGCCCAAACTTTGCTTCCTCATTGAAAGCGAGTGGAATTGTGGAGGTCTTTGAAGTATTTTGCCTACCGACTCACAACAACTTGAGTCGATGTCAGCATCACCCCATCTCCACTATACACTTACTTAATGGTGCGTTGATTTCCACATTGCACATAAGGGGTATTCAACAAGAGGTGCCACTGTTTTTCCCAAAATATAATAATAATAATCACTGATGAAAGACAAAGAAAGTAAAGAAGGGGATTTTCTTTTTCCCCCCCTCCCATCAGAAGCCCTAAAGGAGACGCGCCACTTGAAACAATGGTTGCCTGTTGATGCAGTCACCAAGCAAGTAAGAGACGGGAAACAGACGTTTACAGATGACTTGGCCTGTGAGGGAACTTCAAACGTTGAATGCTAATGGGGAGCTTGCTGATGTCACCATCCTCGCGCATGCTCTCTGCTCACATATGTAACATCCACCATTCCGCTCATGGTGGCGGAATTAATTACAGGCAAAATGACAGATGATTGATTGTGTTTTTAGCCCGGTGCTGTTTTCATAATCACACAGAATGGATGAACGCATAGTAACTCTTGCACTCTACATTTATGATCCGATACTGCTCCTTTGGGATGACAGCATTTGCACCGCAGTGCAGGATGTTAAAGCTGCCAACACATGACATATAGACACAGCATGCCTGTAATGAAATTATATATTCACTTCTTCATCAACATTTGGTTTCGAATGAGAAACTTTGCCACAATCAACCACATATGCGTAACTGAGGTTTTTGTTGCAATTTACATTTACTACTGTAAATACTATCCATCCATCCATTTTCTTGACCGCTTATTCCTCACAAGGGTCGCGGGACTGTAAATACTAAGTCAGTAAAAATATGGTGGATGCGATCTATTCCTCCACATGGAGGCAAAAGTGCAAAGCAATATGAAAACATAATAATTCATGGAAATACAATCAAATCTGCTTAACAAATGTCATGATAGACTAGATTTTTGTCTTTTTTTTTTTTTTCCATTTCCTGAGGACCTACCTACGTGTGTATTATTTATAAAAGCCATTTTATTAGTATAATTATATCATTTTCATCTAGTGAATAAAAAATTGATAAATGTATAGAATTATTCTAGATGTTACCAAATAAATAAATAAATAAATGATGATTGCGACGTATATGAATACTTTTTTTCAAATCTAATATATCAACCTTTTTACCGATTTTTTTCTTTGTAATTTTTTATCTAAAACTCACCCATTAAATAATGATAATTTTAACTAAAATTATTTTGGGCTTAATATGTACTTAAATAAGGAAATATGTGTATTTAGGTCCAGCAATTAGGCTCATTTTTTCAAGCATAGATGTGCACTCAAATATGCAACTGAACCAAAGATCAGTTGTTTGTACTCAAGCATAAACAACACAAGTGATCAAAACTAAACTATTTGTACTGCACAGTGACTGAGAAGGATGAAGAAAGACATTTACCCTTAACTTGTAAAACCCCTTGAACTTGCGGCTCAGCTTGTTCTGCAGCTCATTACATTTCATACAGCACGTTACGCCACTTCCCTGCTGTGTCTAAATTTTGCAGCGTATCTAAAAGCCTTTCAATTTCATTCTATGCTGCCGAATGACGCAAGCCCTTTTTTTTTTTTTTTTTAATGAAGACTATTAAGAAAATGGGTAAATAAATGTGCTGGCCTTAGGGGACTTTTTCGAGTTTGGATGAGGTCCGAGATGAGGACAGATGCTGTGATTGAGGAGCACATTGCTGGCTGAATCGGGCTCGTTTTGTTTGAGACAAAGACTCGGTTCAGCTTCTGTTGGGAGGGGGGGCAGCGTTGCAAATGTACTTAGAGATAGTGAGGTGGCGGAGGGGGGAGAAGAGAAGGAGATGTGGGGTAATGGATTAGGGTCAGTGGGTCGCATTCTCTCATCGTATCAGATGACATCACCGCCGCGCACAAGAGCAGAGGAAGGAGGCTGACGCTGGCAGCGGACGATTTACAGGCTTTTACTGCACGGTCCGTCATGAGCAAGCACAGACGTCTGCCGGCAGACGTTGGAGCAGACTAAACATAATTATGAACCAGGGACACAAGCAAAGACATCTCCTACTCTCTGAACCCTAACCCTGAAATTCATCAGGTTGGAACCTGAGGTCAGGTTTGTGTATTTTGTCAGCATTAGCTGTGCGGTCACAAAGCATGACACCAGTCAACGTGGGGGAAGACGGATGTTTGCCCTCAGATCTCTGGGGAATGTCAGAGGAGAAGGAAAGAAAAACAAAAAGCACCATAAAACAAGTAGTTGATAGACGCTAAACCACCTAGCTAAACTCACTGAAGGAAATTTCGCTGTTGTGTAATGAATGACATGAAAACTGACCAATGAATTAAATGTGAATGAGAAAAGCCAAAAAAAACAACAATGTGATATTGATTTGTGTTGAGGTAATTGTTCTGCCACTAGACGGCATAATTGCATTTGTAAGACATTGGTGACACCTTAGTGCATTTTTCTTTTCATATTAAGGGCTATTTAATCTTTAACATGAATTCTGCACATTTTTAACATTGTAAAATACAACTTGACACCAGTCTCCACAAATATATGCATTATTACTGTTAAATTTTGACATGGACGTGTCAGCTGCGTTGCAACTGGAATTCCTCCAGTACTGGCTTTCCATGTAAGGAGCGGTCATTAACTCAAAAAAAATAAATAAAATAAATAAAAATAAATAAATAAAATTGTGCTAATTTTGACACCCCTAAAATATACAGTGAGTACACACTGTGACATTTTCACCATATAGAGCCAAAAAATATGTGAAACCTCTAACGGAGAACATTCAAGTTAGGCTCGCTTCGCCAATGGCAATGTAAGATGGCTGCCACACATACAGGTAGTTCCTGTACTCAAACGACCGAAATTCCTTGCGAATAGGGCGTGCACACAAACCAATCGGTCACAAAACGGTCACGTTTAAATGACCAAATATTCGGGTTAGAAAAGGGGTTACACAGGGGCCGGATAAGAGAATAGTCTGGGTTTTGCGCATGTTTACATGGCCCACAATATTAGGGTTTTGAAATGGTTATTGGCTGCATGTAAACATAGTCATATGGCCAGTGATGAGTGGGTGACTTAAGCCAAACCCCCCCCCCCCCTCCCCCCAAATAAAATTACTTTTTCCTTACTCATCTCAACCCTTCAAAACATCTTAAACAAACCCCCCACACCCCCACCGCCTCCACCCCACACATCCCTTATCCTCGTCTTTGAGTCAGCACAGAACGCCATCCCTGGCCTTTAACCAAATCACGGCCTTTCATTAAGGTATAAGCTGCGGCAGATACCAAACAAGGAAGATAGATGGATTGAGTCTGGGCATCGTTTACCACTAAGGAGCTGCAAAAAACAATTTAACCCCTCTCGTGTAGCTGAATATGAGGAACAGAGGCAAACTACAGCCACAAAAACGTTATTAAATGAATATCTATATGACAATGCCACATTTGGGTTGCATCTCTTCAGGTGTAGGAATACAGGTGTCAACTCAGAAGTGTGCAGCAGGCAAATAATCACTACAACAAAAAAACTTCTGCTCAGTGCACACTCCATTTTAAAGTGATCCAAACAACATTGTGACTTCTGTTCTGCATGAATCCAGTGTTCAGAAATGGATCTAACATGTTCCCCACATGACTTCTCTTGCTAGTCTAACTTCAGCTAATTAAATTGAAGCTTGTAAAATGCTGAAATAATTCAAGTTCCTGGAAACTGATGAGAAGTTGCTCAAAAATAGTTTCAAAACTTTTCCGGCCTGTAAGTGAATAATGCAATAACGTGAGACATGCTCTCTTTTTTTTTGTGTGTGTGTGCGTTCTCCACATCTAGTTTTTCCACCAGGAAGTGATTGCCGAAGCAACCCTGCCTAGTAGGAAATCTAAGAGTGCGACCACCTGCTGAGAAGGGAGCACATAGGGGGTAAATCCCTCAGGGGCAAGTTAGTCAGACTCACTGGAGTCATGACTTGATAATTGTGTTTGTGTGTGTGCGAGGGTGAAGGAATGAAAGACTTCTAATGTTCACAAAAGCCTCCCATTGCACTTGTGTCCCCTCAACATCTCAAGACGCTGACTGACAAGCCACCAAGCTATGAAACAAGACGCCGTCTTATCAATCGAAACGTCACACTTCCTCGGTGGGAAGCAATCAGAACCAACAGATTGTCGGATGTTAAAAGCACAATCTGACTTCCTGTTAGCCAAAAGGCGCACAGATCGGGTGTCAGCAAAACCCTCTCCGAACATCACTGGTGATCTCCATCTGTGCACCAACTGAAGACCCTGATGTCATCCACATGTCTGTGCATCAATTAACATTTGGTCAAACAAAGAAGCCAATCTACTGCAGCGAGACGTATGAATGCGTGACATGCGTATGGGATCATTCTGAGCATGTCCACATACGAGAAGACTCACCGATTCCTCTCCAGGTGCAGCCGCAGCTCCCGGCCCTCAGCTGAGATGACCACTTGAGTCTCGGCAGGATGCTGGGAAGACACAGAAGCAGATCAGAGCAGTAAATAATGCGCCATTGCGTCTTCAATCATCTTGCGACGTAAACATAGTGGGAGTGACTCACCTCTCTGTCGGCAGACCTGCTGTGCCTGCGAGGATGCAACCAGATGGGATAGGTGATCTCATAACTCTCCACCGTACTGATTTCTCCTGCACGAAGGGGTGGCGTTAGATGGCTGCATACTGTGCATGCTCGTGAGATGAATTAGTTCATGCGATTGTGGTCCAATGGCCTAATGCACATTTCTATAGTTTTTTTTTTTTTTTTTTTTAACTGATTCAACGTATGCCAACTGTTCAGCTTATTCCTACCACTACATTTTTTTAAACTTCCAAAATAAAAAGCCAGAAATTCTGTGTTTTTGTTTTTGTTTTTTTTGGACCGATTTCAACTTCATGTTCTGCTCATTCCAGGTCATTTCACATCATTCCATCCATCCATCCATCCATCCCTCCATTTTCTTGGCCGCTTATTCCTCACAAGGGTCGCGGGGGATGCTGGAGCCTATCTCACCTGGCTCTGGGCAGTAGGCAGGGGACACCATGGGCTGGTTGCCAGCCAATCGCAGGAACATCATTCCATGTCAGTCAATATCATTCCGCATCATTCCACATTTTTTTTAACACAAATTTGAAATGCGTTTCCTCCTTGGGACTCATTCATTCATCTATTTTCTGTAATGCTTGTTCATGCGAGAGGTTAACTGGTCGCCAGCCAATCACAAAGCATACATATATCAACAAACAACCATTTTTTTTACTGGATGGTGGAACCAAGCTAGACATTTGTTTCTTGTTTCAGATCCACTTTCATAATGTATACCATGCACTGCAGTCATTGCCATGTTTCAGTTCATTTCGCACAGCAAACACGAATCAAAATGCACTTTGTATAGAAATTCTGAGCCTGATTAATGATCAGTAAAACAGATAGTATTTTATTTTATTTTATTTCACAGGCAATTGGCAACCCCATAAAAATGAACCATGGGTCCCTACTCCAAGCTTGGGCAACCCTGAATCAATATACGAGTTCATAATTATCTTTAAATTTATTGGCTTGGCTAGTTCTACCGCTTTATGGAAGAAGCATCCCATTTGACTTAAATTTAGATTGCCAAATCATATCTCATCGGTCCAAGACAGCCTTAAAGGAGGCTTGTGCTGTATTGGTGCAAGTTTATGCTGATTTAATAAACTATGTGCCGTATTTACATTTATAGATGATGTAATAGGTGCACTTGCCTGTTGTGTAGCAACGATATTGCTGTGATATCATTGAAAGCACCTTCAGAATGATGCTAATTTAAGTCTGGATGAGTTTGCATTGTTGGATTAGATTGTAGATTGCACATTGGAGGGCACGCTGACACTTTTGTCTGAAGCCATATGCGTTATTGACATAATCACTGTTGATCCCAACCTAAAACAGTAGACTATTTTTTTTCTATATGATTGTGCAAGTGTACCTTGTTATGACCAGTGAGTGTATACAGCAATTTTCCGTCATGCAACTTTTATAAATACCCGACCTCTTTAATGCATGCAGCTGTTTAAGGCTACATAGTTCATTGATTGCTTCATGCATGTGTGAGCATCTCTCAAACGCAACAAATAATGGACGCTCCTTCGAGAAAAATAGGAAAATATGAATCGCATTCAAGCCAATTATCGATGTAAACAAGAGACTCACGTCGACCAACAGCGGCTTGCACAGCCGACTGAGCCGAGTGGAGGAGCGCCAGGAGGGACAAGCAGAGGAGAGAGGACGGCGCGCCATGGAGAGGAAGCGGAGGAGGAGGAGGACGCATCCTAAACACAAGAGGCTCCCAGTGGACTCGGACGGGAGAGACATCAATGTACACGCTGGCTGGGATCTCTCACATCCGACGCAAGGAGACTCTCCGTCGGTGTGGCATGGTGAGGAGGCGCCGCTCCTCTGAGAGGTGATGGACATTCTCGTCGAGCCCTCCCCTTCCAGTACGCGCGCGTACACGCATGCGCAAGCATGAGAAAAAAAGACCTCGCTTCGGTGTAGCATTCAAAAAGGCATTGGAAGTCACATTGCCTGCAAAATGTAATATCAATGTGAAAAAAAAACATCTAACACGTTTACATAATAATAATAATAATAATAATAATAATAATAATAAGTCCTAGTTCTAGTCATCGCTAATTATAGTACATAGGTCGTGCCGAGCCGGCTGACATTTTTCACCGCCATCTTTCTGCTACGATGCCCGAAGGAGAAATTTGAAAATATAGTTAGCCCTGGTGGTGTTTGCAGCTAGTGTTGACCCAATGGGTCGACTGCACTTACCTTCCACAGCTGGGACCTGCAGGTGGTGTCGTCACTGAGTCCCGTGATTCGGGCTCCCAGCGCTTGTCTCCCTCTGCTTTGCTCTTGCTAGCTTGCTAGCCTTTACTACCTTCTCCCACTAGTCGCTCCAGTCCAGGTAACTCTTGCTCGCCGAACTGCCTGCTCGCTCACACCAAATCAATAATTGGTAGGAGGCTTGCATAGTTTGGTCTCTCTGAGGCACTCTTAGTTCACCACTAGATGTCACTAAATAATACACACTGTATCTTTAAGCAATTTAGTCCATAAAATTAGGCTTATTGACCAAAATTACATTGCAAAATCATGACCATTTATAAGTTCTACATGTTGAAACTTCCCGTAATACATTTCCTTATACAGTATATCGGTATCTTGAGATACAAGTTTAATTCTCTGTGATAACAGGATTTTAATGCACAGCACTTGTATATCAAATTATCCTTAACCAGTGAAATAATTGGAAATTCAGTAGACCACCTAATGAAATAGAATACATGACACATCTAAAACCAAAATAATACTCACATTTGATTGACGTCATAGTGGTAAGGGGTATAAAAATGCTTACTGTTGTGGTTGTATAGGCAATGGTGCTGAATTAATATATTGTTTCTTTCTTTTTAAGAACACAAGGGCTTCAAAAGATTAGAAGATGCTCCCAGTACAACATAACAAAAAACACAACTGTTGAGATAAAATAAGGAACCTTTAGAAGGGACCACAGATGAAGGGCAGTTGGTGCAGAATCCATACGTCAACATCCTAAGAGTCAATCATCAACACAGAGCCGCTTATCTAAGCAGGGCTCAACATGTGGCAGTAAAGCAGACCGAAATCCAGATGTCAGGGGGTCTAATAGCATGAAAAACCATGTCAAATGTACCATTATAGAACTACAAAAATGTGTTTGCGTGATAATATTCCATACCATCTCCAGCCACTACATCAGGAAACATGATATTCCGAACACGTTTCAACTTGCAGGCTTGAATGTAACACATACTGCATTGTAGTGCCTTTAAATAAGTGGTCCACTTGCGTCTTAGAGATGGAATGAATTGTGTTCTGTGAGGCCACAAATCAGGTCACAAACTGTGTTGAGTTTGGCTGTGTCCCAAATGAAATGTCCTGCACGCAGCTGCATTAACAAAAACAATAATTAAAACAAAAATAATAAGTGCAACATTCATTCATACAGATCTGAAGCCAGTTGTGGGGCATCTACAGTAGCTTGAGAGAGATCATCTGACCCAAAAATAAAGCACTTACAGTAAGTGAGCCTATGACAGAAATGAAATACAGCCGAGTCGCTCTGCAGCAGCCATTCATATTGAGGCGGTCATTTAGAAGTGCGATGATAAATATGCCACGGAGCACATGTCAGGGGGATCGAGTGTACTCAGGGTGTGTGAAGGTATTCTTAGCAGCGGATGACCGTGCAGGCCCACAAATCCATTCACTGCTCCAAATGGCGTCTTGGCAGTGAGACAAGACTTTTACGCACGGGATACGTCATCACGAACACGCCACCAGGAACATGGCATTCCGCATGGTCGTTCAAATTCTGATAATTAATCGGTTTAAAATAAAATTCAGAGTATAAGATGCCAGAGATATTTGCACTTTTATTCTTTGTACACGACGCCTAATTCAATACTGGAAGATGATTTGTATCGCTTAAAGACGTCACACTGAAAATCTACTGAATAAACTGTTAAGTAAACAAAATGATTACCCACTCTCTTCGCCACCATGATGTGTTTATTTTTCTCAACACTAGAAACCGTCGTCTTCCAGAATGTTTGGATGTTGCTGCCAAAACTCTTCTCCGATAATGTCACAGTGGTTGGCCTGCACAATCCTCCTGCTCCGAGTCACATGCTTGTCCCTCTCGTCATTCAAAACTTTTAATTGTTTTGTGCCGGTTTCATCATGCTGGAAAATAAAGAAAAATAAAGACAGGGTTACACTTCAATATCTTTAAGGGGACATGTGGATTTAAAAAAAAATTGCTGCAATATAAGCATCCCATGTTATTTGAATTTTTATTTTCCTCACTTCTTTACAGAGAAACAACTCACACATAATACTTCCAATTTACACCGTTCAAAATTCAACTTGATTAAAAAATTCACGCCTTCCGGGGTATTTATTGTCTGATTCCACATTACTTACAGTACTCACACAATTTAACATTAAATGTCAACTTTTCCCCATTCATTTTCAATGGGACTCACATTGAACTTTTTTCTAAGTCCCACTTTCCACGCCGACTTGCCATACCTACAACTGATCATCATTACCAGCTCACCATTACTGCTCAGTGGAGCACTTGGTTAAGTGTGTTGTCCAGTAACCAGGGGCTCTTGGGTTCGAATCCCACCTCCGACTGTACATTGCAAATATTTCAATTTCAATTATGCTTAGTAATATAAATGTATATCAACTGACTATCATATCAGGAAATGCATTACAATTTCACTGAAATGAGTAAATGCATGTTGGCTTTCATCAGGTGGCTATTTTCAAAATACATACGCCATCAACAAAGACACTGAAGTGTCACTCTCCATAGGCGTCAACAACTATTACTAAAGTACGACTGTTTTGTTTTCATACTATAACAGTGTCATTGCTGTAAAAAAAGATGCATGAAGCGCGCTTCCAATGCAAGTCACCAATGCATCATGCCCTGTTCATTAAGATTGTGGACTTGAACACCAATAAAAAGTTTCAAATTCTACGTAAAATGTTGCTTGTAGACTACAATAAATATTTACAGTTACAGCCTTCTATTCTCATTACAGTCTCTGAAATAATTGTGTCCAAATCTGTGTTTAATGTTAGATGTGTACCTTAACATGAAAACAAAGTGTCAAGATCTGAAGCAGAAATAAATAAAACGAGCGTCAAATCATCTGACCTTTTCCCAGATGAGCGTGGTGCCTTTCCTATAGATGGCCGGCTCCTTGTTGTAGTTGATGTCAAACTCTGAGAACATGATTTCATTTTTGTCAGCTGCATTTGTTCCCTGTAGGAGAACACAAATATGATGTGTGTTAAGTCTGTATGCAACGGGTTAATATTTCATCATGCATAACTACACTCTTCGAATTCTAATAACGCTATAAATACAAATGAAATGAAATGAAAAAAACATTTATGTAAATTATGCACTGCCATTTATTTATCAATGGTTATTATTCATTAGTGCAGACGTCTACAAAATTGGCAAGAGTTCTGAGAAACCGGTAGGTCACTAGAAACAGTCAGCTCCATCTTGTGGCAGAAAAAAAAAACTGCAGTTCTAAATGTGGTACTGGTAAAGACTTAGAATAACCAGGCTGAAAACATCCGAGAACCAGAGAACAAGCACTAATATATATGTTGGTGTATATCTTCCAAAAATAAATAAATAAATTATTCATACCACCAAAATGAGTTCATAGTAGAAGGTATTTCTTTTAATGTTGCTTCTTTTTGTAACTGCTTTTCAATTGATTACTTTTATTACCGAAAATATTTTACATTCAAATATTTACTGTTATCATGTCTTTACTACTGTGTTGGCATTGGTTAGTCATAGAGTGGAATTCTGTTATGAACATGATGTCCCCCTCTATTCTATATACCGTTACATATAAATACATATTTTAAATAATAGCTTAAATGATAACCCAGATATGAATAAACTACTGCGATTGGCTGGCAACCAGTCCAGGGTGTACCCCGCCTACTGCCAAAAGCCAGCTGAGATAGGCTACAGCACCCCCTGTGACCCTTGTAAGGAATAAGCGGTCAAAAAAATTGATGGATGGATGGATGGATGGATGGATGGATGGATGGATAACTATCCCACTCGCTGAATAGTCACCTTTAAGCGATCTTCTGCTTGAGTTGTGGTTAGTTTACCTTTCTGTACAAGCGTCCAAAATACTGTGTTGTACAAATTATTTATGTGACCTGGAAGAGCAAAAAAAAAAAAAAAATCATTTTGTCGTCGTCGTCGTCGTCGTCGTCACGATGACAGTAACATACTTACAGTCCGCTTGTCTCCAGCTGAGATAGTCTTTCAGGTTGCGGTTGCTAGGATACAGTACCACACGCCCATCAAATCCTGGCGGGTAGAGAAGCGGCTGCTCTCCAAAAAACTCTTTCCAGTAAAAGACAAATGAGGACGAGAACTGTGAAGCCACGTGGGTCATCAGCTTGCTGCCGGAAGATATGAAGTCAAATACACAACAACAACGTAAGCATGATTACACACGCAGTTACCTTGCTCTCCTCTTGAACCAGTTGGAGGTCCTCTTGAAAACAAAACTAAACTCATCACTTTGTCCATAGGCAATGATAATATCCTCTAGCTCCTCCATGACCGAGCGGGCGCTGCGGCTCATAAGGCCTATGGCTCGGTTGTCATTGGGTTTGATGAACCTGTGCTGCTCTGAAAACCTAAAATAATAATAATAATAATAATAATAATAATAATGATGCCATCATTAAACATGATCTATAGGACTATAAAATTAGTATTCCCGCAAAAATCGCATTAAGAAAAGTCGACTAACTTGTGGAAGTTGCGCCCATCCAGTCTCACAACAATGTAGCAGTTTCTCAGACAGGTGTCATCTACTTCAAAGTTACGCACATATTCAAACTTGCTCTTGGCCATGGAACTAGTGGAACTAAACAAACAGGGCAGGGGTCTGACTACAACACAAGACTTGACACTGCCACGAAGTCTGCAGACATGTAGAACCCACATCAGTCTGTTCCTGCAAGAAAAACAAATCCCGATTAATTAACAATTTGTGTAGTATGTTGTCAATTTAAGCAGGGATGAATTTTTAAAGGGGAATGGGAAAACATGGAAACAACAGGCTGTGTATTTTTACATTTAGAGTGTGAACTGCATGGCTACTTGTAGACATTACAGTAAATGTAAGATATTTATAACAAAGTGTCAAAATATTTAGTCAACATGAGATCCGTTTGTGTATTTGCGTTTATCCTAACAAATAGACAATTTAACAAGAGACAAAAATGACAAAGAAGTCACACTAGTAATGAACGTCAGTCTTACCACACTTGAAACGACGGAAATCTTTCAGACTGATTATAAGCAAAACAACTCACTTAAAACATCCTTCTGATAGCTTTATTATATTGACAGTCTAAGTGGTTTTCGCAAACAACAGTGTAAGAATCTATAAAAATAACCGAACGCATCTCAGGCGAGTTGTATTTGGTCCGTCTCTGTGTAAGGCCGTACTAATAACACGGACACAAATGTACATGGTTCCGGAATTGCTACAACGACCACTGATCTGAATAGATGACTGGATAGACGATAGCCCATACACGCCTGTGCAAGCCGCTGAGGCGACAGGGCGGCCATCTTGCCACTCCCATCTCGCAAACATTACTAGATGGTTTTGCGGCGGGATGGTCACTATTTTTTTTTAACAAGTAAGTAAACAAACAAACAAATAAATGAATAAATGAATAAATAAATAAATAAATAAATAAATAAATAAATAAATAAATAAGTAGACGCCTAGACGGTATGTGCTGCTTTGAAGACCCCCTTTTTCTTTTATTGCTCAGTTCCTTAGACCCCACTATTTGGCATGAGGCATGATTTTGTTGAATTACAGTTCTAATTCTTTAATAATAATAATAATAATAATAATAATAATAATAATAATAATAATAATAATAATAATAATAATAATTAGAAAAATACAAGTTTCCTCCTGTAAACATCATTACGCATATAATTTGTATATGTATTTAAGACAAGTTGTAAAATGTCTCTAGTCCTCTTGTTTATGTTTAAAAAAAATAAAACATCATCAATCATGCTGTTTCTTTCTACTGTCTCAGAAGAGGCGGGACGTGATTTTGCACATCAGTTTGGTTCCGGTCCAGGTTGCGAACGCGCAACCGAGGGGCACAACGTCGGAAGCACAAGTATTTTGAGGCAGCCCACACGTCGCAAACCGAACCGGAAACAAACTGATGCGCAAAAACTTTTCCGCCTATACAGTAAATGTATAGGATCGGATCTCGAGAAACGTTTCTTGGCAGGAGCAATATGGCGGCCACGCGGCATCAAAAGTCTTGGCCTATCGGCTCTCCAGTCATACATTCAAATCAGTGACGACATACAAGCTAAAACTTATATATAAATAAACATTTGTAGTGCAGTTGTGGACATTTTTTTTAACGTAATAGCGAAGCTTTAAAATAACCCTAGACATTTTAAATATGAAAACACAAATGACACGTTGAAAAGCTGCCATTATGGTTTAGAAGATGACCGATTTCCAAATTCCCATGATGCTTTGCGACATGCCTGCGGTCGTTTCAAACAAACATGGAGGAGAAAGAGAGGGACAGAGGAAATAAGAAGCCAGATCGTCAAGAAAAAGACTCCGCTTCCAGTTCCAGTTCCTCATCGGTGCCACGATCGGCACCACGAGACGATGCTTCTAAAATAGACGTATGTTCTGAAAAGTTCGACCCACTTTTGGCCCTATACGCGCCCGAGGTTCCGCTCCCGTTTCCGAACATTAAATCTTTCAACAACGTTGCCGAGTATGAGGGCTTTCTGAAGGGGGGCCGCGGGAGAGCCAAGCCGGAGAATGTGGAGAAAAAGCGGCTGAAGGCCATGAAAGGAGTAGCCGATCCGGAACGCATCGAGAGGCTCAAGAACCTCATCGTGACCAAGAAGTCAGTGGATGGCGAAGAGGAGGGAGGAAGCAGCAGCCGCGCGCCGCAGTCACGGCGACGCAAGCCTCAGAAAAATGTCCTGACTAGGATGACCCGTAGGTTCAGTACACAACATCGACACTTCTAGTAAACGTTGAATGTGTATTCTGTTGTGTGCTGAAGGTTGGAGGATCCCAAAGGCGCAGACACAAATAAGATTTTATCTATTTATTCACATCGAGAGGCAGGAACTCAGACACGCTGTACACAGGAACAGGTGGACAATAATCCGGCAACACACACACAATTCTCAGACCTTTAAATAGACAGTTAATCAATCTCATTGGTTGTGGCTAGACATGTGAGTACTTGTACTGAACTGGAATTCTCTGATTGGCTGTTAACCCAGTAATTACAGATAGTAACATTACTTATTGGGCTCATTAGACAGTTAAACAGCATGAACAACGTGTGATAAAACGTGCATTGGCGATAGGAACACAAACTGCAATATCTCTTGTGTGAGGACATATGTTAGTAAGATATAAAGTCAGATATTTTTTAACGATGAAATCAATGCCGTTATTGGATTGAAAAAGATCAATGAGAAGCACAGATCAGATGACTGAAATTGAAAATAATTTAATGTAACCATAAGCATTATTTGCTGTGACGAGCAATCACGTACTAGTTATATACTATACATGATCTTCTTTAAACATTTTTTACATTTACATATTTTCCTTTCATTCATCTCACAACACACACCGAGACAAGAATGTTTTCTAACACGTGTAACTCCAAAATATCAGAGCTAAAACCAACGTGAGATGCGTTTTGTGTGCAGTATGCCAAGGCAGTCCTTTAGGCGAACTGCACAAATGTGTGGAGCAGCGGATAAGAGTCAAAGTTCACATCAGGACCTTCAAAGGACTGAGGGGCGTGTGCTCCGGCTTCGTGGTGGCCTTTGACAAGTTCTGGAATTTGGTGAGTACTTGGACCGACGTGATTGTCATCATTGGAGGCGGTTTGCTGATTGCCGTCTCGTTGTCAGGCCATGGTGGACGTCGACGAGACGTACAGAGAGCCTCTTCTCGGGAAGGCCTTGTACCACGAGAAGGCCCTCACCATTTCACGGGTAGGCTATTATTGACTCTTTTGTGATTACATGGCTGATAAGCAACTCTTAGTATGATGAAGCGTAAAGACAAAAATCTGCTGTTATGTCATTTTGAGAGCATTTACTTAAATGCCGAAATGAAAAATTGAGGGTTGTTTATTAGGGGTTAGGTCATTTTGTTTTTTGTTTTTTTTAGAAAATACACAATGCATCATTTTTGTGAATGATACTGTGAACTGTTTTATGTACGTTTACTCATCCCAATGTGGTCAAAACGTTTGCACAGCTCTTTGAGAAGCTGAAGCTTCAGGAGAGCTCAGGAGGCGAAGGCGCAACAATGGAGCAACGTGTCCCGGGAGAGAGTGGCCGGGGTCCGCCTTCAAATCTAAAGGGGACTTCAGAACACTCGTCCGCTCACCTCAAAGGTGACCACAAGTCAGCGGAGCCACCCAAGGGCGTAAAGCCAGGCCAGAAGAAAGAGTGCAGGGCGTATGGCAAGGTCCATACTCGCCACATCAACCAGCTGTTCATCAGGGGAGAGAACGTTCTCCTGATCAACCCTCAACCGCTCTGACGTTTCTTTTTTGTGCCACTTCATGTTGACTGGTGCTGAGAAACTGGCAGAGATCTCTGCTTCTATTTGTGAAAATAGCCTGTATATCATGTTGATATGTAAGATTTGCATTGTTTTCCATACAAATCACCTTGTGGTTGAGGAATTAAAGATTGTTACCTGGTTCATTTTAACGTCATTTTAGATCAAACGTTATGGCGCACGCATGGACACAATATCTCGGGGTTGGTGTCAGTTGAAATTTGATGTGACTTGAACCGACATGGTACATTGCTTTTATGGGCTGAATCAGCTGCTACGCTACTGCAGTCACCGCATATGAATATGTTGAAAATATTTGCAACTAAATAAAATGCACATGGGTAGAGAGTAGGGGTGTGAATTGCCTAGTACCTGACGATTCGATTCGTATCACGATTCACAGGTCACGATTCGATTCGATACCGATTAATCCCGATACGAATGGTCACGATTCGATACCGATTAATCCCGATACGAATTTATAAGTCGATTGTTGCGATTTTTTTCCATTCAAATTTAGAAAATACTATCAGTAAATTTGTACATGTACACTGTAAGATTTGTATGAATATATTTATCTAAAACTTGAGGCTTATAACCGTGAGCCACTGTACACAAACAGTTTGCAATCTGTTTCACATTTGAACAGCATTAAAATAAAAATATTAAGGCTTAATGTGCCGTTCATATAACATTCTTCCATGCTCAAGGTGTGAATCCTAAAAAAATAAAAAATAAAATAAAAAAATAAAAAAAAAAAATCGATTCTGCCGATTATTGAATCGATTCGAGAATCGCGCGATGTAGTATCGCGATATATCGCCGAATCGATTTTTTTTTAACACCCCTAGTAGAGAGTATGGATATTATAATTATTATAATGATATTATAATGAACCCAGCTTGTCCATTCATACATAATATTACTAAGGAACCTACACGACTGACGTTTTTAAGTTATGAACAGTAAGCAGTGAAGGAGTTTGTGTGGCAGAGACTTACGGTTTTTAGTTTATGTTTTACAGGATATTTTTGATTATATTAATTGGAACTTCCAAGACTATGGTGTGTTTGAATTTACACATGGATTATGGTGCATAAGAATGTTGTAAATTGAGGACCTCTTACAGTTTACAGTAGTGGTCTTTAGTCTGGCCCATCAAAAATTTAAGTTAATAGGTATTTATTGCCTTAATTTAACCATTTCCCCCTCAAAATTTGTTAATAAAAAAAAAAAAGACATATTCATGGTTTATTTATTTTTTATTTCTTATAAAAAAAATATCCAATAATTAATTGATTTATTGTAAATAAAATGAAAGAATTAAAGTAGAACTTTAATATGTATAAATAATGGCTGGATTAATTATATTCAAATTAATTTAAAAAAAAAGAAAAAAAAGAATGAATTATTGTTTTATTATATACATAAAGTATTCTATTCTACATACATATTTTAAACCTCCTTTACAAATGACCTGCATGGACCATATCTGTCCATTTTCAAAATAATTTCAAATTAAAAGCTTGATAGATTTTTATTTTGTCTATTTTTATGTTTGCCAGAGCTAAACAAAGAAATTTGGTCCGTTGGTTGTGCGTGAACAACCATAAAATCGGAAATCGTTACTGTACTGTATTTTTTATTTTATTTTATTTTTTCTCATGACTGCGTCCTGGTAGCATCCAGCAGGTGTCAGCATACACACGGTGCATCCGGCTGGGGCAATCGTCTCCAGCTTGTCTCTTGATGTTGCTTTTCCAGTTAGTTTGAGCAGGAATGACAGCGCGGTCTCAGCGGACTTCATAAATGCATTATGAATAATTGAGTTTGCGATGCTCGAGATTGCAGATGGCACTCAAAAGCTGTCATTTGTCTTGACGTCTCGAATTGCTTTTACTCTTTAATGGGCACATTACCCATAAAAGCACAATTTACTGCATCTCGTGGAAGCTGTAGATGTTTTTTTTTTTTTTTTTAATATGGCAGAAGTTGCTCTTCGTCTTGCCGATTTTTGTGTATTTTTCGATTTTAATTGGAGTAACAATGAAAGTAGGTCAGCTGCCTATTTGAAACCAGAACATTTCCTGAGTTGCTTTTATAATCATGAATGTACTGTACGTTTAGTGACGTGCAGTCACGCCCATTTTCCGTCACAGCGTTCTTCAGAATAGTGACTTCAACTACAGCAATTAAAAATAAATAATAAAAAAAAACAATCCTGAGGTTTTAACTTGGTTTGGGCTATGAATACAGCCATTAGCAGTGGACTTTTTGCGTTTGATACTTTGTAATAAATGCATCAATGTGCTGCTTGAAGCTCTTTCGAATGACGCTAATGACAAGGCACCAAATAATACACACCATTAATTCATTTCAATCAACGGTTTAATGTTGTAGATAAGCAATATTGCTGTGTAAATCAAAATGGGAAGAATGCAAACTTTCTCAAATGACTTTCTGATATTTGCATATACTAGTGTTTCAGTAACAACCCCATTCTTACAGATCCAAAGTAGAAACAAAATATAAACAAATGAAAGAAAACACGAGATTTTGGTCATTGCAATGCTTCAGACTTCAATAAAAGGCTACAATGTATCAGTGTGCAAGACCTCTTGAGCCCTCCTAAGGCTGCAGGATCCACTTCCTTCAACTCTGGCGTGTAAATTATTAACAACATCGTTGGCAAACCGGGAAACAAAAAAAAAATCAGGCACCCAAGATTGATGTAGTATTACAGTTACAAGGGTCAGGAGGCACTTGGTCCAGCGAGGAGCAGTGCTTTGTTATGTACATCCAACAGATCAGCACCACGTTTAGTCCTCGCGCTCGTCAATCTCTCTCAACACCTGCTTGGTCGTAAGGGAAATAAATGCACATACGCTCAAGCTGACAAATACTGGATGTGAGCTAAACGCACATGTGACGCAATGGCCAAACAATCTGCAATTACACAACAAGCGAGAGGAAGTAAAAATGTTTAAGGGACAAACAAACTAATTAAGACGACTGCCTTTGTGTACTGACAGTTTCTTGGCTTGAGGCACGAGTACAAACAGAGTATTTGTACATGGTGTGGTTGCTGCCTTCAACACTGCATGGTCACATAATTGTCTTCTTTATGGAAGTTAACTGAAGAGAAAAGGCAAAGGTCTTCCAGGCACTCTGGGTTGTTGTACTTGGGAGGCAACAAAGAATATTCCCCAAGTACTGATTATCTTCTTTAAATGCAAAGTGATTACATGCTTCTTTACAAGTCTCTTATATATTTACAACAGAAAGGAGAACCACAATAATGTACCAATAAGAAAAGGATGGTCTGACTGTGGAAAACTGCTTTGTTGTGCAGCCAATAGGTAACAATGTGCTCCTCATTCAAATCATTTTTGCGTGGATGACGCAACTGTTGATGTTGTTTCCTTCCATTCACTGCAGATCTAACTTTGAGAAACCAGATTTCTATTTACAGGCTAAAGGAAGACAGGGGACAAAATGAGAGGTCACTTCATATATATTCGAAAGTTAAAATGGCTGATCATGTTCTCCAGACACATCATTCGATAGGAGGCATCTCAAAAAGTGATGCGCCTGCCGATATATAGTTATATACATTTTTGCTATTCCGCTGATTCCATTTGATTGAGGTTATAAAAGCAAACACACCTGACATTCATGACCAGCAAGGCACACAATTTACCGTAGCTGTCTGAAGACGGCATCAATCATTGGCTCAAACGACACACACACACACACACACACACACACCCACACACACACACACACATCCATTTAATTACACAGCATTATTTGTTTAAAATAAGGAGATTGCAGGGTGTTGGTATTGTGAGAGTTGACATGATTCAAGTACTCATTGTTTGAAGTTCAGAACAATCCTTCACCAAAACCCGTCGACGCATCTCGGCTGACGCTCTTCATCACTTGCCAAAGTTGGCAAAGTCAGCGAAGGCGTCGTGTTTGGGCTGCTGCACCATTCCCGGGTTCATCGCCATTCCCATGGCAGCGGGCATGGTCATGGGCACCCCTCCCATGTTCATGCCCATGCCCATCATGCCCTGGTTGGAAGCCATGGCCATCCCCATCATGGCCTGGCTGGGGGGCATCCCCATGGCCATCATGCCGGGGTTGGGCACCATTCCCATCGCCATTCCCATTCCAGCAGCCGGGTGCATCATGGCATTGACGGGCGGTCTGACTGCTGAGGGTCCCAGGCTCATTGTGGTAAATCCTTGTGACAGCATGTTGCCACTGGCCTGGCTGCCTGCAATGCAGTCAAACAAGTCTCGTTGAACGGCACTCAGGGCACATGCTTCATTATAGCAAATTAAAATACCACTTGGTGAGTACTCAACTACTGAATATAGGAGTGTGATGATATATCAATATCACAATAAATCGTGATTATTTCATCTTCCGGTAGATTATCGATACGCCTATGCCAAGTATTGATATTTGTAGTTAACATACAGCCACTATAACGGCTCCATTGTTCATTACTTATCGAGCAACTACTTGGCGGGCCGCTAGGGGGAGCACCTCACAAGAGCGGCAGGGAAATGGACGGAAGTCTTCAGGCGAAGAAGACCCATGAGCTTACTTTTGTAAGCTTGTCTAAGACATTTTATCTGTCCAGCAACTGACTCAGTTTTGCATACATTTCTATGAAAAATGTGTATTATGTCTTCAATTTTATCATTTTTAAAATGTGTTTCGATTTTCTGAAGCACACAATTTCTGAGGAATATTAATATTGATTTAATTGAATTTAATATTGAAGAGTAAGCTGGACAGAAAATGGATAGATGGATTGATGAATTTAATATTTAAGTAATTTGATTTACGGTATTTACTTTTGCAACGTTACACAAAAAAATTGTGACAGTTTATAAAATGAAACAATTGACTATGTAACTGACTGACATGTTGCATAACAATAGTGTTTAAGAAAGACATATTTGTTCAAGTGGTCTCTGTTAAGAAGACATTTGTATTTGTTTAAAAAAAAATACACTGAAGTCACTGTGAAGAAGACTTTCAGTGATGGTACAAAAATGAAACTTTTCTCACTGAAAAAAACCCATCAGTTTATGTCTTGAGTAGTTTATATCCTGACCAATATATCAATAATTGCGGTATCGTCATAATGGGAGAATCGTTATTGTGAGCCTTGTATCGCATATTGTGAGGTACCGAGAGGTTCCCACCCCTAATTGAATATTCATAGCAATACCACATACTGATACCACTAGTATTTTTGATAAAAAAAAAAAAAAAAGATAATTTTAAAGAAAGACCTATAAATCCCAATATAGCATTTCCCTCAATTGCATGAAATTAATGACAATTCTCGTTCTTCTAACATCTCGTAATTGATGGCCACAAGAGGGTGACTGATACTAGTATTGGCCATATTTTGCCAATAGCTGTGGGTGATTAAATTTTTTATTTTTTTTTTACACGTGTAATAGTTAATGTTAACATGTCCTTTTTGTTCCTCTCTATATCTCTTAGGAAGAGATTAGAGCTTTCACTGTAGATCAAATTAATTGCAAGGCTGACGGTTTGCTGCCACATTCATTAGGACGACGTTGCCAAAAGATTGCCAGATTGACAAAATTCTTAATGATCTTAATGATTGTTTATTCATGAGCATCCTCCTAATTAGCCTACTTGCGTGTATAAGCCTTTCATGTTAGGGTTGAACCATGCAACGAAGATGCAAATCCTTCCTTGTTGAACGCAATCTGGATTACTGAAAAGCAGCTGGGTCACACACGTTTGGGAATGGATGTGGCCATCTTTCTGTTACCTTGCTGAAGTGTGTTGAGTGTGGGCTGACTCTGCTTGGGCGCCTGCATGCCGGGTCCCAGCGAGTCCAGGCTGATGTTCACCGAGTGGTCTGACCAGGTGGAAGGGAGCGACGCTTTGGCTGCAGCACCCTGAGAAACGACTCCCTGCTGAGCAGTCTGCGGTTGGAGAGGCGCCCCAATGTTCGGCAGGGGCTGGAAAACACATAAATAAAAACGCACCTTAAACGGGCAGTCTAAATAAGAGCTCTTCAGGTATTTCTTTTTTTTTTGTCTTTAGCAGAGAAAAAAAATATTCATGTTAAGTGAGAGAAATGTTTTATGCTACAATCACAGTAATATGCAGGACTAATAGGTGATGAAGGTCCAAGTTATGATCTAATTAACTGAAAGTAGTGGTGGCTGTCTGCTTTTAAGTAGGTCAAGAACCAGTTGAAAGACAGATGACAGCCACAAGCAGATCCAGGTTTGGAAACACCTTGTAAAGCAATTTTTGTGAAAAAAAAAAAATACATTAAATATGTTTGAAGATAAATTCTAAAAATATCCAGAAAATTTAGAACAATTTTGTGCTCTATTGTTTAGTGGTGTTCCTATACCGTTTTTTGGCCCTTAATACCGATACCCAGTTTTGCAGTATCAGCCGATGCATTCAAGGGCCAGGGGGCGATACTGTCTTCATTCAAATGAGCTCCTACAAGCGGGGCCAATGTTGAGCATCGCTTTCATTACCGGGGCATGGCAACAGAGCTAGGTCAAAGTAATGAAACAAGTGTCTACTTGCTCTTAATCATCCCAATATTCTGACAAGGAAAACAAGTCCTCAATGAGACAAAGATAAAGTGTATTGTCACTTGTGGAAGCAGCACTTCACCATGCGTGTGTGCGTGTGCACCACATGTAGCGGAGATTGTAACCGACAGCAAACATCAGGATTCGAGTATGTGCCAGTTACTAGAAACTAATGTTGATTGATAATGTTGTTAGCAAAAGCTATTTTTGCCAGCAATGCAGCTGTTTACTTATTGGCTTTGACCCGACAACTTTAGTGGGACCATCGCTTAAAAAAGGGTTTAGCTGCAGAGTCCTATGTGGGAAAACCTTACGTGGGAGCGCTATTGTGTACATTGAGCGTGTGATGTTACAATGTGGCCAAATTCACAACAACTTGCTTACTTGGTTGTATCATTTGACATTTGATTTGTGCACCCCACAGATACACTATTTGTGCGTTCTGTTTTATTTTTAGAACGCAATAAAAAGCAGCAAGGTTGTTAATAGTTTGTCTAAATTCAATAATGCATTTATTTTAATTTAAAGTCATGAACACATTTTCCCACATCACATTTACCTCGTCGTAGGCAGACTGTGTACTCTGCACAATAATCGCCTTTGATCATGTGACTGTGTTGAAGTAATTATGTCTTTTTGTTTCTTCACTGTCATGTTCTCTTGATCATGTTCTGTCTTTTGTGTTTGGAGTTGAAAAAAATATGTATCTATTAGCAAAACGATGCGTCTCCAGAGACAACATTGTTTTAGCAATTCCGACAGCAGATGTCACAAAAGGTCATGTCTCCTGTCCTAGTACTTAATGCAGAATAACAGTTATCCATGCTTATGTTTTACAATAACTATTTTACACGTACAATGCCAGAATTACGTCAGAATTAGCCTCCAAAATCAATAATTTGTATAGTTATGATTATTTCATTTTATTTATTTTTTTTCCTCAAAGAAAACCTTCACAAAAGGTTTTACTTTCACATAGTTGTGGTTAAAAAGTGTATTTAGCAGGTTATATATTGATTCCCGCACAAATGTTGGAGAGTGGTGCTCTCGTTGGCAAAGTATTGTGATATCTTGTCTCCATTGTATGCTCTCGAGTCAAATTTCGAATAATCATACACATGATCATGCAACATTAACTGATCATATCAGCACTCCAAATCTGCCAAGTATAATTCCCGCAAAAATGTCGGCATGAAACTGATGTCATGTACGGCTAAGCATATTGATAAATTATTAAGAATGGATGCATTGGTGTGCGAGTGCAACCATGCATACCTGTGACCTCGACTGAGGCAGGCCTGTGGTGTTCATGCTCTGTGTACTATTCATGCTGAAGTTGAGGCTCTGAGAGGAAGTAAATGTCTGCGTTGGCCCCATCAAGTCAAACAGATCTGCTGAGGACGAACTGGAACCCGCAGCGGCCACTGGGGCGGGGGCGAGAGCGGGACCTGCTCTCATGGCTCCAAAAAGGTCATTTCCACTAGTGTCTACAGGCTGAGCAGATGCTGGCATCTGGCCACCAGGGAATGCATTCCACTCTCCAAAGTCGCCGTTGTTGCTGGAGACTGGTGCCGGTGCTGGATGAAAGAGCAAAAAAAAAAAAAAAAAAGTTAGCTGTGAGAAGCTTGCTGTGCTATTGATATAAACGGAGTCTAAACAACAATGCCATTCTGCAAACAAATCAAACCTGTCCTGGCACATCAACAGATGACTGAGCTGAATCAGTTCATTTTCATGGATGGTATTTTCGGTGATAACTGATGCCACATTTTAAAATTTTAATTCAATTGATTCTGCTTGTTGTCTCTGCGTCTCAACTTTCTCTCAACCCCCGCCCCGTCTTCCTCTGTCCCTGTCTCCTTGTCATCCATAACTGGAGCTGATGTGTGTCTGTTCTTGTTATGCAGAGCAGGTAGCATGCGCCATATGGCCAGCTTTCCTTCTGAATATTCTAGTAGTATGCTGCAGTAGCACAACACACACTTAAAAGAAAAGTCTCCAAATCCTACCAGATCCGGCGGAAAGGCTGGCAGAAGCAGCAGGTGAAGAGAAGTCGGCAAATCCACTCATCAAGTCTACAATGAGAACGAGTCATAAAGATCTCCATTTTAGAGAAGAGCTCCAGGTGCTCAGCTGACAGTTAGCATTCCTTCAGTGTGTTCAGGAGTGTTGGGCAGAAAGGAGGGGTGCTGACATCTGTTCAAGTTCTCCCGCCCTCCTCACTCACCAGGGACTACTGCAAAAAACATCTGGTGCACTTAGTTCCTATACATTAGCTCCCCCCTCCAACTGTCCCCAGAACCCATTGACGCTAGCACCAGCAGCTGCACATTGTGACAAGTGCGCAACTGTCGCTTTGAAGTGAGCTCGCTTGACAGTTAGCTTGTTAGCCCATCAGATCGGCATTTCCCACTGCCTTGAAAAGATAGGTGCAAAAAATCAACGTACGGACCTGGATTGATTGCGGGGATATGTGTTTGTGTGAGAGGAAAAAAAGAAACCCCAAACAAACACACTGCATGGTAAAGATTCACTCTAAGTTACTTGACACTGCAGTACCATTCACACAATGGGTTTGGCAGAGGTGGGCATTCCATCACTAGTGACGGACTGTCCGTCATTCCGTCACTGATTGAGGCCTGTTTTTCTGACAAGAACCTTTAAAAAATAATAATAAAAAATAACGGACTAAGGACTGACGGAAGTGTTTTTCTGAACGCCAGTGACGTCAAATCCGTCACTGACAGACACCTATTTTATTGATGATTGACAGACTGACGGACAGTCGAGTCTGTCAGAACTGATGGAATGCCCACCTCTGTCGGTTGGTCCTAAGATAGAGGTGACTAAGTCTTGATAGAAGCATTGTTGAATAGAGGACGATGACTGAAAGTTGACAGGGCGTTGACAAATGATAGACCAGCAAAATTTTGTTGAATGTCCATCTCTATTGGACATTAGATATTTAATATGCAGTGAAGCTTTGCTTATTCTGATGGAGATGGAACTGGTTGTAAAGCTGATCTTTTACTAGGACTGCTCGATTATGAAGAAAATATTAATCACAATTATTTTGTTAATTATTGAAATCACAATTATTTTTTGGTATAAAACAAGAAAAAGTTTAAAAGTAGAAAATATTAAATATGCTGATTTTGTGTAATAATTGTAATTAAATTTAAATTAATTGAACAGCCCTATCTTTTACACTGTGATGTTTTAGTTGCAATTTGTGCTTTGTGGTTGACAACTGCACCAGGCACAACTAGGTCAACCAACACCAATATTATCTCCTCTAAAACCCAACTTGAAAAAAAGGGTATGACCTAAAATGTCTGAAAATTATACCAGTGGAAGGAGGCTGTGAAGGTGTTGAGTCTGTCATTAGTAGGTCAACTAGTCCGCTACTCGAGGGCTGCGTTGCTGCTGATTGTGGCTGCAATAGAGAATACAGATAGATCAGAAGAGGGACAAATGGTACTCGCTGTTGATCTTAAGTGTATTCACACAGAACCTGTTTGGTGGTGGCATTTGGGCTCTTGTCTCCTGTGTACTGGGCCGCCGCCCCCAGGTCCACTTTCTTAGATGGGATGCCTCCTCTCTTGCGGGTTGCTGTGGTTTCTGTTGCTTGGACTATTTGTACACTCTTGGTGGTAACAGTCTCTTCTTCATCTTTGAACTCTTTACCCGACTTGCCATTCTGAGAAGAGCGACTTCGTTCCTCCTCATTGTCACTGGTCAAGGGGAAAAGAGCAAATTACAGAATGCAGAAATCTCTCTGAGAGAGATATTTATATTTTGAATACTGTAATGAAGTCGGTTCAGCCTTGCGCAAATATACAAATTCTAGGGTTTTGTGCTGGGGGTATTTTTGCCCATGAGCATCTGCTGAATGCGCAACATTGATGGATCTGCACATTAATTGGCAAGTGTAAATTGGCAGATTAGTGACAAACTGCAAGTGAAAACAGTGGACACACCTCTCAAACAGGCTGATTTCAACAGGGCTCTACAAAGATGAGTAAAAAGTGTGCTCTAATTCTTGATGCTTGGGGTATTTTGACAAAAGCATGTCATAACTTTGCCTTAAATGCTTGGAAACTGAATTTAAGTTTTGGGAAAACTGCATATCTTAAAACATTTAATGTAAACGACAAAAAATAAATACAAAGAAATGTCACTCCATTCTTTTTTGTGAGTTTTTGTTCTTTTGTGGTCTAACTTCTCCATTTTTATCAGCGTTCATCTGCCATTTTGTGAAACTTCAGTGAGGTCAAATTCTTATCTCTAGCAAAATAGTTTGTGGAGGGGGACTGAATAGATCACTAACAATTGGCTTTACTGTGTAATGTCATTAACATTCTGAGTATTTTACATGCCATTACAAACTCCTCAATAATTATACTGTCCAGTTTTTAACTCAACAAGCCCCCCCTACATTTGGAGAATTAAGAAAATTCTACATCATTATTACCACCCCCACACACAAAAAAGTACATTTTAGCTGCTAAATCTGCCATATAAAATTTAACTAGTATGTCATACACATTTTAGTTTTATTTATAAAAAAAAAAAAAAAACATAGGAAACATTAGTTTCATCAGTCTAGTATTCAATTGGAGGTATATCATAAGAAAAGTCATTTCGTTGATACTTTCCCAATTCACAAGTGACTTGCAGTGATGACTGACGACCCCTGAAGGGATAAGCTGAAAATCACAGCAACTTACAACCCTCTTTCAATACATGTACCCTCAAATTGTGACTTACATTTTCTAAGTGGCAATATATATGTCAAAGCTCAAACGAGTCAGCAATTTAATGCATTCTATATATGATTAAACCTGAAGACCTGTCAAACAGCCATCCGCCTCGTTCCCAGAGTCATGTACATTACTGTCGGATATAGAATGTACAGACATAAGATATAACATTTTTTAATGAGTTTTGAAGAAATTTAAAATCAGCCTTACTAGCATGAAAGGTGCGTGTGTGTATGTGTGGGCATACATTGCATAGATGACGATTGTTGATTATATGGTACATTGCCACTCATTCCCCCTACCTAGATCGGTCTGGTGAGTCATCTCTATCCTTCTTCCGAAACTTGTTGATGGTATCGTCAATAGTGCTTCCAATCTTGTCACTGATCTCTCCCAACTTATCGCTGAAAGGGAACTGCCCTTTGTTACTCTCCCAGTCATCATCCCATCGGCTACGGTTTTCACTGGAGTCATACCTATCTGACGCTGGAGGAAATCACAGCAGTAGGATTAGGTCAGAAAATTCAGAGCTTTTGTGAAAGGGACCGGCATTAGTTTATGCTTGCCAAGACTGGACTTACAGTAACTTCTGTAGCCTCTACTGTCAGAAGACACACCAACATATTTATCTTTGTTTTTCTTGGCCTTTTTCCGCTCTTCCCTCAGTCTTTCATCATCCTGCACAAACTCCACCATCTCCTTCACCTTCTGTCTCACATTCACTCCTTGGTCCTTCCCATGCTCATCTAGGAACAGCACATATATGTAGCATTAAAAAATGGATTGATTGCCAAAGTGTTACCTTTAAGTGCTGACTCGCATTGAATACGAAACATAACCAGCGCAAAGGAGAGAATAAATGCTTTTGCCATATTAAATACACATTCACACAAAATAATGAAAGCAGCTTTAAGGTACTGTGTGCATGTAATTGTGTAATAAGCAAAGTTTTAGTCATAGCCCACACTAAAGCTTTTGTTAATGAACATTCTGTTCGGAGAAAGCCTCTCATTATCAAAGAAGAACTTTGGAATTCAAGTGACAAAGAATTGCAGGCAGTTGACATGCTGTTGTATGCACCCCTCTGCCAAACTGCAAAAGGAAGTATTGAGTAACACTTACCAATAAAGTGGTAGCTTTCTAATGATCTGAGGTCATAGAGATGTTCTCTGGCACTAGTGACAACCCGTTCTGATCCATTCCTGATTAGATGAGCAAGCAGCAGTAGGGACTGCAAGGCAGGACAAATAATACAAGTCAGAAGAGTAATGTCAGTATTAATGATTGATGAATGGCTGATTGATGAATGTACACACTGGAACATACAACCAAAATGATTTTTTTCCTGGGCTGGTGGAGACAACTTAGCATGTTTAAAAAAATAATATTAAAAAAAAAAAAAAAAAAAAAAACATCCCATGATTTCATTTCAAACCATATCTTAATTGTGTTAATGAGTAATTAAATAATCACTTTGCCTTATTTTAAATAGTGTATGCAAAAAATGTGTGGTACATGGCCAGCAGACCTTGTAGACTCTCCTCCAGTTCTTCTTGTTATCTCTCAGCATCCGAGTCCACAGCATGTTCATCACCTCTGGGAACTGCTCATACATGAAGGTGGCTCTGAAATTGACACATTTACAGGGTAAGAAATAGGTAACATATTAAAAAATGTATCTGGAATACACCATAGCCATGCCCTGCGATTGGCTGGCAACTAGTTCAGGGTGTACCCCGCCTGCTGCCCCTAGCCAGCTGGGATAGGTTCCAGTAACCCCCGCGACCCTTGTGAGGTTCAGAAAATGGATGGATGGACATAATAGCAAATATTTTATCTGGGAATTGTGTTGTAAAATTGTTACAGGGCAAAATATTATTTTTACTCAAATGATGCCACGTAAGAGCAAGCGTAATATCAATAATATGATGAATGCAGGTTCTCTACTTTAGTATAGAATCACAGTGGCATGAATTTATAGCATCATTGCTAGTGCTTCCTGATTGATGCAACAAAGCAAAACCTTACAGTGGTGGTGTGACTGCTTTTTCTGTCAAAATATTGGAGGTGAGAGAGCGACAGCATGCAATAGCAAATGAAAATTTACTACAATGCTGTTACAAAGTAAAATGGATAAGCAAAATAACAAGCACGGTGAATCCTTAAAATAGTAATCGTTGCGCTAACCTTGAAATTTCACTCATCAGTTGTCCTGACGGTCCCCAGGGGTCATCATTAGTGGCCTCTCTGACTTTAGACTCCACCTCTGAATAGTTCATAACCACATTGGTTCTGCGAAGCAGAATTAAAAAAAAAAAAGAGAAGACAAAACACACGTGAACTGTTGCTTTAAGTACAAAACATGCTCTGTATTTAATATTAAAATCAAAACACTCAGTCGCTGTTTAAACGAGGGGAGGGAGAGCGAGAGAGCTAGAGAGTGAGTTGTATGGTATTTAAATAAAGTTACATGGAAAGAGTTTGGTGGCTTGAATGAGAAAACAAAAACAGCGACATTGGTAGTTCAATTAATTAATTACGGTGTTTCAGTCGCCCGTAAAAATACTCAGAAATGTGATGACAATACAAACTGTGTTATCTTTTCGATCCCTCAGCACAACATGATGCAACTTCATTTTCTGGTTAGAATGTGACCTCATTCAACAGTCACAAAATGGCTCAAAAATGCTGACGAGTTTGTAGAGATTAAACCACAAAAGAATACAGGCTTGCAAAAAAAGAATGTGGGGCCATTTTCTGTTATACACAGTAACCACCCAAGGGCCTTCATTTTGGAAACTGAAACATTACAGGAAAAATAGTTCTCAAAACTAGTCTTAGGTGGAACATACGTCTAACAAACACCGCCTGACCACTAAAATAAACTTTTTTTAAATGGTGACTCAACTGCCATTTTTTTAAAGCAGGGAGAGAAATATCTAAATTCAAACAAATCACAAGTCAACTGCTATCACTAACCAGTTTGTGTTTGACTACCTAGCGTATGTTTCAGCAACAAGGCCTGAAAGAAAAGCATTGATTTGGTGGCAGTCGAACCGGGTTACACCCTTTTCTGTGGTTGTGGAATACAGGCGGCGTCACTACGTCCCACCAGCACGGGATGGTAAAACGTTGGAGGACACAGTGTTCTTTGATGAGGAAAATAACACCATAGCAACAAAATATTTTATCTCCGAGTATGTCAGTTTTAAGTCCCTATGTGTCAAATGTTTCCTTGATGAAACTTTATGTATAACTTTGTATAAAACTTTACTACTCTATTTCAAGTTCTGTTACTTTCGGGATGTACTACAAGCAGATGCAGCCACAGCCTCTAGGGCAGGGGTCCTGCAGGTTTTGGAGGTTTCCCTCTTTCAACCCAGCTGATTCCAATCAACAGGATCGTTATCAGGCTTATGCAGAGCTTGTTGATGAGTTCATCAATCATTAGTCAGCTGTGTTGAAGAAGGGAAACTTCCGAAACCTGCAAGATTCTGGCCCTCGAGGACCGGGTTTGCCCACCCCTCCTGTTCCAGGGTGATACACATTATTGTCAAGGCTCAAGTCATAGAAAAGTATATGATGATCACACGCCATATTTCAGTAGTAACTTGTGTGTACCTTGACTGCAATTATCCTTTTGTGGGTGAAAACAAGTGATACAATGCTACAAATTGTATGGTGAGCCTCAAAGTGCGATACAACTGGCGACAGCCCAATTCCAAGTCGGGTTCGGAAGAACTGTGCCCTGTGCGGCAGGCCTTAGCACTAAAGCTACCTAATGTGTCAAGCCACAGACACAAAGAAAAGATGGCATGACAAGTTCCACACACATTGATGGAGTTAACACATGCACACAAACAAGCATGACAAACACTTATGCTGCAGCACAATGTTTTTTTTTTTTGTTTTTTTGTTTTTTTACATTAAATGTGTATTTCATTCTTGATTATTTATTGCTAACATTATTAATGTTGATGACTTGTCACAGTAACTACAAAAATGCACATTACACATTAAAACACTTTATTTTCATTGAACCAATAGTAATGTTGTAATTGTATTGTTATTGAGATATCTGGCATGAAAATCAAGATGTGAAATTTTATGCACACCACCCAGCTTTAGTTAGATTATAGTGCACAACATCTTGTCTCCTCTTAAAGAGGCACTCAGAAAAGATGGGGTGATGCAATGCTTTATCTATTCACTGGCTACCACTGCATTCATATTGGCAAGAAAGTTGAAGTTGCGTTACTAACAGTTCTGAGTAGTGATGCACTATCACATACATTTCCGTCCTGAGTCGTAGGTTTGTAGATTCTCATGAGAGCAAGTGTTTTATGCGCCATGCATCCATCATCTTCAGTGACATGTGTAAACTAAACAAACAAAAGCTAACCGAAGCACGCGGTCAGACATGTGCAATTTTCTTACGTCACATATTTAGTTTTGTGTTAACAGGAAAAAAAAAAGATCAAATTATACTGCCTTCATTTACTTCATTACTACTTAATTTCATCTCCCAATACCCCCTTTTTTAAATACTCACTTTCAAATGACATTCCATTTATATTGAAAAACTGTAAAGTCTTAGTCTGCAAAATTTGAACAAAGTGTAATAGGAAGAATTAAGTCCATTATTAATGATAGCGGGCCTCTTTCAAAATAACACTTTCTTCATGATTATCAAGCACGCCCTATTTCAGTAGTAATTGTGTGTACCTTGCCTGCAATTATCCTTTCATGGATGAAAGGCAAATATAAGTTAAATGAAACACTTTAAATTAAAAAAAAAGAAGCCTTTATAAGTTAGTTGAGTTTAACGATAGATCAAATATTTACTAATGGCTTTATCCTACTATCCTGACATAAGTGACAGTCACCTAAGAATCACAGTATAAAGCAGAATTATTTGCATATGCTTGTCATATTTGTTGTTCTATTTTATTTTCACAAGTCTTGGGACTTGCTGGGCTGACCTGGGACCTCGGGCACGTATTTCATGGCATATTGTGGACATGTATGTTGGTAAGGCAAAAATTATTTTAATCACTGAATACAGTAGATTTCCCGGTTCAGTCTTGTTCGACAAGAAGACATTCATGGCTACTGTACGTTCATACAGTGTTGATAAAGTGAGTAAAACTAACTAGTATCATAACTGCCAGGTCACACGGTGAGTTTATGTATTTTAATAAAGTTATTTCAGGCTGGGCGTCGATTAATGCTTGTGTCACGGCAATGTTATCACTTCACTATCCGAAGCTGTCAAACTAGCTTAGCGGGCTAGCCTGGTCAGTTAGCCACCTAGCCAGCAGGCTAAGAAATTAGCTTGTTGGCTAAGTTTATTAGCTTGACCTGTCAAGAAGAAAAACGAACAACGCACTTAAGTACAGAGACGGTACAAGTTATCATATCAAACGAGAGTAAAGTAACACCGAGACACAAAAGATGCACGTTACTGGGTGTTAACTGCCGTCTGTGGTTAGCAACGTACAAGCTAGCTAACTTGTTCGAGCGACGTGACGTCAAAGTTTTTGATACGTGTCTTTTTCCAAACAGGTAAACTCCATAAACAAAATAAAAGGCTAAAGAGCAGCGAGATACTCACGCTTTGTCAACCAACTCCCGAACCTTCCACATATTCAACATCTTGGCTCTGTGAAAAGAAGCTCTCCGCCTGGCTGAAACGTTTTAGTCGAGCCCAACACCGATACTAAACCTTGAAATGGGAAAAGTAAAGTGTCGTTACACCTCTCGTTCAAGACAGGAGGCGCAAACGCACCACCAGGCCGTCAGGAAAGGTTACTGCGGGATTTATCCCATGTGGCGTCATTTCACACAATAACACCAAATATGCACTGCAAAGTGAAAACGCCTCCAGTTACACGAATGTATACGTATACAGTAGAGTCGGGTGCAAATAGCTTTTTGCATTATTGTAAAACAAATGTAGACACCAACTGGCCTCATACAGCCGTAAACTCGAGTCAAAATGTGATCATAAACACTACATAGCCCTCCCTCGTTATTACTGTACTATTGCATTCAGATGAGAAATAACCAGAGAGCAAAAGTGAATAAATATTTTTGCCCAGTTTATTTATATATATATATATATATATATATATATATATATATATATATATATATATATATATATATATATATATATATATATATATATATATATATATATATATATATATATATATAAACAACAAATCTTTTTTTTTTTTATTCTACCACATAATAGCCAAGGGATAATATATTACAATTCTTTTTTCATTATCAAATGATGAATGAATGAACATAATATTCTGTAATTAATTGACTAATTGAAATTAATCACATATTTCCTAAAAAGCTTGTAACAGACATTTACTTGAGAAAAATATTGGAATTAATGGAAAGTCATTAAATAGAAAGTATTTAGGTTCAAAGACTTTTCATAATTTTTTATTTTTTTTAAACCGGTAAAATGCTTTTCCTGAACAACAACTGTTGAACAAAATGATGAAAACCTACTGAGCTTTACTGGCAACTTACTTAAATTATTCTCATAGAATAGAAACCATTCTCAAATCTCCTCACTTACAAAGTTAGAAGTGTAGTTCTTCCCATGATCACCACACTCCAGCAGCATTGTTTTGCGAGGTCCTATCCAGGTAATTTGAGCAGGGTATTTTGATGATACTCTAAAGTCACACAGCTACTATTACTTTAGAATTCTTTCCACAAGTGTCAAGCAAGTAAAACAAAGTAAAACTACTTCTAGTCCGTTTTTATCCATCTACCGGCCAGTGACTCCTCCAACTTTTGCGATCAGCCACCGCAGGAAGTAATAAATCAGAGATAACTGAGAAGTTTTTTTTGTTTTTGTTTTTTTTAATGCTCATTGCTTTTGTATATGCCGTGGGCTGCAAAAAAAATCTTTGGTAATGATTATATTTTGTGTCTTAGTATTTTATGAAGGGTAGAAGATTCTGGGTGAGGCTTACTTATTAGGTTATAGGCTTTATTTGTTCAAGTGCACAAATTGTGAGGCAAGGTGTTTGCTATAGCAACGACTAGCAGGTTGTGTCTGGTCTCGTTTGAGGTCTGCCCTCTATTGAGTAGTTTTCAATGTCTTTTTGTAGCATCTCAACAAACTTCTCACGCTCCACAGTCAAACCAAAACCTTTCATTTGTGTCCAAATGTGCTCCAGCCACATGAAAGTGAGCAGGTCATCGCCGCTGTGTTCTCTCGCTCCCTCCTCATCTGGCATTCAGGCATGCAATGACCCAGTGATGCTGTGCGACAGGCCAGCTAGGGCACTGGCTGTTTGTGTCAATCCAGATCAATCACTCCCTCTTCTGGACGGACGACGTCATCAACGCGCACAAAGGTCACTGAAGCTGAAGCCTGATGTGGCGAGCAGCGAGGTCAGCGTGGCATGTGAACACTTGACTGACTTGAGTGTCAGCTTCGATATCCGAAGAAGTTCAGGAGGAGGAAAGAGAATACAATGAGTGGCAGTAGACGGCTGGTCATGTTTTTAAATACACATCCGATTCTCATGTGACTTGCGTGCTAATACAAAAAACATCTAAAGCCTTTTTGTCTTATTGATTAATACGGCGCAGGGATAGAAGGCCAACATCCCAACAGGAGGCTCTAATGATACGCGTAAATCGGCCCGTGACTTTGACTTCTACGGGAGAGCAGGAGGAAACAACACAATAGCCAAAATACAAGCCTTTGGAGAGAAGAAGAACAACAAGAAACAGCACTTAACGACCCAGAATGCACGGCACCCGAGGGAGCAACCTCAATTACTGTTACACGTCCGAAGAGCCGAACTCTCGGAGAAGTGATTGCTGAGATGGAAATGGCCGTGTGTGATTGTGCATGTGCCAATGTGTGTTAGACCGTGGATAGAAAGGCACTCAGTAAAAAGATCTTTCAGGAACACTTTGCCTCTGTGACGTTGACGCGAGCTGTTGATTGACGTGCACTTCTCGACACAAGCCGGAGCTATCAAGCTATCTGCCACGCATTAGGCATGGCGTGCTCCTCTGGGAGGGGCCTAAGTGGTAAATGATGTTGCTCCAGACACTCTCTGTCAACAATGTGTGTTTTTTAGACTGTGTGAATGCTGAGGAGAGCAAAGTATTCAATCAAAGATTTGATTGAAAAGCCCATGTGTCCTGAAAGATCAGAAATCTGTCCACTGATGTGAGGATAGCAGGTGCAGGTGGGAAAATAGCTTAATTGGAGTGATGACAAACAATATTAAGGTATTACCGTTTCACTTTAGTACAAATAAAAAAAAAATCACGCTCAAGATGTGACACAGGATGTTTCAAGTGACCTTTACGCTTTGCCTGATTTAAAAAAGGTAAACAAATGATATGTAATTATGACGCTGGCAGCTAGGGGGCACTCTGACTTTTCTGAAACCGAGATGTTTTCCCTGAGCACTGAGCAGAAATATTTTGATTCGTTTGTACAAGCATATTAAAGTGCGGTACTGTAAATGCCAGTCAGTGTTGAAAGTCAAGGCTGCGTGTTTACATGTCCAAAATTCCAATAATGCTGAGAAAAATGCTTAGAAACATCTCAATCCAGAAATGTGCAAAGGACTGGCACTTTTATGACAATTATTTATCTTTATTAACGTTTCAAAAACAATGCTTATTGTTTCCCCCACATTAGCTATAATTTAACAACTGTTTCTGTGGAGTCATTGTGTGAGTCTCCGCTTCCCTTTTGTCCATGTGAGTGTTCTTTCTTCAGTGGTGTATTTTTGTTGGCCCATTTACAGCCTCGGTTAGATCTTAGGTCTTTTTCCCAAGCGATATAACCCCACACACATCAAGCAGTATCTGACCCCTGTCTCCATGACACATGACAGGTCCTCTGTGGTGTGTGCGCGCGTGTACGGTGTGTGTGTGTGTGTGTGTGTGTGTGTGTTTGGGCATGTGAGCATTTATTGTGAATGTCAAGTTTTCTTGTCAATTACAATGTGCTTCACATAGATATGTACTCAATTACAAAGAAGATATCGATCTGACGATGCAAGAATCGAATGTGGCGAAGAAATTAGTCCAACAGTGACATGCTCGGGTGCACGCACACACACAAACACGCCCCACACACACACACACACACACACACACGCACGGCACAGACACACACATCCTGCTGTGATCTTAAACCGCACACACAGATGTTCCTAATGGGACAAAAGCAGCATTCCCATTCCTGTGGATAACCAGTCTGTTTATTTTTCTCTTTAAACTAGACTTGACTGCCACTTTCTCTGGTGAGAAAAAGGATGAGAGATGATAATAATAAAAACAAAGTGCAGAGCGAGGCTCCCACCGCGCGTTTAGGCTTCCAAAGTCAGCTGACAGAACTCAACTGGCGAAGCTCAGCAACTGTGATTTAAAGAGGACACTTCATGCGTTGTATACTGGAAGCTGATACCTGGACAGATTTGTGCGTTTTCCAACATGAGCAAATGAGCTTTGTTGTAATGTTGAACGCTTATATTTACGAGCCGTGACGTTCCACTAAATCCCGTTTCCTTGAACGTGGCCGAGAAGTCATAGGAAGCCACGCAGGTATGCTCAAATCCAGCGAACATCTGCGCCTTTACTACCAGATTGAATTAGCAATTACAGAGAGTAAAAAGCAGAACAAAACATCTGGAGCTGTAAGGAGTAGAGGTTATAAATCTGAAAGAGAGGAAGGGGGGTATGAAAATGAGCCAAAGTGAGATTCTCAAGGACAGTGTCTCTGATTGGCCCATTACCATGGCAGAAGTGTCAAAGAAGGACCCGAGGCAATGGGAGAAATGGAGAAATTGGACAGAGCACATGCAGGACTTTAGAGGGCAAAGAGGCAATACAAGTGAATGGAGCGGTGGTATACAGTGCCAATGCCGCTGTGATATCCACATGGCTGAAGGGACACAGAATGTTAACTGTTCTTATAGGAAAGCTTCTTGATAATCAGACAGAAAGTTATGGGGGGGGGGGGGGGGGGGGGACATTGTGGGGAAAATACTTATCGAGGGGTTCAAAAGAATTTGTTCTTCAATAGCATGAAAATGAATGCTTATGAACAGAGATGGGCAAGGACCAATACCAAACCTTATTTTAAGGTATCGGTAAGTGAAAGACATTTTGTTGAATTTGCTAAATCAATTTACTACATTTTATTTTGTCAAATACATTTTAGTATACTATAAATCTATTGTACTTTAAAATTGTTTCTGGATCCAGATGATTTTATTTTGTGCAAGCACAGTACGATTACGCCACTTGGTGATACCAAGTACCAATACTACTAGTACTTTTTATGAGGGGTGTCAAAATTATCCATCCATTTACTTAACCACGTATTCCTCACAAGGGTCGCGGGGGGTGCTAGAGCCTATCCCAGCCGGCTTTGGGCAGTAGGCGGGGTACACCTTGAGCCAATCGCAGGGCACACAGAGACAAATAACCATCCACGCACACAAGCGCACTTAGGGACAATTTAGAGCGCCCACTTAACCTGCCATGCATGTCTTTAGAATGTGGGAGGAGACCGGAGTACCCAGAGAAGACCCACGCAGGCACGGGGAGAACATGCAAACTCCACCCAGGAAGGCCTGAGGCTGGACTCAAACCCGAGTCCTCAGAACTGGGAGGCGGACGTGCTAGCCAGACATCCCTACTTTTCATACATAAAAGTTCTCCAAAAAACAGCAACAAATAATTTTAAAGACAGACATACACATCCCAATATAAATTCTTTAAATTGCATGAAATTATGTATCGGCCTCCCTCTTGTGGTTGTTTTACCAGCCGGAACTATTTAATTAATGACAAGAGTAGAAATTTGCCATTAATTTCATGCAATTTTAAGGAAAATGCTGTATTGGGATGTATAGACTTTCTTGAAAATGATCTGCCATTGTTTTTTGGGAAATGTTTTCTGTATCAAAAGTACTTGTAGTATCAGTACTTGGTATTGGTATCGGTGACTACTCAAGAGTTGAAAATTGTGATGGTATCAGACTGAAAAAAATCTGCCATCAAACATCCTTATTTACAAAGATACTGAAGGGCTATTTAAAAAACAACACTGTGAAGTGAGTTGTAAACATTATGCAAGACATTTTGCCACATTCTCCCCAAAATTCTGAGAAAAATAATGAATCATTTCGAATAGCCTACTGTGTCAAAGGCCACCACCAGCTTTGTTTAATCATTGTCATTTTGGCATAGGTAAACAGTAATGGGACAAATGAGGAAGCCCAATGATGAAGTGGTTACAGCTGTCACCCCCCCCCCCCCCCCCCCCCACACACACACACACCGAAAGACGGGTCCAGATTGAAATGTGCATTGGCGCAGTCTTTGGCGTTTCCACGCTCTCCCCTCTACTTGGGTGGGTTTCCTCCGGCTACTACAGCTTCCTCCCACAGTCCAAAAAAAAAAAAAAAAAGAGGCATGTTAGGTTAATTGAAAATTCAAAATTGCCTCAAGGTGCGAATGTGGGTGTGAATGTGTCATGTCAGCTCAGATAGGCTCCAGCACCTCCCACAACCCTGCATAGCTTCACACAATTATGACAGTAATCGAATCACACAGCAAGTTAGCGAAATGAATGTAAAAAGGAGAACCCGCTGACATGGCAATCAATGAAGACATGCACGTCAACATTGGTATTGATAAAATCTTGTCAACAACTAGATTACTCCAGGCATACAGCTAAATCACTGTAGAATTATTATTGTAGATCTCCTTTAACATGGCACGAGAGAAAGTGTTACTGAAGGACAATATCAAATACATCTTATCAATTAAAAGCGAGTGTTTACATTTACACTCCAAGGCCAGACGCTTGGTGGATGCTTCAAATGGGTCAAGGTTGAAGCGAAAACAAAAGTTAGTCGATTATCAGTCGAGGTGCGACGCTCCTCAATTTGCATGCTAATCTGGTCGATCATCACGCTTACCATTCCACATCTGAATGCACTCATTTAATTATCCAAACACAATTCACAAAAGTCACTGGAAACAAACCAAACCAAAATAAAAATCATTTGCATATATTTAAAAGAGCAGATAAACTCCCTGGAGGTTGGTTAATATTTTAGACGCATAATAATAATATGCTAAATCATTCACATTTTATCCGGCACCAAAACAAAGTGGCTTTGTCGATGTAATTAGGGTGTTTTAGAGTTGAATCACCCTGGCAAATGACCATGTTTTTCTCCCTGCTCGATCGGTTTGTGTGAACGTAGATGCACCTCTCGCCACGTGCGCGCGCGTGTTTATGTTGTATTGTTCATGGTTCTCCTCCATGTGCGTGCAGTCTTAGAAAAGGATTGATTAAAGAGCGAGTGTCTGTCTCAGAGCAGTTAATGAGGTTTCGTCCCATGAGCTGCGAGGATTTGAGCGTGTGTGCGTGCACACGCGCGTGTGTTTGCGTGCGCGCGCAGACCTAGTGGAAGACACTGTTAATTGGCTAAGACTTTACTTTCAGCAGGGGGGATAGTCAAGGGCACAGCGCCTTCACAATTGTGAAGCAGAACGCGGTGCGTTTTGTTATTTTAATATCATTTCAATGTGTATCGCTATTAGTATGTTTGCATGCCTGCATACAACATTAACATGCCCCCCCACCCCCTAATGTGAACGATACAGAAAACAAAACGCTCATTGAAACGTGAATGGGAAATCGTTTGCTGTTCTGGGCTTTACCTGAAGCTTAGGATGTGAATGAAACGCATTCATTCCCATCTCTGGGGATGAGAATAAAAACAACAAAAGAGGAGATTAAAACAAGAAGTTCATAAACAGAAGGCAGCATGAGGAAGTATATGCACGGGGAATGGGGCAGAATAGTGAGAGAGTGGCCGGCCGTGATGGATGGACAACATGTTACCTGCCTGGGTTTCGTCACACACCTGTCCATCGACAAGAATATAAAGACCTGTATGTTCCTTTGCAGTGCAACACTCAGCTAGTCTCAAACAACGGGGAGCATTGATGCTTTCAAGTGGAGCACAGCTCAAAGTAGAGCAAGACTGCGCGTGCGTGTGAGTGTGCGCACGCGCGTGCGTGTGCACGTGTGTAAAAAAACCCAGGCATTTCCCCCCTTGGGACCCGCACAAACACGCTTCCCATCTTTCCTTTGAGTTTTACATTCAAAGGTTCCACTCGTTCAACTGTCAATCATCCTCTCAGCCAATCAAGGCCTTCCCTTCTCAGTCTGTTTATAGATCAAGGGTGGTTTAAGCGTATGTATGTGATGTGACTGGAATTTTTACTATGACTAATACTAATAGTGTAAATATTCATATTTTTTTTAGACCTCACCAGTGGTGTCAATCAAAATCAACTCTTATTGTGTCATTCTGAGAGCACGCTGGAACAATTTTTTTTTTTTAGGACTTCAAGCTCTGGAAACGCACGAACAATAAATCTGAAAGGAATCCGGACCAAGAGAAATATGTTTAAAATGACTGAATGAGGTAGTACCGAGGATGCATGAAGCAATAGGGAGAACATTCTTTGCGCAGACGGAGGTTATTAAAGACATATCTTTGTGTTTATTAAGGCTGGTGAGTGTGTGTATGTGCAGATTTGTGTAATCAGTGGAGTATGGTAGCATTATTTCTGTGTACAGGGCTATCGCAACCCAGATCTGTCATGCTTAATTTAGTGGCTGAGGGGACAAGAGAAATAACTACATTGCATAGGAAATTTTCAGTATGCTGCAAAAGTCTGATTTGTTCTTCTTGCGTTGCTCCAATGAGCATATTTGAGACACAACTTAGCCATGGTCAAACTCTTAAAGAGGAATTCAACCCCCAAATTTTCCTCTACAATATTATCCAATGTGTCTCTACTAGTGTAAACACGGCTTTCTGATTAATATTGTGTTTGTGGAATATGAACTGTGCAGCAAAAAACACCTGTTTTGCCCCCCCCCCCCGGCTCGCGGACGGCCATTTTGCCACTTGCTGTTGGCTGAAAATGACATCACAGTTGCTCAGGACTCAGGTAACGACCAATCACGGCTTACCTGTGTTGTGAGTTTGCAAGCTGAACCGTGATTGGTTGTGATCTGAGCCCTGAGCAACGTGATGCCATTTTTTTTCAGACCGCAAGTGGCAAAATAGCCACCCACAGAGATGGCTAAATCAGGAGAATTTTGATGCTTAATTTATATTCCACAAACGTAATATTTACCAGAATACTGTGTACGAGAGAATTGGCCTATGCCACTATAAAACCTTTTTTTTTTTAAAGTAAATTTTAAAGTAAATTTTAGAAGGAAATATTTTTGAGTACGTGTTAGTAATTTATTTATTTAATTTTTTAAAAAGTTCCATGAGGGTTGAGGAACAAACTCGCGGCCTTCATCTTGAGAGCCCGCCACTCTACCACCTGAGCTACGCCACTCACTCCTACTGTTTGCTCAAATCCAAAAGGAAGTACAAACATTCCAGGTGACACAAGCGATATACGAACACAGTTAGGAGCGTCATGGCTCAGGGAGTAGATTGGCTGTCTCCCACCCTGAAGTTGTGGATTTGTTCCTCAACCCTTGAATGACTTTACTTAAAAAAATAAATAAATAAAAAAAAGTCAAAATCACTCTTTGCAAAATATAGTTAGAATTTCTGAGTGGAAAAAAAAAGGCTATCTTCCAAGTGTACATTTTTCCTCTGTTTAGAGTGGGACCAACTACTCTTTTATTTAAGAGCAAAATGTACTCTACAAAATGTACTGTGTTGTCTACTAAGCATGGCATCGTGTACGTGCAGCTACTTCACCACGTCACAAGCAAAGCGAAGAGTGTGATAAACAAATAGAACGTCAGGTGACAGCTGGCATCACCCCTTAATTGCCATCTATTATGATGGAACAATAGTTTCCTGTGGGACACGCTAACAACATGCGTGTATGTTTGTGCGTGCGTGCAGCAGGGGAAATTAACCCAGCCATACTTTGTCTGCTTTATGCCAACAGGGAAATTGAGAAAAGAGAACGGGCACGGTGGGGAAAGAGGAGCATCGCTCACACATCTGTTATTTGGTGAGATCGACAGCTGCCATATGTCGGTACCTGAGTGGGAAGGAATGGTGAGTGGTAATGACCAACAGAGGGCAGCAGAGAGCTTCCGAGCCGATTTGGCCCTCAGAGGCCTGTTAGAAAACTTCGTTTTGAACTCAACTATCTCCAGTTACTGTAAATGTCACCTCGCAGAAGAAACCCAGTCAACCTTTTCTGGTGCTTAATTTAAAGTATAATTGATGGGCTGATGCGGTTTGTGCGTGTAGCAAAGTTTGGTTCATCACTGCCAGACTGCTATGGCGGGAAACGTTTGTTGTTTTTGTCTTTAAGTGTTTAGCCCCAGGCGAAATGAGGTGACACTTAGGTCTGACCTGCAGGGGCCACTGGTAATAGCCGACTGTGTGTTCATGGCACGTCTCAGTGAGAAAGTAGCCGCATCTATTCGCACGACATGCAGAGCCGTGGCCTCCAGGCTCGGGTTCCTGCTTCGGTAATGATTGTGCTCCCTTGTGGAATGTACAACATTGTCTCTCCTCAAATGAGGGAGACACACAAACACGTGCACTTCAATATGCATGGAACACACAAGGTTGTAAACGTGTGCAGACAAAATATGATACACACGCGTGTCACACACACACACACACACACATTCGGTCCTCAGTATCAGAAGCATTGATTTGGACTCCCTCTCAGGCTTGCTGGGCTCAGGCGTGATCAATCAGCGAGCTTATAGCCCACAATGTGTGGCAGCTTGTATTGCTCTTTCTGCCTCTTCTCAAGCGATCAGAGAAAATCCCACTCCAAGCAAGCGCAATGCACATTCATGCAATTTTAATGGCTCTTAAATTAACCATCATATTTTTTTGCTTCACTTCTTCACTGACTAAATCGCTTAATATGCATCAACGCTGGCCTCACTTGTGGATTAGCCCTGACATTTTTATAATTCCTTTGCACAGGCATTGTGTTTATTTATGAGTGTGTAGGCTTTTTTGGCTGATAAATGGCACAATTAAGCAGCGCTGAGACACTTGAGCAGGCGTTTCAGGCTGCTGACAGATTTTTAGTGTCCTCTTCCTTGGCTAACGATGAAAGTAAATAATGCCTTAACGAGGTTGCCGGAGCAGTTGTTTTAGGATTCATTTTATGTCTTATATGTGCTTTGAGCAGCAGCGCTTGTTGAACACCGCACAGACCGCAACCCAGATTTTGATACTTTGAATTTCATTAAAAAAAATAATAAAGCTTGTTAACAAATTCCCCCTTTTAATCACTTCCAAGGTTACAAGTGAACTTGGATTTTTTGCTACATTTTCCTCACTGATGACAAATTACATCATTTAGTCTTTTTATTTATTTATTTATTTATTTTTTTCCTTTTACAAAAATATTTACAAGGGGTGTTTGATGCCACTACCACGCACCCCCCCCCCCCCCCCCCCCCCAAATGATACCAGTGCGAGTACTCTATTCTTGAGTAGTCACCGACACCAATACCAAGTATCAATGCCATAAGTAATTTTTTGTTAAGTCAGTTTTGGTTCTCTCTTACTTTGAAATATTTGCAGTTCTTTTTCCTGTGTGTGCCTCTGCCTTTGTTTTACTTTCCAAGGCTGGGCGTGGTCAGGTGTGCTGGGCTCCTCACACAGCTGCTTACCATCAGCAATCACCCTCGGTATTTAAGATCTGATTTCCACTAGTTGCCAGAATGTCCTCTCATTTCCATGGTACTGGTTGAACAATGCATGAAATTATTCTATGCCCCCCCTCCCTCTATCAGGTTGTTTGTTACTTTCCTTGGTTGAACTTCAACTTTGCTCCTAGTTTATACAGGCGTCTTTCTTTTTTGTTACTTTGCCGTATTTGAGAAGCTTTTGTTCCTAAATTCTCCCAGTGCTTTATGTTGGCACTGAATTTTCTATTGTTTTCTTTCTTTACTTCTTCTTTTTTTTGTTATCCTTGATGTGTTGAGAGCTTGTTTGTTACTTTAAATAAAGTTTGTTACTTTGATGCGCGTCTGCTTCTGGTTCCTGAGCCAGCCACACCCATAACACTTTTGATACATAAAAATTCGCCAAAAAACAATGACAGGTAATTTTAACTCATTTACTGCCAGCCATTTTATCCCGTCTCGTTCTTTTATAATTGACAGTCGAAAAATGTAGGTTTGACAAAATACAGCCATTTCTCCCATGGACTCTGAAACTGTGTTTATTTTGTATAAAATGGGGCAATGATGTCATCTACCGGTGGTTAGGCATCAGTAAAGTTGTTTCCAAGTTTGACATTTACTGTGGAGCATCGTCAGATTAGCCCCCATTTATCCCCACTCTTAAAAAAATGCAATTGACAAGTATACTTGTCAAAGGCAGTGCATGAGTTTTAAAGGTAAACATATCCATCCCAATATGGCATTTTGTATCATAATGGCATGAAATGAATATCAGTTTTCTATTCTTCTCATTTCTAGTTCGTATTGTTAAATGGCCATGAAGGGCGCTGCTAATATTTTTGATTCCTTGACATGGTGGAGCTGTAGACTGAAATAAGAGAGAACTTGTCACTTCCAGTATTCACTATTGAAGGGCTGCTGTGGGTTTAGCGATGAAAGCAGTCTGACGCAATACTTTGCAACACCGTTTTACAGTATTGTTTTACAAACTATCGTAAAGCATCAGTAGAACAAGGGACGGTATTAGCCCGCTACCTGTCCTGGGAGGAGGAGGAGGAGGAGGGGCAGCTTTATGAGCCCTCCGAGGCCGACCAGGGAGCGCCAGGGCTCCTGTGTAGTTAAGCAGCGGGCTGTGGCCCTACAAGCTGCCCCCACATTTACAGAATGCCCTTGGACGGAGTGTGTGTGTGTGAGAAAGAGTGCGGGGCATGCATGCTCACGGGCTAATGAGCGCATGTGTTAATGCCTATGTGTGTTTGCGCGTGCACGTGAGTGTGCGCGGACGAGATGTTGCTGGGTTGTGTCAGTCTCCAGAGGGAAGGAGAAGGACAAATGCTCCTTAAAAATAGCCCCTGGGCAGCTGGTGTACACAGTCTATCAGCAGTCCGTCCCTGGAGCCAATGAGGGAGGGGGATGGATGGAAGAGAGAGAAGTGTAGTGAGAGAAATGCAGAAAAATAGGCTGGAATATGAGTGCAATTGAGTGAAAGGAGGAAGAAAAGCGGGAGAAGAGAAATGACCTAGCGTTGGGAGGGAAAACAAAAAGGGCCCAAAAGTCAAAGCGAAAAGAACAAAGTTGGTGGTCAGTGGAAGAGGAAAAAGATGGAGAGCATGTCTTCGTCCCGACAGAGGTCACAGTTGCAGGCGCGGGATTTTTCAGAGCAGCTTTTGTCCCCAGACGTCTTCAGTTACTAATATACCAGTGTGCCTTTCTCTAAATCGCTCCCAGTCGGCGAGAGTCGAGATCCACAAGACCCGCTGAGACCTTTTGTGGAAATAACTCGACTCCATTTGCTCTCGATAACCGCCTCTAACAACCTGCTCTTACTGTACGTGCGTGTGGGAGGTTGCGTGCGCGCGTGTGCGTGTGTGCGTGTGAGAACACTGTATTTGAATTAGTGCTGTCAAAGTTAAAGCGTTAACTAATTAATTAATCACAAAAAATTTATCGCATTAATCATTGTATTACCACAGATTAATCACACTATTAATTTTGACCGCAGATGATCCTTTTTAGCTGACAGCGGATGGTTACGTTAAAGGTAGCTGTTGGAGTTTGAGCAATAAACAAAACTACATGCATTAAAGTAAAGCATTTAATAAATGTTTACATATGCTGTAGGTCATATTTTCCCATTTTTAATTATTATAATTAATTGATTAGAAAAAACAGGATGAGCGTGTGCAGTGGATATAAATGTTTGAAGACGTCCTTATAACATTATAAATGTCGAAAAAATTAACACATAACAGGTGCGCTTCAAATTTAGCGGGCACAATATGTTGGAGGAAAAAAAGCCTTTTTAAGAGTGATTAATCATGATTAATCAAAATTTTAAGATGTGATTAATCTGATTGAAAAATGTAATCGTTTGACAGCTCTAATTTGAATTCACTGTGAGTCGTGGACATGCGCTTATTAGGAATCTTGATGTTTTTCCAATTCTCTTCAGCAAAGTTATCAAGCGATCAGATATTTATGGAAGTGGAATGTTTCAGATTTGAAGGATTCCGCCGTTTGCTTTTTTTTTTTTTTTTTTTTTTTTTTTTTTTGCAGAAAAATGATTAAACCCGAGGAGATAAGATAAGACTCTCCAAAGGAACATCAGGTGGAATACAGTGCGACTGGGAAAATTTGTGGGTGTATTTCAAGTTTAAATGAGAAATAAAGAAGTGGAAGTCATTCTGTTTGCCTGAACATTCTCACAGTATCATCTACACACCAATTAGAGCCCCAGACTTGGGAAGGATCAATGCACTTCTGAGCGTGTGTGGGCGGTGTATGTGTCTATGGATGTATTTCGCCGGTTCCTCCACCGAGCTAATTGAGCTGTTTTGGGTTTTTTTTCCAACAGTTGGGAGCTCTTAGGCTGCGGACAGATGCCCTTGGGCACAAGGTGTGATTTTGTTTGTCCCACTGGTCATGTGTTCCGCAGTGATTGTGAGAGTTTGTCCATGGCATGCAGGTCGTTGGTCTGTCACTGGCGTATTTAGCGCTCTCGAGACATCATTAGTAGCCTGACTGTCACACTGGAGCGTCTTAGCTGAGCTCTTTATAAAGCTTTGTTTAGAATACTCTGGCCACATGTGCTCCATTGCGACTGATGAGCCTTGAGCGGGTGCTGATGGAGTGCGTGGGTGTGTGTGTGCTTGTGGAAGTGGGGTGCTGATGGAGCAAAGCCATCCTGACAGAGATGTTACCCAGCAGCGGCATCCTATGCTATACACACACACACACACACACACACACAACCCAACCATAGGATCAGATTTAACTTAAGAGTAAGGGATACTTGTTGTTGAGCTAAAGCTGTTTTTCCACTCAAACTTGACGATGCCTAAAAGTTTTTCTATGCCCAATCGGACATCCCTTCATTGTATATCAGGAGCATTGATTGTATCGTAGTTTATTTTGTTTATAAATGTACAGACACGTTTCTGTGTTTATACTTGGAACCTTGCTCCTTTTGTTGTGTTCCAATGTACCATAAAAGTAACTCTCCTAACTGTCACACAAGTTGAAAATAAGTTGAACAATATTAAAAAATAAATAAATAAATAAAACACTGTTAACGTTCATGACAAATATCAATGTTGTGATGCAGTTATTAGTGTGCCGACTGCACCCTGCATCACATTTTAACTAGGGATGTAACGGTCTCCAAACGTCACAATATGATATCACAATATGAAGTTCACAATATGATAATTATCACGTCATTGTGGGGAGGTTGGTGATATATATATATATATATATATATATATATATATAAAAAAGAGCTAATACTAAAAAAACACAATATTGTGATTTGTACATAACAGCAATACATATACATAACCTACAATCTCTAATAAAACGTAATCTTGAGGCACTTACTTGCTAATGCACGATCATATTGAGTTCCTCCATCTATTGTGACTCGGTTCACAAGCATATTACGTTCCCTTCATCTGACCATTAGTGTGGATTTCAAACAGAGAAGGGCCAAAACATGCCTTGGGAAAGTAAAACTGCAGTTAAAAAAAAAAAAAAAAAAAAAAAAAAAAAAAAAAAAAAAGCCACTAGAGGGTGCTAGAACTGCACAAATGGAAATCAACTTGACTTTTTTTTTTTTTTTTTTATTATGACCATGACATTGTAGCATTTTTAATATCGAGATATAACGATATTGCCATTATTGTTACATCCTTAAAATAATAGGCTATTATAAGTGAACCACTATCAAGGATTTTGACTACTCCTTAGAAACATGTTCAGTGTAATCAAGCAGAAAGAAGACATAAGATAGTTATAAGATAGTTATAACATTTACAGTTACAGTATAACATAGCTTGGTTGGACAGTATGTTGTTAGCCAACTACCTGCAGACAATGTTTAATTCTCGTTTGTCTTACGTGCTGGTTTTACATTAAATTTGAACTGTAACTTCTTCTTCTTCTTCTTCTTCTTCTTCTTCTTCTTCTCCTCATTATTATTATTATTATTATTATTATTATTATTATTATTATTATTATGTTGCTTCTGTTAATTTATCTTCCAAATTATATGTAAAATTGAATTACTAATTTTAAAAAATCATATTGAATATAGCAATATATTTTATTTATATTGCTTTATTAATTCATATACTCAGAGTGTTAAAAAGAATAAACTGTAAAACACGAACACAAAGACCCATCCAAAAATTTGAATATTTTTTGTACTGTTGTCGTTTTTGCAGGAGCAGCAACAGTAGACACACTCGCTTGCTTGTCTTTTCCTCTAAACTTGAATGGGTGAACAATAGGCATTTGCCTAATGTGGGTTGTTTATGTTGCCTGCCCGCTATGAAAGTTTAATTTTATCTACACCCGGCTTGTGAATTCTCTATTAACTTTAAAATGTGTCCAAATTGTACTGTTTTTTTTCCCTCCAAGCTCCCCCTTTTTCACCTTAGCTGCGAATAATCTCTCATGAAACATCAATAATCTCTCACTCACTTTTGTCTCTCCGTCACTCCAAAATTTGTAACATCCCTCTTCCCCCTTCTGCTTAGTGTGGACACAGAGATGCCACCATACTTCACAGAAGGTTTTATAAGAACTGGATTTGACATCACTACAAAACAGGTGCTAAGGAATACTTCATCATGCCTTTGTAGCACATCCAAAATGAATGGGTTTGTCGAGGTTGTGCTCTGCTAAGTGCAGTGTGAAAAAGCCTTACATGTTTTTAAAAGGTATTGTTAATAATCTAATCAGCAGACAAGCATTCACGCTCACATTCACAGCATCACTGAGTGGGAACCGAATCCATGCTGCCTGCACTGAAGTCAGGCGGATGAACCACAACATCAGCAGTGAAAACATATTTTATTCATTTGGCCGCTTTATATTGTAGATTGTCACCAATTGTGGGCGGGTCTGGAATGTGTACCCCGCAATAAATGGGGGGTTCACTGTCAGTGTCATAAAAGGCCAAAGAAAATGCCAAACACAAGTTCATTCGGTGGTGCTGTTTGTGAGGTAGAAAAATAAAACACCATGATCAAATCTGTGGAAGCTTCCCTTAGTTATTTTTTTGGCAAGATTTATGAAACATGTATAAATGCTTTTGCCGGGTTTGTGTCAACGCAGAGTAATCTAACATAACAACAAGCTACTACCTATAAATTCCCACTCACAAAAGCCAAAACACATTTTAAATGGAGCTGATGATAATGTTCTTACAAAGGACTCGATGTCTTGTGAACTCATTTTGAAAACAGCGCAGAGACTAAAGAGAAGGATGCACTCATGACCCTGGAATGGCAGGCTTTGGTTACCAGCATCTGGTTACCAGCATCTGTCGCCAGTATGTTTCTTAAGGTGTAACGACATGAGTCGAGACAAATTGTTAGTCAGAAAAAGAGTTCAAGCTAGCATTTAAATTGCATTGTTAACATTGTAAAGTTGGATTTTTTCTTTTATATGGAATCTTTTCATGGGATTGTGTTGTCTTGTATTTTTCACTTAATAATTAAAAACAAATGTAAAGTTAATCAATAGCCGATGGGAAAAAAAAAAAATCTTTGATCTTTGATTGCGCCGCTATTATGTGGTCGATTCAATCATCCGCTGAATCAACAAGTTGTCAATGTCGTTTTCAAGGAAGTTTCTAGCTGGTGTTTGCTGTCTCTCTTCACCGCAGCAGCTGCTTCTGATGGTTATCGCTCGTTCATTTTCAAACACACACACTCACACACATTTCTTTTGTCTTGCCTTTCTTTTTTTCTTTTTTTTTTTTTGATAACTTCCAGCCGGAATGCGCCAGTCAGTCCTCGGGCGTGCGTGTGTCGTTACTTTCAGATATACGCGGAGATTTTACCACAATACTCGTCATTGTCTTCTCTCCAGGGACCCTCCAAATGTAACTTATACTTACTTTACAGGACTTGTGAATGTTTTTTTGTTTTTTTTGCGGCAGAATTGAAGCAAGAGTTGCGATAAAGCTATTTTGTTATCCGAGGTTGTGGATGTGCGAAAAGGGTTACGGCTTCGTGAGCGAAATGACAAAGTTAGTTTGGACCTTTACAGATCTTTCAACTCCCACGGGTCACCTTCCCTCTCTGTGTGCTGATTGCGCGAGTGTCAGATGATTGCTACCTGTGCTAACAGAGACGAGTCCCTCAGGTCCCTCTGTGGAGCTTCTCGGGTCTGGTCAGTTAACCTCCATCTTTCTCTTTGATCGCCGCCGCTCAGTGGAAAACAAAGCAAACCTCCGGCCAATGTCTTTGAGCGCACACGTACATGTACGGAAAGTGTTTTCTGATTCATTACGCTGCAACAAATTTCTGTAAAATCTACAGTAAAGAATTGCAGCATTTAACTTTAATTATTTGTTTCTGTATTTATTTATTATTTTATTAATTTTACAGTATTTAACTGTAAACAGCATTGTGCATTATGAGTAAAAAGTAGGGACGTCCCGATCCCGATCATGTGATCGGAAACCGAGGCCCGATCACATTATTTTCAGCTGATCGGTATCGGGGGAAAATGATCGGGGTTTTCATTTTTGGCAATTTTGTTTTTATTTTTATTATTATTATTATTATTATTATTATTATTATTATTATTATGGGGTACAAAGCAACAAAATCATCCAGCGGTAAACATATTGCCAAATAAAACATTTTATTTATTGTTATTTATTATTTTGTGTACTTCTGATGGAACCCCCCAAAATTAGTGGCGCCCGTGAGATTCTGCACAGCTGCTGCTCATCAGCAATTATGTCTTGTGTATTTAAGAGGCAGCTTCTTCTACTGTTTTTTTTTTTCCTGACTATTCACTTGCTCATGCCTCAGTCCAAGATAGCCTTGACCTCTAGACCTTTGCGACCTCACCTTTGTTCTTGCCTTCCCGTCTTGTTCCTTGTAAGTTGTTGAAGATTTTTGTTGTATTTTTGCCTTGATGCCTTTTTGAACTGGTTCAAGTGTGTCTACGGTTCCGCGTATTTGTTGTGTGCGTTTTTTGTTAGTACATTTTGTCTTGCCATTGCAAGCTCTTTTTGTTGAGCTTTTTCCCGTGTGCTTAGTTTTTGCTGCGGTTTGGGATCCACTGAAAACCTCACTATAATGCATAAAATTACCCCCCTGAACAATTCCTTTTCAATCGGTGACACAAACTTTCGCTATTAAGATTCTCTGCTTTGAATGACAAGTCCATAGTATGACATGACCAAAAAAATAATAATAAAATAAATCATGCAGTATCCAAGGTTATAGATTTGTGTGAATTATAAAACCATTCATACTTGTTTACGACAACCTGTAAAGCATTAACCACTTGGGACTTTCTGGGCTAACCTGTGACCTCGGGAATTGTATTTTGTGCAATGTCATGAAAAAAAAGATGTTTGCATCCTTAAATTTTGAGAAAAAGTCTTTGAATCCTTGAAATATCAACTTTAAATATATCTTGAATAAGAACGTGAAATAAGAATAGAATAAGCTAAAATGAAAAAAGAACAGTAAGAATAAATACTGACTGTTCTTGTGCGTTTCTCTTACAAGAAGCGGTTGTAAACTACATTACAGTGAATTGTTTTAAAAGTAAATACAGTAACTCACTGTAATTTGTAAACGGTAAATACTTGTAAAAAATACAGTAATACAAAAATTAGCTGCAACTTTTTTTTTTGCCAGTTATTTCTTGTAAATTCAACAATCAATTCGTTATAGTGCAGACACACTCACACAAAACTTAAACATGGACATATGCCAATGCCCACATCGCCTCATTCGCACACATCGACTAAAGGGGTAATGCTATACAGGCAGTCAGTGAGAGCAGGGTACTTAAGGTGCGATTACGCCTCCATTACCTTTTACTCTCATGTGCAATCAGGGAGAGGTGATGGCCCACGCTCTGGCAACACTCTTTCCTCTGCTGACAAAACTACGGACGCAAGCCTCGGGCCTGCCGCTCCTGCGCAATCATAAGGCAGGCGCGAGGAGAGGATTTCATCAGACGTGCGCATGTGTGTGTGTCAAAAAGGGAAGGACGCGAGTGCAGCTAACAGAGAGAGCTAGAGAGAGGCTGCACCGTGCACGTGATGAATGAAATGATGGATACGCCAACTTTCATGCCACTGTCAATTCCCTTAATGAAACGTATGAAAAGAAAACTCTCTCTCTCTCTCTCTCTCTCTCTCTCCTGGCCCTAGATGGGCCCCCTCCCACCTCCTCCACGCTCCTCTGGGACCCCTTCTCCGTGTCGTTAATCAGAGCTCCTCTGCTCAGCTTCCCTCTCTTTTTCTTTTCCCAGCCAACACACACTCACACGTACAGTACATGCACATGTTCGGTCTTCTCGCATCCCCCCCCCAACCCAACCCACCCTCCCATGCATCCTCAGCCCCATCCATCATAAAACAGCGTTGGGGAAGGTGGGGCTATGCGTGTGTAAGTGCGCGTGAGATTGCGTGTGCGCACAGGCGCAGGCACACATCGCCGTGTCTCCTCAGCAAAAATGAATTGAGACTTTACAAGAAGAAAGCAATTAGGCCGGGGCTTTGCCCTATCATTCACTGGCTAATGTATCAGAGGCAGAGTGAATATTATTAACACACAGGGAGGGGTGAGGCTCTGTGGGTTTTTACAGCCAGAAGGTAGGACAAGAAAAGACTAATGATTGTGATGAAGTAACCCTGAGTTGACGGGTTTTAATCACTTGTAGGCTTTGTGGCTTCGCGCTTGATGTGCTTTATATGATAACTGCCATGGCTTCCAGCGCCGTGTCGTTCTCCACAGCGCTGGAATGGAAGAATCAAAAGAGTCATTATCAAATATGGACAAGGATGACTGCATGCTATACAAGATTACTCATTCACGGGGGACACGTGAGCGAGCGTGTCATGGAAAAAAAATGGAAAGCGCGATGCAGTGGTGATATTTGACGAGCATTTGGCGAGCGATTGGTCCAGGTGTCTCCACCTCTCACCAAAGCTCAATTCACAGAATAGATTTTGTTGAAATTTGGTAATATCAACAGATCATGCAAACGTCAACTTCAAATTGAATACAGTGATCTCATCGTTTGATCGTTTTCGTATGGGTTTCTACAGTGTAGAGAGTCGGGCTGGGTTTTAATCTATATTGTCTTGTAGCTTTGTTTTTATTTATTTTTTCTATCGTGTTTAACTGTTTTCTTTTAGTTTTTAAATGTTTTTATTTGGTAGTTATTACATTTTTAGCTCCAGTGTTTTCTCATGGGGGAGCCTCCACAGTGAGAGGGATGCTTGGTCTTCATCCATCTCACTGTGGATGAACTCCTCCTGGGTGCCTTTCCTTACAGGGTACTTCTGTGCCCCGCCATGTTGTGGTTTTCATGTGTTTGTTGGGTTTTGGGTGTGTCTGTGGGTACGATCATGGGGATCGGGGGGGCTTTTTCTTTCTTTTATTTTATTGTATTATGGATGTCCAGCACTTTGAGTTGCATTTAAATGTATGAAAGGTGCTATATAAATAAAGTTGATTGATTGATTGATTAAAAAAATTTAATAATCTATGTCAACAACAACAACAAACAAAGCTAGCAGAGCTTTGTTGTATGAAATTAGGTAAGGTTGAGCAATATGGAGTTTAAATTAGCAATATATTATTTTTCTTTTATGTGTCAGTCTTACAGTAAACAGCGAGAGAGAGAGACAACACATCTCAGGCATGATCTTTAAAGTGTATTACAACAAGTGTAAATGTATTTTAAGTGTGTGGGAAGGGTAAATCTATTACAAAATGTTTTTTAATTAGCCTCGCTGTACAGTATCGCGGATTTCCGCCTATTGTGTGAGCATCTGGAATGTACCCCCATTGATAAACAGGGTTTACAGTAATGGCTTGGAATCATATCAAACTATGACTGACAAGAACTCCTCAACAGCTAGGTGACGATGCGTTTTGTTTTACGACCGTTTCTGCTAGAACACGACTCCTTCTTTATTTCTTCTTCTGAAATCCTGCACCCACTTTGCCCTCCCCATGATACTCCACTGTTAAAGTGAGGAAGAGACGACGCTTATAAAGGAGACAGAGGTGACTGAGGTGGAGTTTTGATGGACAGAGTCAAGAAGGAGCAGGCAGGGGGGGGAGTGAAGGTGAGGGAGCAGTGTTGATTCACTGATGCGGAGAGACAAACCATTTGCACCTCAGCAGTGTCCCTTTTCCGTCTGTGAGTGTGTATTGGGGGGGGGGGGGGGGGGGGGACTGGGTTGAGATCTAGGATAGGTCACAGCCTAATGGTGAGGTTTTTTTTTAAACAGCGTTTTAGTCGAACATCTCCGCAAGCGGCCTTAAATGTCATGCATTTTAAAAAGTCGGGACTCACTGGGGACGCGCTGACACGGCCACGCGCGCTCCCTTCAAACGGGAACCTGATTTAAAGCAACATTTCATGCTCTCTGGTTACATTTGTTGACATCACTCAGCTCTTAACAGCAAATGTGATATGATAACTCAATCAGGCAAAACGCTAAATATTGAGATAAGCCTGTCGTGACCCTGAAGAAAAATAGGAGGCCCAAGTGTTCCAGCCTGTTTCTGTGTTACAGTCACAATTACGGGAGATTACGGCCAAATCACTTCCACATGGGCTCAGTGAAAACTTTACAATCTCCCACAATGCACGGGCCAGGTGACTTTGTTTGGACAGAACCAAGAAGAGGAGTGGACGCGAAGGAAATAAAGCAGAAAGCCTCCGTACAACAGGGACTACATGACCTGGCCTCGGTTCAAGTTTTTACATGTGAACCATCACGCAGCCATCATTCTCTCTCCCATGGATGTCTTTTCCAAAATCGAATCAAAATTGAAAGCAAATGTGGCGGGTCAGACCACACGAGAATAAAACACATTCTTGTTGTTTCACAATCTACCACCAGAAAATAGCTGGCTCAAAAGGAGGACGAAAAACAAAAAAGAATGAGCAAGCAAATGTGAAAATCAAAATCAGCTTGAACATCAAGAGAAAGCAGAGAGGAATGCTGTAGAATGGAAGCCCTTGAAATATATTTGTTTTTCAAAAAGAGAAGACAGTAGTCATAAACTGGCTTTTGTGCTAAAACGGTTCATTCACAAAGCTGGGAATTTTTCTTCTGAGAAAAAGCTTCATTAAAAATGGATTATTATTATTATTGCTAATTATTAGCGCCAAAAAGAGGATTCCTTAATGCGGTTCCAAAATTATGATTTGATTATTTTTGCACGATTTATGACAAACTTTTAAGAGGGAGGCATAATAAATCTCATTGGCACTGGCGTTTTATATGGAAAAATGGCGGGCACCAACCACAACATACTTGGAAAATTACGCTTTACTATCTCAGCTTTTATCATTCCAACAGTGTTCTAAATTTGCACAGACAACACCGAGATTTATTGTCAAACAGCAACATTTACATAAGATTGTGATTTAACTAACCAGCACGCATACCATAGAGTCGAGCAACAGTATTCATACAGTATTTATTTTCATGATTGCGCAACCACTTGTCGTCAGGCTCAGTCCTTACTGCCCTACAGGTCAACAAAAGAAATGGCGTACACCATTTGCAACCACAAGCTTTTTATAAATATAAATCAATTACTGTACATGCATAAATAATAAAAAGTAGGGGCGTGAGGCGATTAAATTTTTTTAATCGTAATTAACCGCATGACTACTACACTGAACTCACAATTCATCACAAGTTTTATATCAGTTCTCAAGTGCGATAAAATGTGCAATAAAATATTTTTCTAAATCTTCATACTCTTAACATAAAAGTGGAGAGAAATGTTTAGTCATTGATACAATCATTTCATAATTCATAAAACTGAGTTAAAATTGAAAAGTTGTACTGTCCAAAAACGAGTGTGGTATTGATTTGTGTTGAGGTCATTTTTCTGCCCCTAGATGGCATAATTGCCTTTGTAAGACGTTGGTGATAGCTCATTGCATTTTTCTTTTTTATATTAAGAGCTATCTAATCTTGAACATGAAGTAACTTATGAAATACTGCACATTTTTAAAGCCTTGAATGAACCAGCTGTTCAGGAAACTCCCGAAATTCCCGATGGCCACCACGCCCCTGACGCCTACGTCTTAAATATAAGATATGTAAGAAACGAAGAGTATCATCCGTGTATGTATCTTTGTGTATGAAGCCAGATACACACCACACAAATTCCGCCTTCATTACCAACATTAAAGGATGGATGTCGATGATTATTCCATTGCCATAATAAAGTTTTAACTAGGTTAATTCCCAATGCATGTTGGGTTGTCAGTCATCAGAAATTCAACCAATTTCGAACTTTAATATCATTTTTATGCGTTGGGGTTGGGTGCTACATTTTTTTTTCCCTCTCACTTGCAGCTTCCAAAATGCATCAATTACCAATGCTTGGCTTTTTATGCCCGTTTCCACAGCCAATCATTTTATATAGGCTCGACGTCAGTAAAAGGAAGGCGGCGATTGTTAAGCAAAGGGAAGTTATTTCTACTTTCCCTTTTTTTAGTCCATAAAGTAAATGTGTTGAAATATTTTGAGTGTCGAAAAATGTGAAACAATGGAGGGTAAAGTCAGAGAAGGCGGTCGTTAACTCAGGCTGGCATACCTGTCTTGCTTTTATAGGTGGCAAAAGCTACTAATCCTTGGGTCCAATATTTATTTAGTCCAACTTTTGCTTTCCTGGACCCTTGCTATGCATCTCCTCGGCTCACTGCTTATATATTCCTGGCCCTTGATGTATTCCTGGCTCAGGAAACAAGTTTTAGTGGCCCGCAAGGGCTGAGTGAGAATTGACAGTGTGTGCCAGAGTGAGAGAGAGACGCAAGAGGGGGGGCCCTGTTTTACTTTGTAAGGTCACTCAGAGTACATCTGTATGGAGTGGGAACTCAGTCGCTTTCACTGTCACAACCACTCACAACAGCCATCTGTAATGTTGTTATGTGGAGCACTGTGTCCCTTTGTCCCTTGCGCACACACGCGCACTTAAAAAGGTGAGTAATCACGCGCACTGACCTCCCAACCTGGATGCCGCGTCGCCGTTCACACCACGACAAATGAACCGGCGCGGACACACATGTCGTCATCATCACGCCGGCTCCTAATTGCGACTCCATGTGTTTCTCATGAAAAAGTTGTTTTAGGGTTTTATTCCGCTCGGCTGTCAAACAAAACCGGCCGTGTTTTGAAATATAATTGTGGGGACCGTAAGAGTTTTCAAACGCAAACCAAAACATCGCGGCGATGCTGGTTTCTAATGTTTCTAATTTGTTCAAATATGCTGAGTGAATGACAAAAGTAGAAGTCGGAGCTGCCAAGAAAAACATATCAGAGGCCGAGCTGCGTGGAAATACAGAGTCTCTTTTAGAAACATGATCAATGTAACCTTTGTTACAGGAAGGCGAGGGAGAGCGAGGGGCGAGTGGGAGTGAGGGGGCCAAAGAGACAACTTACACAGACACTTGTGTACATGTTTATTTATCACCATATCCTCGGCGGATGCAAGGGGTCAAAGGAATCCTCCAAATCGGAGCTGCCTTTTGGTTAAGTATGCAGCGGGCAGCGATATACGCCGTAGATGTACACATGCGCTGTTGTGGTGAAGCCAATTGCGGGGCGAATATGTTAGAGAGCAATTTTGGTGTGTCAAAGTGTCAAAAGTGGAGTGGAAGAGGAGAGAGGTTTAATCATTCGCAGATGGGAAGTGGATCTTTTACTTCTCATTTATGCTTGTTCGCTCCCAGGCTGGACCAAGAAGGATGTGTAAGCCCCCCCCCCAACCACACCCCACCCACTTCCACCCCTCACTTTTCAACCCAAAACTAACATACAGCCTGGAAATGATGTGTGTGCAATGGAGAGAGAGAGAGAGAGAGGGAGAAGAAATTCAGATGGTTGCGACATATCTCTCCTCCACCCCACCCCCGCTGCTTTCTGTTACTCTTTCCCTCGCTCTCTCGTTCCTTCCCCACATATCTGTTTCGCTGAAGAATAACATACAAACCCTCTGTGAAAGGATTCATGGTTTATTAAACCAGAGGTCCTTTTCCTGTTTCAACACGGACAAGAAAAAATAAATACCACCGTTTGCTTTTCTGTCCCTTCTTAGCCATTCAGCTGTCATATTTTTATTTTTTACCTCCGCAAACTTTTCCTCGGTGTGGGTTTATTTGTTGTTTTGGTGGGTGTACAAACTCCTGTCATGGCTTTTTGATGTATCAACTTTGATTTTTACCTGCGCCGCCAAGCCAAGGGTCTTGAAGTAATCACGAGTGTGTGTTTATCACCTCCACCAAGCAACTTATTTGATTTGGGAGCAAATCCGGATAAAAATACCGATTATAGGAATTGATTTTCTCTCTTCGCTGTTGAAATGACAAAAGGATTTGCTTGCCTTGCAGCAGGATGCCAGTCGTAGAGTCCAGTACTCCTTAGGGTGGGGAGTAACGAAATACATTACGTATTTCAGGCACACAAAAATATCCAACATAAATTAAGCACATAATCATTTTTTAGGCACATTTATTAAAAACTGCAATTATTTCGCAAGATTACAATTTCCATACGGAAGACACCCAGTTGTTTATTTAAGACCTATAGTTCGAGTGGGTGGAGAAACCTTGTTAGAAATCCAGCAAGTGGACAAAGTGTCAAAACACATGAAGGGGGGAAAGAAAGAGGAAGTGCCTTTCTCTGTTGTGTTGTGCCCACCAAACGTGGCCAGTATGAAACCAATACAGATGAGAAGAGAAGTGGCAACTGCGATTCACTGTTTGTAACATAATTCCTGAAGGACTGATTTATCTTAAATAACATTAATTGTGAGCTAGCATCCAGATTGCTATGGTGGAGCTAAAGTGAGTTGGTGATCCTGATTAAATTTTTTAAAATAATTAAAAACAAAAAAAACATATGATGATGATGATGATGATAATAATAATAATAACTAGAAAATGCCATTTCTGGAGAAATGCCGTGTGAAGGCTGGAGAGCTGAATGAAAACCTGTCAAATGATGTTGAATGATGTTGAATGACATGGAATGATATAAAATGACCTGGAATGAGCTGAACATGCTAAAGTTGGAATGGTTTGAATTCATCCAGAAATCGAGAAGCAGTTGAAGGAAGAAAAATAGCACAAAAGTAAAAAATATATCAGAAAGAAACAAAGAAACAAGAAAACAAGGAAGAAATCAAGTAAGCAATGGAGGAAGTAAAAAGTAATCGGGTAAGCAATGGAGTAAATTGAGAAAAATTAAGTAAGCAATGAAGCAAGGAGCGTAGAATCGAGTAGCAATGGTGTAAGGAGTGGCAAATTAAATAAGAAATGGAGTAAAGATTGAGCAATCGAGTAAGCAATGGAGTAAGGGTCACTCGCTGTTGAAATCAGGTCACTTTAGCATTAGCATGCTAAGCTAGCATTAGCATTTACATGCTAACATTAGCATTAGCATGCTAACTTTGCATGAGCATTAGCATTAGCATGCTAAGCTAGCATTAGTATACTAACTTAGCTAACCACTCAATTCAAGGTACAACCACAAAAAAAATTAACTTGAGAAAACATTTACAAATGTTTGGAGTCAAATATAAATCAGATAATGTGATGAATTTTGGTTGTGTGGAATCCTATCACCTTTTTTCCGACTTCCATCCAAAGGAAATTGTGCCCTGATACTTCCATTTACCACTCTTTGATTTTACCGGGCGTGAATGCGTGAGCCTTGGAGGTGGTCTCTTGTTTTTGTCCTCAATTTAGTTGTGTGGCTCGATCATTTAACTTTGCTCTCTAAGTGTTTTGAACCACCCGCCTGCTAACATTCTGTTGTCAAGTGAACTTTTGTCTTTGGGACACCAATCAGGCACACGGCCCCATTAAAAGCCGAGTGTGTGACCGCTGAATGGGTCCCTTTGGTTTACACGCTGTGTCTGCATGGCCGCCGCGTGTGTTAGAGCAGGCCACACTAGGATAACTCAGGCTAATGTATTGTCCTGAGCCTGCACCCTGACACTTCCCCCTGCTGGCGCCTGCCCATTCATTACTGCTAATTTGACATGTTTACGGACCCCCCCCTCCTTACATTACATACTTAAGGCGATCGACTGACCTTAAATGGAAACACCTACAGCCGCGCGCCACATCAATACCACATGAAGATGTTTGTGTCTGTGTTGGCGCACGCTCTCGTGTCTGCGCGGGGCTGTGACGCAGTGCATCAATACTGAGTTAGTTATTAGTGGATAATCTGGAGGAGCAGCTGAGTTATGTCTTCCAGCATTATCGCGGTAAGACTGCATAATGCGGCTAAGAGGTCAACAATTCAAAGTAATGCAAGGTGTGTGTATGTGTATATGGAAAGAAGGAAGATCCAGAAGATGGGAAAATATCCAGATAAGTCTAGTTTAGTGTTTTTGTGAATTTGGTAGACGTACCCATCCTCCCTGGGCGCGCCGGCGCACAGAACTGTCTGCCCCGCATCTACAAATTTAGCCACAAAAAGTAGACTCGATTTTAGACTCGGTAAAAACAGGTCTAAATGGTATCGCAGGTGGCGTGTCTCTTCGAAGATATCTGAGGCAGCCATTCATTGTGAGTTACCGGCGCGTCACAAACAGAATTTAGCTCGGTTAAAAGCAAACCTACATACGTATATGCTACATAACAAAACAAATTCACTAAGCAACTTTGACGAACATATGAACCGAAATACGAGTGAGCCGAAGAAAATTGAGGGAGAAATCCTTGCCTTGACGAATCTCAAGCTCGAACGGCTTTCCATTGCTGACTGTTATCTATGATGGTTGCTTCTTATTCTTGCATCATGCGCTGATTTGCTAGCTAACAGCCAGTCAGAGGGGTCAAATGTCACGACGGACGTTGAATCTGCCCCATTCAACAATGTAATGTTACAAATTGGTGATTTATATAGACATAGACTCCCAGACACTCCCCGACTCCTGGCGTCAGATTGATGTATTAAGAAACGCGGGGCGCTGATAGCAACCCGCCAGGCTTCTCCTTCTGTCTCCCTCTGTTGGTCATTGTTATTTTTATTTTTCTTGGACGGGTTGTGACTGTGACGATAAATTCCGTACGTCTCTTACATACTTGGCCAATAAAGGCGATTCTGATTCTGATAAGTCCCAATTTCTTTTGTTTGCATTTCCCCATATTCAGCACTTAAATACAGCGTTTGTGTCATTAAATGAGCAATCTTGCGTCGTCTTTCACTGATACACAACATTAATCACCAATTAGCTTGTCCTGCGACCGGCTACCTCTCTCATTAGAATTTGATCGAAAATAATGGTACTTAATGATGCTTAGGAAACATAATTAAATGAGTGAGCTGTAGAACATGTGGACGGACTGCGGCGCATCAATCAAAGAGGACCCTGTCAATCCAGCGTTCATCGAGAGCAACAGACTCAAAAAAAAAAAAAAAAAAAAAAAAAGTGCCTGCATATGTGTGCGTATGTGCCGAAAACCGCTGGCCTCTATCACGACCTCATTAGGAGAAAATGAAGGCTGGATGTGTCCCCATCACAAGATAGCGTTGGTGCTTCAAAGTGTGAATGACATTAATATGTGCCTCAGTCACTTGGCCTATCTAGCTGTACTGGAACGGATGAAGAAAGACAGAAAAAAAAAAAAAATAATAAAGGGCGTATCTCTCTCGGAGGTAGCTGCTTCGAGCCCTAATTAGCATCTGAATAAATGGAATAAATAATCTGCATTATTTATGGATTTGCTTTTATCATTAATCAACATAACAAAAAGCGTGTCTAATGTGCTCGCTGAGGGGGAATGCATATGCGGAAGAGATCGAAAGAAAAATAGTTTTTTGCTTTAGTAGAACAATAAAGATAAGTGTCCTAACATGCTTGCTGAACACACACACACACACTTTGCACCTCCCCTCCCCCTCGCTCTATATATACGATAAAATCTATCTTTGTATCTCTATCGCTCTAACATCCATTACACACCTCAGCCGCTCAGCCCTCCCCACTCATTAGACCGCTGCACAGTAAATTAGCAGCAGCAATTACAAGGCGTATAAAGCATGTGCTCTGCCGGCTTCCCTCTGACAGGTACCACACAGATCATACGCAGACGCACAGAGTCACCGTCGTAATTACTGTGGGAAACGACCACACACCCTCAATAAGTGAGAGCACAAACCTCAAACGTGAGTGCGCGCTCATCCGCCGTGCAGCCGCCGAGCTCAAGCGTGCTCCGTCTTACTGGCAGCCCAGATGTCGTGGCGTTTTGGTTCCCTCGACCAAAGTGTGATACAATCAGACAGCAACATAAAACCAAACAACTCTCTCAAAAAAACAAAAAAACAAAAAAAAAACAACAACAAAAAACAAGCTAGATAGGACTGGGTATTGCCGCCAACCTCACGATACGATACGTATCACGATACAGGGGTCACGATACGATACATATCCCAATATTTTACATTAATTTACTTGCAATTTATAATCATATATAACAGTCATATGTTTACCTAAAGGATATGTTTATTATGCTGGATGACAAAAAAAAAATGTTTTTGTTAGTAGCTCTTCTGGTTTACCACCAAGCGGTCTAAATGTGTACGCAACTGCGGAGCAGAGCAAAATGTATTAATAGGCATGAGCCGATATGAGCAAAAATATGAACGTATTAAAATTACAGCTCTAAAATGTGCTTATTTGGAATATTTGGGGAAGTAAAAACACCATTTTTTTACATGTAACACATTTTATTTAGTTTTTTTTTTAAAACAAAATATAGGAAAATTGGTACACGTGCCATGTTAAGTTTAGAAGTAAATAAATGTTGATATTCTTCCTCTGCTTTCATTTTTCTTAGACACAGTGTCCAATCACTGGTGAGTTATTTTTGTATTAATCGGAGGCAAGTAACTTCAAAGACGCTGCTGGTTTTTATTTTTTAGGTACAATGCAAGCTGCAAAGGCAAACGTTAACTGCCTATTTAAAGTTAACGAGCAATATCGATTCTGATGCCTGCGTATCGATATGTGTATCGTAATGAGGGCCGCAACGATATATTGCCGTATCGATTTTTTTGAGCACACCTCTAAAGTTAGATGGCAAAAGGTACATAATTAACATGTCCATCCAATATTTGTGACATTGTTTTTGTTGGCGTGCAGAGAGACTGAGCTGATTGAACGATGCAACATTCTACATGTTTGTTTTAACCAATCATGACCACGAATGAAAATTTTGTGTTTATTCTTGTCGAAGTGGGGGGGGGGGCACAAACATCTTTCCAGCTAGAAATGCACGACGCGCCTCTCGCTGTTCAACATTCAACATGAAAACGGTGAGTAATTCTGTGAGAACAGAATTCATTGCAGCGTCCATTTGTCCGTGTTGGGTTTGTTTGTTATCTCCGGCGTCGGCGCTGGCTTCCTGGTTTCCTCACAGTTACATATCCCGCCCCCAAACACAATGTCGCTCTGTGATTGGCCCGAACCACCAGTGGTTCGGGAACGGCGGTTTTCAGTGGGAGCGGTGCAAGATGTATTCTCCGGAGTTTGTGAACTCACAAATACCGCGAGAATTTATCTTGGTTAATTGCCGCCAGCCTCTAAAAAGATATTTATAAACCGTAGTTGACACACACTTGTATTTTTTTTTTTTTTTTGGACAGTTTCAACAAATTGCCACTGAGATTCACATTCACATGTATGGTGAGTTTTAGTGAAGTGAAACTGCATGTTTCTGGAATGTGGGCGGAAGTTGAAGTATGTGTGTGGCCTCACTTATGTGAGGGCACATACAGTATGTATGCAATCTAATTATTTATGTACAGTTTGCCTTTAACATATAGACACAATGCTGCTCTCATCGCCTGATGTAATATGCACATAGCTCATTTACTTTGCTGCTGTAAAACTGGAATGGAATTTTATTATTACTCTTGACCAACTGTATACTGTATTGCACTAATCTCAACCTGTAACCTGGACTGCTTGGAGGAAACAACATTCAGTCATAACACTTATTAAGTGTGATGAGGAATGCGCCTCTTTTGTCCATTGTAACTGTTTTTCCAACCCTGAATATTATTAATATTCATTCCTTGTCTTTTTGCTCACTGACTAGCTCCGCTTCCATTGTCAAACCCCCCCCTCGACTACCCCCCCATCCATCCTCTCCTCTCCATTTCTTTCCTTTCTTTATGCGGGATCCCCATGGGGGAATCCTGTTTTTGCTTTCAAATACGCCTCTCCACCACCCTTCCTCTCTTCATGTGTCCATACAGAGAGGAGAATGTGTGAGAATATGTGCATTAATATATTTCATTAGGCTACTAGTAGCACAGAAACTCCTGAGCACGCAGCGCCAGCTCTTGATGTGCGCCGAGGCTGTTGGCGCCTCTCGTTCTCCAGGAATAGTGTCTTTGAATACGAAGTCTCCAGAGGTCTGCCCCGGGCCTCCCACTCCTATTGTCCTCCTCCACACTGACCACTCTATCTGAGCCTGCAAAGCTGGAGCAAAATGGCATCACCTTTTGTCTTGGCGTATTTATGATTTATGTGTTTGAATGCGTGTGTGTGTGTGTGTGTGTGTGTGTGTAGGTGCGTGTCCATGACCCTTTTTCCACAAAAATAAAAGCGATATTGTATTATTTCGATAAAGTACAATTTCGAATTGTCGGTGTTTCCATTGAAGAGAGTTTAAGCTTCTGAGGCGCAATTCTCGGAATGTCCCGTCTCGCGAGACCTCGCTGCTCTGTAGGAGGCGCTCGTGATGTTTACGGTGTAGTTGTGTTACTTTAAAAACATTCACCTCTCATCGGGCGGTTTCGGGCATTTAGTGTTGGTGTTGTTGTGTGTGTCCCTCGGCAGTCGGCAAGCAGTTCTGACACGAAAGCGAGTGGCCGCGTACTTCCTACTTCCTGTAATCCTAAAATGTTGTTGTTGTCTCCTTCTCCTTCAACTTTTCGAAGGCGGCTCGCTCGATTACACCTCTCTCTCTTTCATGCTCATGACTAGGGCTGGGTATCGCCGCCAACCTCACGATACGTATCACGATACAGGGGTCACGATACGATACGTATCGCGATACATATGTATCCCAATACTTGATCTTCAAGGCGATACATATCCCGATATATTACATTTCTTTACTTATACTTATACATAACAGTCATATGTGCACCTAAAGCAGGGGTGGAAAACTGCGGTCCTCGAGGGCCGGAGTCCTGCAGGTTTTATAGATTTCCCTACTCGTAGTGCAGCTGATTCCAATTAACAGGCTCGTTATCAGGCTTCTGCAGAGCTTGCTGATGAGCTGATCGTGAATCAGCTGTGTTGAAGAAGGGAAATATCCAAAACCTGCAGGACTGCGGCCCTCGAGGACCGGATCTCGCCACCCCTGACCTAAAGGATATGTTTGTTATGCTGACTGATAAAAATGTTTTTGTTCGCAGCTCTTCTGGTTTAGCACCAAGCGGCATGCCTGGTCTAAATGTGTACGCACTGCAGAGCGGGGAGCAGTTTTCACAGACAAACCGGGAAATTTTAATCATAGGCATGAGCCGATATATGCAAAAATATCAAAGTATTAAAATTAAAACTTTAAAATGTGCTTGTTGGAAATATTTGGGGAAATAAAAACAACATTTTTTTTCATGTAACACATTTTATTTCCTTTTTTTAAACAAAATATAGGAAAATTGGTACATTGGTACATGTGCCATGTTAAGTTTAGAAGTAAATAAATGTTGATATTCTTCCTCTGTTTTCATTTTTCTTAGCAGGACACAGTGTCCAATCACTGGTGAGCTATTTTTGCATTAATTGAAGTCAATTAACTTCAAAGACGCTGCTGGTTTTTATTTTTTTAGGTACAATGCAAGCTGCAAAGGCAAACGTTAACTGCCTATTTAAAGATAACGAGCAATATATCGATTTTGACGCCTGCGTATCGATACGTGTATTGTAATGAGGCCCGCAACGATATATTGCCGTATCGATTTTTTTTTAGCACACCCCTACTCATGACGTGCAGAAGCCGATACAAATCACTTCAGCATGTAAAACTAAAATACAAACCCGAAATTAATAATTCTCAAAACAAATAGTAATTGCAAGTTTAATTACAAAATGCACATAAACAACGTGTTACAGTCCTTACCTCCGTGTGACCGGTGTCACATGACTACTAATGCACAAAAAGTGTTTCCATTACACTTTTGCGAAATACTCCTTTTTCGATACAGCTCAAAAACCACCTCAAAACTTTTTTTGCGATATTTGATAGTTTTTTTTTCCGCAAATCCGGTGTTTCCATTACCCGCTTACTTTTGCGTAATGCCTTTTGCGCAAAACTGAGGGTAATGGAAACGCACCTTGTGAGTGTGAGTGCATTTGGGGAGTCCCTTGAGCCGCGTGTTGATTCTTGGCGTGCTAATCAAAAACATTAGGCTTCCCCTCTGCATGTAGTCACCTCCGTAATTCAATATTCTACCTCTTACAGCTAAATCATGCACACACTTTACTGCTTGTCAGCAAACTATCAACTCTCTGATTAGATATACACCTCTGCACAATTATCAGCCTGCAAGCGATTAAAGAGTGTTGCAAATCCTTCACTCATCGCTACTTCCAGGTTAGCCTCCCTGGGTGCTACCGAAGCCTCCAGTTACCAGCGAGACCTCGAAACGCTCGGAGGTCAGCAGAATCCCAGGATCCGCTAAGGTAATCCAATCGCGGCCTAACCGAAATTACATATGCAAAAATCAAAATCAAAAAGAAATTAATTTTCTGCTGATGACCGGGTATGCAAATGATGACTCGATTATGGTGGGCTGGTGCGTTTGCAATTAATAACCTTGGAATCATCATTAACCAATATGTTTAGGAGGAAACTTGTCAGGCTAACCATGTTCGCCATGCCAACGCTAATGCATTAATGAATTGGATTCATTAGAATGAGAATCGGAGTAAGAAAGGGGAAGGGGTGCAGACTTGTTCTTGACTTGAGGAATTTGTCTTTACAACTCATGTTCCTGTTTGTGGATTTGATAAGCATGTGATCGTTCTCATTCCAAACCCTTGACAAATTAGAACAAATATTAATAAATAAATAAAATAGAGCTAGTGAAACAATTATATGCATGAGCAAAGACCATAGTAGGGCTGCAACTAACGATTATTTTAATAATTGATTAATCTGTCAATTTTTTTTTTGATTAATCAGTGACTCAGATTAAAAAAAAATGTCCATCCCTTTATTTCAAAAACACACAATATTTCCAATTGATTTGAATTGACTTATTGGTTTAGTTGGTAACATTATCAGAAAACAAGCAATAATGTTAAATGTTTTTATTTTTTATTTTATTTTTATTACTATTATTAATAATTCAATCTCTGGGGTAATAACCTTATTGATTGATTTTTTTAAAAATTTTATTTTATTATCTGTTCTTATTGCTGCTGGGCATGTAGATTTCCCAGAGGGATCAATAAAGTCAAGTCTAAGTCTAAGTCTAAGTCAAATTGTTTTCCAAAGTAAAATGTCATGCTTTGATTTAACTCAAACATATCACTGGGAAACATTTTCAGAAGAAAAAAAAATCTGTTGAGTTAGATTTTTATGCGGATAAAAATGAAATTGGCATGCTGGTCCCAAAATTTCTTTTTTCTTTTTTTTCTAGCACATCAAGTTTTTTTTCTTCACAGTTTATCCTCCCATCAGATAAGCATCAAACACAATAACCGTCAAGTTGAACACTCCAGAAAGAGCTATAAACGTAAAATTGTAATTGAACTATTTGCACACAATTATAATTATAGCATAATCATACTTTCCAAAACATAATAGTCTTAAATAAATATTGCGACCATGTCTCTTTCTTTCCTATTTCATTGTTTGTCAATATTTGAAAGTTTGATAAAACAAGCATATGAAGTATCTGTCAAGTATTTTTATATCTAAGAAAGTGGCGATCCTATAGTTCAACAACTTGATGTGATAAGAGAAAAATTGAGAACAGTTTTGGAATCGGCACTCAAAAACGAGTTCAAACAGTTGTCACAAACAGGATGGTGCATGCTCTGTTTTATTTATATGGCTAAAACCATCTATTTAAATATTTTCCTATGATTTGAATTCAACCACTGTCTATGTACTGTTGTATTCGATTCAATTCAAGTTTATTTGTAGACCTTAATAACAAAAGAGTCGAAAAGGTCTTCACAGGCTCAACAATTAATTGTCTTGAAAACTCAAAAACACGTTTCGTGGAGGGAAAATTAGAAACCTTGAGAAGGGACCACAGACGGAAAAATTTCCCTTCCAGGATGAGCAAGCTGCAATTGATGAAGCGTGGGAAACTTTTTATTTTTTTAATTTTTTATCACATACTATGGTGCTGTACAATGTTAGTTTAAACAGCAACATTCTGTTGCAATTATACAGACGTACAAAATGAGCTCTTGATTAATTAATAAGAAGAAAAATGCGGACAAAGTCACAGACAAGAGGTAACTTTAATTCAACATTGTGAGAGTCCAAAAGTTATCTTACAGCTCATCAAAAACAATAACAATCTATACAGTAGATTTTTCTTCTTCTCTTTGAGCTTTTGAGTGTATCTGCAGTCCAAGACAAAAAGACGGAGAAAAAAAAGAAAAGAAAAAAAAAACAGAAGAAAAAATAGACACTGGCTATTTGGTTTGCATCTGTCATTTTCGTTGTACAAAACGTGACCAATAATCATAATGGGGATGGAGCAAAAAGTTCCCAAAGAAGCCATTCATTTGTGTACGACAATAGACCTCTGTGGTGTGTTTGTGAAACCGATACGGCTCGGCCCCTCGCGGAGAACAACAACGCAAGCGCTTGAAAACACTCGTCTGTCAGCGGGCGCCTCTTCTCTTCAAATAGTTCCTTAACAAAACCAGAAACGCGGGAAGAAAAGCCCCGTTCTCTCTCTGTCTGTCCGTCTGTCTGTCCAGCAACAGCTTGAACACAAGCACACGCACACACTCACATACAACATAATCGTTAAAAAAAAAAAAGAAAAAAAAAAAGAGGACAGAAATGAGCTCCTGTTTAGCTTTGTGGCGTGAATGGCAGGGATCGGCTACTCAGGTCTGAACTGTGATTCCGCACGTGTGATAAGATTGTGCTTCAACTGTGCTACTTACAATTAATAAACAGCTCAATAAGGTCAAAGAATTTCCTCGAAGCGAATCAAGACATGTCGTCGCTGTTATATTTTCCGATGTTTTTCAATTATGGCTCTTTGTCTTCTTGTGTGTGTTTTGTGCTTTGTCCCCCCCCAAAGTTCCCATGAATTCCTCTGTGGCGAAGAGACAATTGTGGCGAGGCTAAAAACAAAACAAAACTGTACACGTGATTGAATGAAGAATGGGATTGCATTGTTAAGGCATCTAGACTGCTGGTAAAGATTACAGTGACAGAAAACAAGAGTGTGGAGATACAGTATGGAAGCGGGAATAAATAACGTGGGGAAAGGAAGGAAGAAAGAATGCGCACACACACACTCACGCAAAGACAGTGCCACTCAAGAGAAGAACCCATGCATATTAACAGTATCAATCTGGAAAAAAAACAAAACAAAAAGATATATCTTTACAGTATATATTAATGTGTGTATATATTCTTTAAAAAATCTACTTCAACCAAATACTCTGAATAAGATGCTACTTTTTTTGCCATACAATAAACATTTTCATAAGGAAACAAACAAACAAAAAAAAAAAAAGACACGTTTTATTAACTTATACAAAAATAGACAATGGCGTGTTGGTGAGTCCCATACAAAACTAAAAGAAGACACATTTAAATAGTGAGAGACGACAGTGAATCATGTAACAGAACACGGTGGAGTATGTTCACAACACAAACAAACAAAGGTGATGTACAAATACAAGGGATAAATACAGTATTTATAGCGTATCTTACACAAACCCCCCCTTTTTTTTTGTATCCAAAGCCTCGTTGTATCACTAAATCTTCTGTACTGAGAAGCTGCCTTAAGACGTTTTTCAAACTAGAGCTATTGCCAAAAAAAAAAAAAAAAAAGCCAAATGAAATAAACCAGAAAAACGGCTTTTTTTTTATATACAAAAATATATCAAACATTTATTCTAATGTAACATTTGCTTGACTCCTTCAGTACAGTGCTGGCTGGACACACACGGTCATCGGACTTTTCAAGTGTTTACAAACCCTTTTTTTGGCGAAAAAAAAAAAAAAATCACATCATGTTTTTGAAACTCGTGACAAAGCTCCACGGTCACAGTTTTAGTAGAATTCAAACAGTTTAAATCAGAAGTCAACACAAAAATTTTATTGACAACAATATATTCTATGGAGCCCCCACTGGTCTAAACATGGTATGGCGGCCATTTTTCTTCTTGTTGTCGACTGAAATTCACATCACAGTTGCTCAGCGCTCAAATAGTGACCAATCACTGAAACGTCACAAACGTCATTGGTCGTTACTTGAGCCCTGAGCACCTGTGATGTCATTTTTAATCAACAGCAAGTGGCAAAATGGCCGCCACACCAGATGGATTCATGTCCCACAAACACAATATCAATCAAAACGCTGTGTAGACTAGTAAGGGTGCATACAAAATTATTTTAAACAAAATTTTTGTGTTGACTACTAAATAGAAGAGTATCACCATTTCTCTCGCTCTTTTTCCATTTTTATTGTGTGTGTGTTTTTGTTTTGTTTTTTAGCACGCAAGCTAAACACTTAAGTGTTGTTTGTGCACATTACAGTTGGCTTCCCCAGCAATCAAATAAACAAAGATAAATCTCATGAATATGAATCCCCGAAGCTACACTAACTCAACCAAAAGAGAAATGACATGGCAAAGGTTGTTCCGTCTTGTAAATCCCAGTGGAGTGGAAAGGCCTGAGTTTTGAACAGAGTTCTTATCGTCACTTCAGCTCCGGAGTCCAACACGCGCTCGCGTCTTGTTCCTCTCAACATTCTTCTTTTCCAGATCCCTCTACATGGGTGGAACAATCATCCCCGGAATCGCTGCTTGTGGGAAAAGAGGGGGAGGAAAAGTGGGAGGAGAGCCAGGCGGCGGTGGGGGGGGGGTGTAAAAAAGAAAAAGAGAGCGAGAGGTCAGTCATGTGATAGCCGGGTTTCATCTGTCATCGAAACAGCGCCGTAACCCAAATGCAAGGACGCGTTATCCGCTCCAATCCAATCCAAACGTTTTCTTGCTAACTGGCCGCGCACGGACCGCATCGTTCCAGTCTGGCACGGGCTTGCTTCCCAAATACTTTTCATGCGAGCGCCGCCACTGCTAATTGTTAGCAGCTACCCCAAAGTGTGTGAACAAATGCAACATGGCTGACGGAGGCGATGAGATTATGTTTGGCTCATGGAAATGGATCATCAGCCTTCAACATGGTTGGATCATCACACTTGTATTTTGGTACACTTGCACAACCACCGATGGAAGAATTATATAACAAATATCTTTACAAAGATAATGTGCCAAACATTTTTTTTATGTTTGTAATATGTTTACTATTGTGGTTGGAGTTTGCACTACATTACACGGAGAGGTCTTTCTAATATTTATGTAACATTATTAACTAGTTACGTAAGAGTCAAAACACATTATACAGCTATCTATGATGCAGCAAAACAAAGACTTGAACTGGAGGTTGAACAGTCAACATGTGCAAAATGCTCACAAGTCTTCGCCCTCAGTGCGCATTACACCAAAGTTGGAAAACGTCATCCCCATCAAATTTTTTTGTTTTTGTTTTGTCAATTACCTGTTTGCTGGTTTACCACGTTTTTAAAAAGTCCAGATTTCAACAACTGCTAATACTCGCTGTAATGACCGAGCTTTTCTTTTGTGTATTGACGGGACTTCTAAGCAGGGCACAATGTGATTGGCCGCTTACAGAGTTGAGTAAATGAGCTGCCTCTTTGAAGTTAATTGCCTCCAATTAACTTTATTTTCTCCTTCTTGGTGATCGGAGAGTAGAGGGGTTGGACAAAAAAAAAAAAAAGACCCTTCGGATTGATATATTTTTTCTTGAAAAAAAACAAACAAAACATGGTGCCCGCGTGTACTAGTTAGCCCCTATGACCACATGAGTAGCCCATGTGTCATTTCTAAAAATAGCTCACCAGTGTTGGGACATTGTGACTCACTGAGAAGACTTAAAATAAAAAAAAGAATGTTAACATTTATTTGTTTACTTAAAATTTGCATGATATACGTTTCTCAATGTATGAAATATTCAATTTTTTGTTTAGAAAGAAATTAGATTGTGTTCAATGGGGGAAAAGTGCAGTTTTTTATTTATCCAAATATTTCCAAAAAATCATTTTAGAGCTTTAATTTTAATACTTTGATAACTATATGGAAATACAATGGAAGTACAGTAAAAAGGAAGGTAGAAAATTTAAGGAAAAAAATTGTAAAATAAGAAAATTATTACTTCAAATAAGCAAAATTATCTGCCAACAGGAAGAGAAAAATTTACTTAAATTTACCTGTAAGATTTAGAAAAATAAGAAAATAATACTATTCCTATATCAACCACAGCGGTCTTGAAAACAGTATTTTTATACAAAAAACAAGTTATATTGACTTTTTTCCAAGCTGTAATAAATAGAACTATTTTCTTAAAATACATATGTATTTTTTTTTTTTTTTACTCTTGGATAACTTTGCCTTATAAGACATCTTGAAAGTCAAAGAGCTTCATGGAACATAATAGTTTTAATAATGTCCATTTTGGTCGTCTGAAGGGTTCGATGAATACATGACAGTCTGAGCATTATCATCTCTGTAAGGTAAGGGCAGATTTTTTTTTTTCTGTTCCTGCTCTCATCTTGAATCGTGCAGGTGTACCCAATCTGGCCTATCGCCAGTCATGCTTCACTCCTTAAGCCTTTCCCTACCCCCAGTTTTGCACATAAGCCATCACATGGAGGAATTTTTCATCGAAGATATTGGCTTCCTATTGATTCCTCTCTCTCTTCAATCCACTAATTCTCAGGTTATTTCCGAAATGCGTCGGTCTTGTTGGGATTAACTGAATGATGTGTGTGTGTGTGTGTGACTGCGCGTGTGTGTCAGCATGATCAGCGTGCAGTGGCCCCCGGGTCACCGTGTTCAGCGCTCATCAACGCCGACGGAGGAAGCGAGGAAGTGCTTAGCTCGGGGCTCTGATAAAGATTCCCATCCATCATTTCTCTGGCTCGGGATCTCAACACCATGCAACACATCCTGCCTAGACGGGCCGACTATGAGCCATGTTGGATGGAAACGGGAGAGCAGAAATGACCCCTGGTGGCACGGCACACACCTCCCCACGGACGGCGGACGCGGCACATGGCAGGAAACAGGAAGTGAAAACAGGAAATGGAACACATATGCGTTCTCACTGACAAGTGGAGCGTGACAAATAAAAAAAACGAGAAGGAAGGGCAGGGCAGGATGAGCTGCTGCTGTGAACGAGCTGGGTGGGACAGCGTGGGATGGAAAGAAACGGAGGAATGGTGGACCAAAAAAAAACAAAAAAACAAGGAGAACGAGCGGGGTAACATACTTCAGGAGAAGGCCAGGCCCTGCAGGGAGCTGGCTGATGAGTACTTGCTAGAGTCCACAAAAGACTGATCTGAAGTCAGGAGGGATAGTCGGGGATCAAGGAGCGTAGAGGAGGAAATCAAAGGGTGAAGTGGAGGGAGAAAAGGGGTAATAAGAGGAAAAGGAAAAGGTGAGAAATTGTTATTCAAAGGAGGTTAATGTAGCGCTATTGGTGCTCGGCGTAGGGGGACCAGATTTTCAAAATGTAAAACCGGGACACGACAGTTTAGCTGAAAATCAAATATACAATGAATTCTCAACAGGAACTATTCATAAAATAAATGAAATCACCCGTCAATCTGGTGACTGTTACTATTTTAGCTCATGCTATCTTGTTTGCCAGTTCGACAACGCTAAACAAAGGCAATGGACTCCAAACATTATCCAAACATTTTTGCTCGGGTCTGGTGTGATTGGGCTACCAGATTGCATCGGGGTCGCCTACGGATGATGTCACGTTTACAGGATTGGCTGGGAATTATCCGGTTGACGTCGAAACATTCGAAACATTGGAAAGACAATACAAAGTGTTACCTTAATTGCTTAGATTTTTTTTTTAGCAGGACATACTGTATATACTAGGGATGTCACGATATCCAATATTATCATGATATAAAGGTCACAATATGATAATTATCACGATATTGTGATAATTGGTGATAGTAAAAAGGTCAGTAAAAAAAATATGAGCTCATACTAAAAAAAAAAACCTCAAGATTGTTCTTTTGTAAATTATAGCAATGCATATAAGCAACCTACAATCTTTAATAAGACTTAATATTGAGGCACTTACTTACTTACTCTGCCACATATTGACTCGGTTCACAAGCATATTACGTTCCCTTCACCCGACCATTGGCATAGATGTTAAACATAGAAGGCCAAAACATCCCTAATGAAAATTTAATTGCACTAATAAAGTAGCCACCAGAGGGTGCTAGAACTGCACAAATGGAAATCAGCCTGACTTTTTAAACTGATGTGTTCCTTTTAAATATTGTGAACATGACGACGATGATATTGTGGCAGTTTTAATAACACAATATCACAATATTGCCAATATTGTTACATCCCTAGTATATACTACATAGCATAACACACTGCTTCAAACAATTAAGGGAACACTTTGTTCCTTTATTTATTTATTTTTTGATTGAATAATAATAAAATAGATTGAATGGATAATAAATTAGATAAAATAAAAATAAATAAATATAAAAGAATGGAGATAAAATAGCAAATAAATGCAAAAAGAAAAACAAATATAAATTTATATTAATATTAATTAATTTTGTGAAATTAATTGGAATTGTTATTATTATATTATTTATTATATTGTGTTATTATATTATATTATAAATTGAATTTAATTTGTAAACAGCTAAAAAAGGAACCAAACTAAAGTGAATACATTGGACTCGCCCCCTTTCGTTTAAGTAGCCCTGCTGTACTGATGTCATCGGCAGGCGCGAAGGCCACCAATATGATCTGGCAGCCCGATCACATCTGCTACCTATTGGAAGCTGGCTGTGCCACATCATGCCAGTCCCGCATTGTAAAATTGGAAATATGTCGCCAGAATGAGAATATAAACGTGAATGTGAAAGAAAAATAAATTCCCTTTTAATTGGTCTATCGTTTGAGTTGCTACGACAACTGTGTGACTGACATACAAATGGCCCAATCAATTGGCTTGCTGACTGGACTTAAAAAAAACGTAACACCGGGATGAGACCTGTGTTAAAGTGGGATAAAACAATGAGACTGGCGAAAAAAAACGAGGACGTCTGGTCACCCTAGCTTAGCATTCACGGGCAGTGTTGGGCTTTGAAGGTTCCAGTGTGTACACTTGATTTCTCAGCTACCTCGTTCTTACCTTGCAGGCTGTTAGCGGTGGCGCTGGTGCAGGTGGGGGGCGGTGAGTTCTGGGGTCGTACGACGGGGGCAAAGGCGCTCTTCTGCTTGACGGCGGCCGACACCATGTTAGCAGGGGAGAAGGAGAAGATGCCGGAGGAGCTGCTGCAGTTGGAGGGCAGGCTGGTCGACGACGCCATGGTGGGGCTGGACGGGACGACTGGGAGGAGGGGTGGGGGAGGTTGGACGCAGGGCAGGGGAGGTGGGTGGGTGGTTGAGGGGGTGTCAGGGAAGAGGGATGGGGAGGAAAGATGAAGACGGAAAAAAAAAAAGGGAAGAGACGGGGTTAGAGAGAGGGCCGAGGGCAGAGGACGGGCAGACGGGACGAACAGAAGGGGACTGGTCAACGGATGATGGCAGGAAGGATAATAGTTCAGATATCTCGCTCACATAGCGAAACACAGAGACATTCATTTTTGCTTGTTTTACATATTTCAAAAAAATAAATAAATCTGATTCAATAATTCATGCTGTTCTCTATGGAGGACCAAAATTCGAAATAAATAAATGACTAAATAAATAAATAAATGTCTAAAAGTGAAAATAAAAATGAATATAAAAAAAATATAATTCCAAAATTATATCCAAATAAATATATATAAATGGAAATAAATCCGTTTTTATTTTCACTTTTCGTCATTTATTTATTTATTTAGACATTTATTCAATTATTTAGTCATTTATTTATTTAGTCGTTTATTTATTTAGTCACCATTTATCTATTTATGTAGTCATTTATTTATTTATTTATTTATTTCGTCATTTATTTATTTAATCATTTATTTCGTCATTTATTTATTTACTTATTTATTTTGAATTTTGGCAGCTCAAGTCCCAAGTTAAGGTGACGGTAAATAAATAAATGGCAAAAAGTTAAAATAAAAACAGATTTATTTCCATTTATATTTATTTTTTGAGATATAATTTTAGAATTATATTTTTTTTATATTCATTTTTATTTTCACTTTTAGTCATTTATTTATTTCGAATTTTGGCAGTTTTGGTCCTCCATAGTTCTCCACCCTGTGAAGTGGAACTCACTCTTGATTTTGATTGGTCGATGTAACACAGACACACCTGTTGGTAACCCCCCAAATAAAAAGAATTTTCAACTGAAAGAAAACGTGTGTGTGCAACTGCACAACAGGAAGTGGATCCCGAATCCTGCCTTGACAAAGATGACAACACTCACGTTTAATGGAGTCACTTGGGTGCAGGCAGTCGGCAGCCTATTGCAATAGCACCGACTCATTTTCCATTTTTTATTTCCTTGTTTCTTTCTACTTACTTGTATTCCCCTCCACCCAATGGCCATTTCCTGTTTTTTTTTGCTCCGAGATGTATTGTGGGCGAGCATCAACACGATCAGACTTTGTTTTCCCCTCTTGTTTGCCATGCTTAACCTATACCCATGAGAAAGTATAGCCAGCCGACATCCCCTCTGCGATGAATGCTATCCCAGATGAGAAATGGAGAGGAACGAGAGCCGGCGCGATAATAAAGTAGTAGTGGTGCCTTAAGATACGAGTTTAAGTAATACTCACAACATTTGCATCCCAAATCATCTTTCATCATTGAAATGAATAGATGTGCCATTCATTCGTCCCAGCCGCCACCCACCTACCATTTTTTTGGGTTTTTTTAATGCTGCAATATAATTCATTGTGCTGCTCCTTCTGGTGTACTGCCTTGGCCACTGGGAGGCAGTATAACATTCATTCACATACTAACCAATATTACTTCTATTTTTTGTAAGTAATTTTTCTTTGAGGATGAATAATATGTGCCTAGGAGTAGAGTTATTATCTCTGGACGTATTGCTCCACTGTTTGTGTTCAAATATAGTACAGGTCGAAAGTTTAGACACACCTTTACCATTTTTATTTTTGTTGTTAGCATTAGGCTAAACGGACTTGCCTGAGGCAAAAGCGGTGAAGTGAGTTGAATTGATTCGATATCAAATTTGCACTTGCAAGTCAGAGCAAAAAAAAAAAAAAAAAAAAAAAATATATATATATATATATATATATATATATATATATATATATATATATATATATATATATATATATATATATATATATATATATATATATATAAAACAGCTGAATGATGGCCCCATATCTTGAAAAAACAGTAAGTCACTTCTTCCTCAAGGCATCACTATAAATGCGAGAGCTAACTGATTGTTATGGGGAATGCGAGGTTACACGCCAATGGACTATCAGCTCTTAGAAAACTTCAGCTGCAGCCCCAACGCAAGTGACGTCATGGACGCTGTGATTGTTGGATTATGGGCTCCATTTTTGGCTTAAAAACCGGCACAACTTAATTTTCATGGTGGGGTAAGTCTAGCCCCTGGGCATTATCTTATTTTGAAATGACTTGGTCAGAACCATCAAAAGCCGAAAACCGGTCACAATAACGCCGAAGGGTTTTAATTGGAAATTGATTTGGCGTTCTGGTTGGACCAAGGGTGTTTTCTTTTATATACCTGACAATTTGGTGACAGAAAGTAGAGCAGACCCTAGACTGGCTGCAATCAGGTCTAAGTTGTGGCACATTGAATTTTGGTGGACTTGATTGAGGTGCAAGCCGATTGGGGACATGTGTGGTTGTCATTGTGGTGGTATCACACATCAACCACCCGTGAAGGTCTGTCTGCAGTTCCTTATAAGCATACTTTGCTCGCTTTGATCTTCGACATAGACTCCAGCGAGTCTTTTCTCTTTCCAACATGTCAAAGACTGGAGCTTCTCCTGCACTGACGTTGAAAGGAATGAGAGGAGTCGCTTTTTTTTTGTGTTCGCTCCCACAATGGCGCAAACTCCCCTTTCTAACTGCAACGGGCTACGAAAATACCAACAGTAAAGCAGCACTGCAACCATGTGAGATTATAATTGTTTCTATTTCAACCAAACTTGAGCAGTATCATTTTTAAATTGACAGTGTTTTTCTCATATTGTCCAAGGATGATTTCATATATAATACAAGTTTAGTTGCAATAGCCATGCTAAATTCTCTTGTGAAGATTTTTATTCTGAAATAGTATAGCAGGATTTGTGAAAGGTGCTGCACGTGAAAATGGAAGCTTTCTTCACAGTGGCTATTAGGATTACATTACATGGATTTACATTACATGTATGGCAGCGGCTTCCTGCGCTAAATTCTGTCTCCCCCACTGACATCATCCCATCTATCCACTTCTCCGGGGTTTGTCTTTTGTCTGCTAATACACTAAGAGCATTTTCCCCCTCAGTGATTTTACAATCAGCCAAGTCGTATTTCACCTGCCCTCTGATATCTGCTTCTGCCTTTATTGTTGTTATTATCCAACACTTAGCTTTTATGGCCCTTCCTGCCAAATCCTCGCAATAAAGTCATAATCCATTTATGAAGGGGCCTAACTAATCAATTAATGAAAATTGGACCTACAAAGGCAGGCTGAGGGGCCATTGATTGAAAGTGTCTGTGTGGGGGCCGATGAGCCTGTTAAAATACTTGTTAACACCCCGGAATCAAAGAGCCGAAATGGAATTGCTTCTCTAGCAATTAGTTTATTGATTTAATCAAGGGTCTTTAATGTAGAGAGTGAATGTGTGTGCGGTTGTGTGTCGGGGGGGTGGGGGGGCCGCGAAGGTGATCTGCTCCCCTTTGCCAATAAAGGGAGGATTTGTGTTTGACTCTGTTCTTAAAGAAATAGATGAGCCAGCTAAACTGCTCAATTTGCTCCTTGGACGTCAAATTTTTGTGTCCACAGCTCTGGCTCCGCCTTCGGCACCGCCTCATCTGACTCGCGCGAGGGCCGAGCGGTCATAGGCCGGGAAGATGTGATGATGCATTTACTCACTAGCATACGGTGAGTTGCCTGCGGATCCATTGAGGAAGTTGGGCGAGGTGCCCAAGGTTGCCATGCCAGAGTTAGCGTAGCCATTCATGCTAGTGGAGACAGAGCTGTAGCTACCCTGCTGGGGAGTGGAGCTGGGGACATAACCATGAGGGGACACACTGCTTGTAGTCCTACTGAAACCTATGGACAGGGAAAGATGGAGAGGCAGAGGAGGAGGTAGAAGGGAATAGAAGAGAGAAAAAGCTGTTAAGGATGGAGAAGAAGGCAGACAAAAATAAATCCATGCAGCGCTGCCTTTTGAGAGAGTATGCAGAACACCGGAGAGGCAGACGTCTCTGCGATCAAAACCCCTGAGTGGCAGAAAGTGTTAGACATCACACATTTCACAGAACAGCCACCATATTGTGCAATTGACTGTAATGAGGAGATGGAGAGCAAACTAAGATGTTGTTCCTCGTTACTTTTAGCTTAATGTTCCTTGAATTTAAATAGGTGTTATTGTTCAAAAGCCACCATGTGCGCTTAAAAAAAAACAAAAAAAACAGGGGTATAGTTGGATTTGATCTGTGTCCCTCAAGGTGCAATTACACTTATTGTACCCGGGAGGTCTAATTATTGAGCTCCAATTTACTATGAGACCTCTAAACTCAAATGTTCCTTAAGTAAAACAAGTCCCAAAAGCTTTCGAACCTCCATCGAGCATGACGCCTCACGTCAGCAGTCTGTTGGCGAGCGGTATGGCATGTGCTTGCTTTTTATTCGCTCTTATGACACGTTTCAAAAGTAGGAAAGCATGAAAAGAAAAATACACATGAATGTTGTGTCATGTAAACACACTAAGACTTAAGACCGCAGTGTTATAGGATCAGTTAAGCATGATGATGATGATGATTATTATTATTATTATTATTATTATTATTATTATTATTATTATTATTATTATTATTATTATTATGATTATGATTATTATTATTATTATTATTATTATTATTATCCATCCATCCATTTTCTTGACCGCTTATTCCTCACAAGGGTCGCGAGGGGTGCTGGCGCCTATCTCAGCCGGCTTTGGGCAGTAGGCGGGGGACATCCTGGGCTGGTTGCCAGCCAATCGCAGGGCACACAGAGACGAACAACCATCCACACTCACAAGCACACCTGGGGACAATTCGGAGCACCCAATTAACCTGCCATGCATGTCTTTGCAATGTGGGAGGAGAAAGGAGTACCCGGAGAAGACCCACGCGGGCACGGGGAGAACATGCAAACTCCACCCAGGAAGGCCGGAGCCTGGACTCGAACCCGAGTCCTCAGAACTGGGAGGCGGACATGCTAACCAGTCAACCACCGTGCCGCCCATCATTATTTTTATTATTATTTATTTATTTCACCAATGGACCCCCACATATTCACGGTTTGGCAATCACAAATTCACCTATCCACACTTTTTTTTTTTTCTAGAGACTATTAACGCTGCTCTTTGTCACAATTTGCCCCCAAATTTTGACCATTTATGACAGGAACATCTTCCAATTAGTAGATGAACACCTTAGCTGTTTACAATGGTTAACTCCTGCAAGTCTCTCTCCAATAACATTCTGACTGGATTTGGGTTCGAATTTCCTGGTCTCTGTCTGCGGATGTGACGTCATGTGCGTATTGTCTACGTGAGGAACAGCGCACGTGTGCAGTTTCATTTTTTGGCCACAGGTGGTAGTAGAGATTCAAAATTGTTGTTGTTGTTTTTTTTTGGCCTCTCAGCAAAAAAAAGCAGGAATTTTCTGTCATGTGGCATAAAAAGTCTGAAAATTATATTTCTATTTTTGTGGCAAAATTCCATCTATATTAAGTATAACATTTTATATATTGCATTCTAGTCTTGTACGACAACAAAGGTGACTGCCAGCCATAATTACGCCCAAAACAACAACAACAACAACAACAACGACAACGACAACGACAACAACAAAACCATCCAACTAAACAAAATTGTGGCGGCACTGACCGGAGTTTGTTTTGTTAGGCCTAATTACCACTACACAAACACTCACTAGCTCATCAAATCTACAGAAGCCATACTGGTTTTTATGATTGACACCGCTCATGTTTGCTCTAGCTGCTTTGACTCCTCCTGATAGTTTCGCCAAACTAGGACTCTGCATCAAAACCAGTGAAATCTGGAACAGCTCAGTGGAACATCATTAAGCCTTTTTTTTGCGACCGCCAGTTCATGTTGTCACTGCGTGGATCCAGCAGTTTCTGGTCAGTAAATAGTGAAGCAATCATCATGCGAGCACTAACTGCTTCGGTCGGAGAAAGCTTGCGGACTTTCCCACCAGCAGAGGCCGGGAGCGGAGCGGTGGAGGTTTGTAACTCTTCACACTCAATTGTTCATTGTTTTATACCTCAGGAGGAATTCATCATCATCATCATCATCATCATCATCATCATCATCATCATGTTGATGTGTAAGTAAAAATACTTTTACATTTTTGTCCAACTGCTTATGTTGTGCTGATGTTCTAATATGGAAGTGGTTGAAATGCGTTTGCAAATGTAAAACCGTATATTATTTTGGCATCATGCGGTATATTTATGATTATAACCATTAATACAGCCAAAGTAATCACTTTCAATTTGCAGCCTGCCTAGGTCACTAGCTATGAAATACTTTTATCACTACTGCTAACTTCTTTTACACTTGTGGGAAAGTGACTCACAGTCAGCATATTTATTTTAACAGTCATGTCATTTCATTTTTTTTTCTCTACGTTTTAGAAGAAATAAAAAGACCCATACTCATTATAACGATTTCATTTACCATGGCCATAATTTGACCCTCGCACACAATTAACAGTTTGTACCTTTCCTTTCCTGGATCTAAAAGGACTGTTATGTTCTCCAGCTGTCAAGTGTCAAGGGTACAAAAACTTTAAATTTTTATGGTACAACCCCAATGCACCTCTAAAAGTACAATGGCACACTATAGCCACAGCATGGCGGAAAGTGTGAAGGTGACTAATTGTGGCGGGATGGATACATCACTCTATACCTTGTACGTGGATAATGGCTGTCGTGATACAAGCCAAGAGAAATGTTGGGGACAATCTTGGATGGCATATGGGCACTGCGAGATGGCAATCAACAGAATGTAGGAGGAGTGATAAAAGAGTACTAAAACAAGCTAACTGGCTCTTCTCCAACAACAAAACGTAATTAGCGCCTATATTGATAAGGCAATTCGTACTAAGAACTCCTCGAGGTTGTGACGATCTCTTAATTCTCAACGGGCTACAATGCGGTGAACAGTAGGAGCACGAGAAAGAACACTTTGAATATACATCCCTGCTCCAAATGCTGACACAGCAGGAAAAAAAAACAAAAAAAAAACACCTGGAATTGATCACTAGTGTACTCTCCAGTGCAATAGTGGCTGCACTTTAACCATCAAAGTAGCCTCTTGTAGCATAATTAGCACACACTGCGGTAGTAAATAAACCAGAAGTCAAGAGGCTGTTGTTTCCCTCGTAGCAGAAAGACTTTTTGAGGTGATGCTCATTGGAAGTATTGAGACACAACCAGCGGCCCGGTTTTCTCTCCTTCCCTAGATACATGTGATGAATCACCCCTGACTGCACCCACATCTCTCTCTGTCAGACGGGGGGGCCGACCCCAGTCTAATATACACACCCCTAGGACCCGCTCATATTTCTCCATCGTGACTCTCTAGTTTGCCATTCTTTACAATCTCGCCATCTTTCTTTGCCCCATCTGTACCGTTCACTTTTTTGTCCTCACCTGCTTTTTCCCGTTGAACCTCTTTGGCGATCTAAAAAAAGTGTTCACACTGGGCGATGAGATGATGAAATGATGACAATCCTGTCCCCCGTCTGTGTCATCTTCACTCACCCTGATTGGCCGTTTGAGCCACTTCAGACCCGGTGAAGGAGTTTACGGCCATCATGCCGGCGTGGACCGATCCGCTGCCGATGCCGGCTAGCTGGTTGTGCCCTCGCGGCACCGTCGTATAAAGGGCCTCTGCGATGTCCGCTGCTCGTTTCAGGATCATCTCCTGGTCGCGAGGGAGGATCAGAGGAGAAGAAGAGTCAACTCCCAGCGCCTTCGTTTGCTATTACTCGAGTAGCTGTTGGCAATCTTTCGAACTTGAGTGGACAAAAGCCGCAAATCCTTCCATAATAACTGTTACTTGTACTTGGGCTTTTGTGTCACGGAAACAGGGAAATTCAAGCATCTTTTACAGCCAGTTGACAGAACACAAGGTGCTAAAAATGGAAACGCGAATGCTGCTCTGACAGTTTGGATTTTGTCAACCATATTATTTCTATTTTACGACATTTTCACATTGAATTATGGTATAAACCTTTAAAATAATCATGCAGAGGCAATTAGCTCGGTTCCGCGACAGGGGTGTCAAACTCATTTTTGTTGCAGGCCACATGGTAATTAGGTCTTCTAGTTCGATACCACCTATTTTCAGAGCGATACTAGCACGAGTACTTCTTGAGTAGTCACCGATACCAAGTACCGATACCACCAGTACTTTTGTTTTTTTGCCCCCCCCCAAAAAATCTATATCCTCTAACATAGCATTTTCCCTTAAAATCCACCTATAGTTCTCAATATTAAAATTTTCATTAAAATTGTATGAAATTAATGGCAATTTTATATTCTGATTTCTAATTTCTAGTTCTTGATCATAAAACGGCCACAAGTCATGGGTACCAATACCTTAAAATAAGGCTGGTATTGGTACAGATACCGATACCTTGTATCGGTACTCACCCATCTCTAATTTGTAATTTCTTTCTAATTTCACCGTAATGACTGTGAACCCAAACTGCATACACAATAAATTGATAACTAGTTCTGAAATCAGAAGCCAGTAAAAACACCAAAAACAGTCAGTGATATCTGTATTTATTTTAAAAGGGAGATTTACAAAAAAGAAAAAAAAAACATTTGCTATATATAAGCATTCTTTAAAAGTGATTTTAATATTTTTGCAAGAAACGAAGTCAAGAAACATGATTTGTGGGCCACATAAAATGGATGTGGATTAAAGGCTCGTGTTTTGTTTTTTTTACTCTGGCTTTTTTGCAACATTTATGTATTTATTTATTTATTTATTTATTTTAAGATGGACTACTCTTCCTTGGATGAAATTATATACGGTGATCTACTAAACTACAAGGAACGCTTCTGAAAATTGAGGAGAAGGCAAGTTTGCTGGAGGTCAAAATGTGTTTTGAGGACCAAAACAAAAAACAATTTATCACTATCCGCCATTTTGGTTGTTTACTTTTGCCTCAAACGCTTTCAGGTCGGAACTGGGAAAAGTCAACTGGGATAAATCCGACCTTCCTCGAATGCAGCATTAGACCAAGATTGCTTGCAAAGAGAGCATGTGCAGAACACAAGCCAAAGTTTGGTTCAAAATGGGCACCCCGATGCGCGTGCGATGAAGTTTGAGTGCGCTACCTGGTTGTTGTGAGGCATCCCGTACAAGGCTTCGACCAGGTCCGCCGCTCTCTTTAAGATTACCTCCTACAATCAGCAGCGAAAAGAGGAGGGAGATTGATCATGAGTGAGGCAGCTGGAGGAGTTCAGTCACTTTCATTACATTTCACTAGTAGCATTATGCTGTGAATGCAGAACGCGGGCTGCGCGACAGGAAGACGGCGCTGAGAGCAGGCAAGAGGAAGAGAAATGGCTCTGTCCGGGCACTTTGTTACTGGGCTGGGCAGTTTGGGAGCGCACGGGGGAAGATAGCGTTCGCTGTGAATAAAACATGAGCTGCTATCTCTTTATCAGTCAAGCATCTTTTGCATCTTCTCGCTCCTTTCCTGCTGGATCACGTATCCCCCCCTGCTGTTGATCACACATCAATCTAACTTAACGCAACATATCATCAGGCTGACAGGGATACAACTCCCCTCTAAGCTGGGGCACACCTGTCTACTGACCCTTAATGACCCTGATCATGTTCCACGTGAATAGCCCAACACCCACTTTGTGAGACAAATGTACCGTCATTTCCGCACTATAGGGCGCACCTAAAAGCCTTCGATTTTTTCAAAAGCTGACCATGCGCCTTATAATCCAGTGCGCCTTATATTTGGATCGATATTGAGCCGCAACAGGTCTCGCTGTCAGGTGACCCTGCACCATCGGTGACGCGCATGCGCAGAAGATCCCGCCATCTTGGATCGCTAGCTAATACGAATACTTTACCTCAGGGAAAATAATAAAACAGCTGTTTATTCATTTTGGGAGTGAATGGAGTTGTCAGAAAACTGGTTTTTAATCTATTAATAAAGTTTGACTGACCCATATGACTGTTTTGTTGACATTCCCTTTAGCGCAGCACCATCTAATGGATGCATCACGTAACCCCAGCCTCTACTTTAGCGACGTTATATGGAAAAAGTTTTAAAATATGTCATCCATTGAAGGTGCGCCTTATATATTGGAAAAGTTTTGAAATATGTCATTCATTGAAGGTGCGCCTTATAGTGCGGAAAATACGGTAGTTGAAGTGTGGAATGGAGTGGAATTTCCCACATCAAACATTTATCCTTGCATAGTGCTGCTGGTCCTTGTGCTCATTTTCTATCACTTACCCTCCTTTTACCCTCTCTGTTCTTTTCACTCGTTTAGTCCATGTGTGTCTCAAGGCAGTCCTTATACGTGTACGTGTGTGATGTAGACACCTTCAGCCCTACGAAACCCTTTTTAAAAGTTAATGTGCCGAGGCCAGGATATATGCTGGAGGCGCGACAACCAGAAAATTGCAGCCCCCGTTCCCTCCCCTATGCTCCCCTCGTTTCTTTCACTCCCTCCGTCTCTCCCACTCACGCACACATACACACATACGCGCACGCTGTGCGTTATACCCTCCTCAGTGTATCCCTCGCTGTGAACAAGCCCTGGAGCATGTGTGCTCTCTGTTCCGTGACACACCGCCTTTCAATCAGACCTCATATCACACACACACACACACACCCACACAAACTCTCTCTCACACATACACATGTGGAGGCTGTCGAGCACGCCCAGGACATGACGGGAGGGTCAGCAAAGCAATAAAGATTGTAGAGCGCTGTCCGAGGTGCTAAATTCACTCAATAATGGGAGCGCTGCCTCTGTGTTAACCTCCCATTACTAGCACTATCTGGGGGAGGGAAAGCGGTGGGTTTTTGAGAGACGGGGAAAGAGGGGGGGACAAGAGAGGGGCCCGCTCGGCGTGATTGAGAAATGTAGAGGACCCGGCGAGGTAAAGTGGTTCTTTAGTATGTATGCGTCGTTCCTCGCCTGCTTCTCGCTACTTTTCCTCCGTGCCAGATGCCTCCTAGGGATTGCTGGATAGGTAAATGGATGGATGGGGGTGGGGGGAGGAAGAGGAGGCGGGAGGGGAAATGAGGGAAGAGAGAAGCATTATGACACAAACAGATCCCCAGCTGGACGATAGTGTTCATGGAAGATGCGTGAGATGCCGCACTCCATGAAAAAGGCTCTCAGGGGCCTTTATTCTTTCTCGCCATGTTTTTTTTTGGGGGGGGGGGAAACACTGGACCAAAATAAAAGCATGTACTCCATCTTCCCCTCACACTTCCATGTAGGTTAGCTGAAAACTCGAAATTGTCCGTAGGTGTGAATGTGAGAGTGAATGGTTGTCTTTAAGTTTATTCTGTAACACAGGGGTGTCCAAACTTTTTCATTTGAGGGCCACATACAGAAAATCAGAAGGACGCAAGGGCCACGCAATGTTATGAAGAGAAATTGTGTTTTGTCCTAAAAGTTGTACAAATCATTTATTTGTGCTTTTGCATATTTAGAACAATGCTACAATATATAAACCAATTTATTTGTAATATGGCAATAGGGTTATTATAGTTTTAGAATTTTTCATTTTAGTTAGTTTTTATTCGTTTAGTTCTTTAAAAAATGCTTAGTTTTAGTTTAGGTTGTTAGTTTCAGTATTAGTATCAGGTTTTTTTTTAATGTGTATTACTTGCACACAATATTTAAAAAACAGCATGGGAGCAACGTCATCTGAAGGTGCTTTTCTATTGGCTGCTGCTAGATGACATCATTTCTGTGTGACACACTTTCAAACATAATTATTCCGGATTATATCAAAACAAATCTACTAAAAATCACATTTAAAGTCATCCCCAAAGGCTCATGCATTCAATTAATTACCAAAGACTAAAACGGAGGACGTTTGCTGTAATTATAGGTAGTTTTAGTTAGTTTTGTTCATGTTAAAATGTAGTTTCAGTTAGTTTGTTTTATAAAAAGCGTTTTCGTTTTTATTTTATTTCGTTAATTAACGCAAATGTTTTTTTGAATTTTAGTTTTATTTTTTTCATTAGTTTTAGTTAACTAAAATAACCTTTAATGGCACCTGTTTTTCAATAGCCTCCCTTCTTACTTTGACCATCTCCAAACATTTTTTGTTTTGTTTATTTTATTTGAATTGAGTCAAATGCCATTTTTAGCATATGTCGCGGGCCACAAATGGCCCCCGGGCCGTAGTTTGGACACCACTGGTGTAGTGTCATTTTTAATTGTTGATATAGTTTTGGCTAATCACATGAGGCAAATCTCAGCTCAGAAAGTAAAAATCTACCACAGTTTGGCTTCACCACGCACAGGTGCTTCTAATCAACCGGCAGGTAAACAAGCAGGTGCTTCTGCTTAAACGCTTGTTTCCCTGCCAGTTAATTAGAATCACCTGTGGCTGAAGCCAAATGGTGGCAAGGTTTTTACTTTCTGGACCGAGATTTTCCACCACAATGTCTTTTAACCCCATATATACCTGTTGGAACTGCCTACCTGCTTGAATGGTGCCATCCTGGCAGACTTTAACTATAGAACTTTTGAACTTTTCTTCCATTTTGAGAAGTTGTTCAGTTCTTGAGAAAACACTTTTGGAAATGGTTAAATGGGCTTTCACTTTTATAGTGCTTTTCTACCTTCCAGGTACTCAAAGCACTTTAATACTGTCAGCTCATTCGCTTAATGATGACGCGGCATCAGGGGTAACTGGGGGATTTAGTATCACTTCGGTAAACCACTGACCCCAGCGATGGGCACACTGTCGGGCCACAAGCAGCACTCTGAATGACCTCCTGATTAATTATCAACATAAATCCATTAATTAATAAATGAATAAATGAATTAACTAATTTTGTATGTGATTTTCTTGTTTCTGTTTGTTGTCATAAATTGCTGACACACATTTAATATATATTTTCAAAAATTTTGGGCTAAATATGGGAAAGAAATTCCAGAAATAACATAAAAAAAACTAAATATTAAAAATATTGAATAATGAAAAATCAGTGAATATGCACATTCACGGGTGACAAACTGCAATTATGCATCACTTGACCTACAGTTTTAAGTTGTAACATCACCACTAGATGGCACGTCTTTTTTGTACAGTATTGTCCCATCCTTGAATGGTAATTTCTATAGGAGAGAGCCCTTTAAACTGGAATTTTACAACAACAACAAACAAAAAACATAGTATGTGATTATGTTGTTGTTTGCTTCAAACCATTTGTTGTTGAGTTAAGATCTGGATCTACTGTATTTGCCTTGAGAAATGGATCTTGTTCTGGGTTGCAGGGAGCTGGAACCTATACTATTTGGCGTGAAAGGCGGACTACACCCTGGACAAGTCTCCAGTCAATGATGGAGATTCTTGGGAAACTCTTTTCAATATCGGTCTCCACGATAGACCGTGCTGTATAAATCTCCATGGGAATGATTTGTACAATTTGCAATGGCATTCCGTAGCTGTTCATTATGCTCTTTGTGTACCAAGGATTGGACAAATCTTACTAGTTTAAGTGGAAATCCATTAGCATTGGCAAATGAGTTCTAGCAACTATTTAACATGTTGAATGTGACTTGTTAACAATAAGAATTGTTAGCATTTGTTCATGATCTGTTTTATTTGTGTGTAAGCAAATGGAAATGCAATTTTAGGGGACTGTTGACAACCTGGCCACACATACAGCCTCAATCTTCTCTTCGCTCATCTATCCCCTGTCTCCTCTTCTTCTCTCCCTTTCCCATTTTCTCTATTAATCACTCTTTCATGGTCCAGTGCCCCGTCTACTTATCGGTCTCTCGTTAGCAAAGGGATCTGTCCAGAAGCTAAACGCGATTAGGCAGCGCTCCAGAGTCATTCTGATAAACAGATAAATGTGGTTAGCGCCGCGCAGCCTGCCGTGCCCCGCTGCTGTAAGGAGAGACCATTTCCTGGGCGCAGGGTCTCTTCCCGTAAAGTCGGGCCCGCCGAGACGTCAACAGGAAGGGGAACCTGATCCAGAGCAGAGCCTGGTCACTCATTAGCCGGCCCCAGATCCCCTCCCCTGCACCATAACCTGAGCTACTATAAACGCCTGCGATCCGGCTTCCAGCACTCCGGACGATTAGCGACAGCGCAGTGCGGCTGGACGCTGGATCATCAGCGCAACATATGGAAACAAAGCAGGCATTTCCAGGGTTCATTAATAATCTCCTCAACTAAAGGTGCCTCTGGGAAAACTTTGCTCCTAATTTAAGAATCGGCTCGAAAAACAGGCAGGGAAAAAAAAGGCTTGGCTTGCACTGAATGGGCGCAAAAAAAAGTTGCCAGTGTGTGCCCCTCTAATGATTGAGGCCAACCGTTGAGAGGAGTGTGGTCAACAAACTGTTATTACCTAATAAAGGCACAAATCAATAGAGCTGAAATGAACAACTGGGCCTGCCAGCTACTGCTGTTCATTTAGAGGAGAAGGAGACACCGCAGAGCGAGGGAGGAACAGGAGGCGAAAGAAGCGAGTTTGTAGGGGGTTAAAGACATCACCGGGACAAGTGGCGTATCCACCAGACATGACACACAGCCACGGACAAGTGATTTCTTTATCTTCCCTCTACATCTACCTGGGCTCTCCATCTCCACCACACGGTGACGTTTTCTGTGTGAGTGTGTGTGTGCCGAGACGTGTGCATGTGCATGCTGCTCTGTGAAAGCGTGTGTGTTGGAAGTAATAAAGTCCACCCGGGGTTGACTTCGATCCACTGACCCAGCAGGAGGTAAGACTGGACAGCTATGATGGATCACCTAACCTCCTTCTGCCTCTCTCTCTCTCTCTCTCTCTCTCTCTCTCTCTCCTCAACCTCCTCTCGCTCTCCCCCCCTTTTCCTTCCCACCATCGCTCCCCCTTTGCCAATCTAAACGACCTTACGCACAGCGCCAGCATGAATAGAGCCGCTTGTGCGTTTTCGGCGCAAAATAAACTGCAGAAAATGACCATGAGCGTGTCATAAAATGTTAATGTTCACGCCGCAAAAGTGTCTCAGTGTCCAGGGTATACAGTCATTTGTCTGTATGTGAGGTCATGCCGCCCTTGTGGCGTGTATATCCGCGCGCCGTATGAAACCGTAGAAGACGTAAATACATCTCGGTATCAGCGTTACCGAGACGAATTTGCCGCGCAGTAATTGCGGAGCGACGCTGAGCGCGGGCAAATGAGAGGCGTGGTGGGTGCGCGGGTACCTTGGGTAATCGCTCCTGGTCTCCGGGGTGTCTGGGGATGACCTTCTGTAACCTCTGGAAGCCGTAGTCTATAGTGGGCTCGTTCAGCGCTGAGCACAAACAAGAAAGGACAGATGGGAAATTCAAAATGCTTGATTCCTAGTCATGAAAACACGTGTGTGTGCTTTGATGAAGAAGATGAATGAGCGATTTGGCTTCTGCCGTCGAAATGACTGAATTAAGCGCGGGGCGAGCATGAATATCGCAACGTTTAGGGTAGACGTGCAGAGAATGTGGGTGTTCTATTTGTCCGGCGTGCGCCTTTGTTTGCTTGTGATGTAATGAATCTCTCTCTGTCGCCTGCTTTGGCGCTTAATAAAAAGCCGGGATTGAGTGTATTTTTGAGCATGCATGTGTGTAAGTATGTGTGTGTGTTTGGGCGAGTGTGTCCTGTGGTCCTGCGTTGATCAGCGACTAATATAAGCAATTACAGAGCCGAGTTCCAATATAACAAAGGCTTGATCGCTCCGGGGAACAAGCTAAACACACACACGGGTACACGCACACACGTATACTGTGTATACAGAGCGAGTCGGATCATCCAGACAGCAGGCAGAAAGCACTCGCTCTGTATGCTGCGGTCGCGCTACTGTAATTGAATATGAGAAGATTTACCATGAATATTTAAACATTTGAATAAATACAATGAAGATCTGAGGCTTACAGTACAAACACTTCAGAGGAGGATTGTTGGATAAATGCTCTCCCCATATAATTAATTCCTAATGTACTCTCTTGATCCCCTTTCTCTCTCCGCCCCCTCAAACAACCCCCCTGCCTCGTGCAGGTTGCCCAGGGGAGTTCAAATAGGGATGTTCGATACCACTTCTTTCAGATCTGTACTCGAACTATATAGTATAGTCACCGATAACAAGTACGAAAGACCTATATATAACAATATAACAATATAGTATTTTGTCTTTAAATAGCAAGGCAATTTTCTACCTTGAAATAAAGTGCCTGATACTGATACCTGGTATCGGTACTCGCCCATCCCTAATGGATAACAGCACGGATGGACTGCAAACAAAATTGGTCAACAGGTGGGTGGAGGTTGTTTTTTTTGGGGGGGGGGTTCAAGGGGGATGCGGACGAGATGATGGACATGTACTGAATCGTTTCGTCAACGGGGGGTGGCTTCTGACATCCACTGATTATTATTCATCCTTGGTCACCGGGGGGAGGGAGTGAGCACAGGGGCCGATTAATATTTACCAACACTGGAAGGGGGGTTTTGGGGCTCCGGGGTTGTCTGGGATTCAACCGGCCCAAAAATGGACTGGCTGTTCAGGAAACTCCCCAAATTCCCAATTGGTAGTCTAGCCCTGGATATCAGTCTTGACTAGTTCACTGCCATTGCTTCTGTAAAGAGCTTTTGTGTGGCCATAGAAATTAAATTATTAATTTCAAATGTGCTGTTTTAAACTTAAAATTATATATACATTTCTTGATTAAAACAGTGGTCTAGTGGTTAGCACGTCCGCCTTCCAATTCTGAGGACTCCGGTTCGAGTCCAGGCTCCGGCCTTCCTGGGTGGAGTTTGCATGTTCTCCCCGTGCCCGCGTGGGTCTTGTCCGGGTACTCTGGTCTCCTCCCGCATTCCAAAGACATGCATGGCAGGTTAATTGGGCGCTCCGAATTGCCCCTTGGTGTGCTTGTGAGTGTGGATAGTTGTTCATCTCTGTGTGCGCTGCGATTGGCTGGCAACCAGTCCAAGGTGTCCCCCACCTACTGCCCAGAGCCAGCTGAGATAGGCGCCAGCACCCCCCGCGACCCTTGTGAGGAATAAGCGGTCAAGAAAATGGATGGATGGACATTGCTATTTATTGGCATTCCAGACAGAAATGTCACTTTTAGTCGTTGAGTGTTATTTAAGTCGTGGATATAAAAAAGATGAAATTCCTGTTCAAAACAGTCACATTAAGGCTAATTTCTGGAGACAAATGGGTGATGCGGTGGCCTAATAAATCTGCTAAGTACTACATGTGAGGGATTGCCTTATGTGTTTGTGCCGTCCGTCTGTCTCCCCTGTGGGTCACAGCTTGGACGTTTCCTGGGGGCCGATGCCCTGCTCGCCTCACATCTGAGCAGCCAGGCTGACTAGGCGGCCCCTAGAAAAGAGGCCCCCAGAGGCTATGAGTACAAGCTGTCCTGCTGGACCTCTAGCGGCTTCCGCGCGGCTCCTCCCCGAATGTTTCACTCCAACACAGAAGCCGACAACAAAGCAAAGTGAATTCTCTTTTTTTTAATGGCACGCGCGCATGTCGGCAGGATATTTCAATCTCACAATGGAAATTCCTGCCCTGACACACACCCAAGTGAAAGCAAGGAGAGGTAACAGGCTATGGAGTTATATTTGTGGCGAAAGAAAATAGCTGCAGTGGAACCGCGGAGGTCAAACGCAATCCGTTCTGGGACACTTGATCTCCAATTTGATTCCAGAACTTTCCCATAAGAAATAAGTGAAATTGAATTGAACACTTGCCAAAGTCAAACTATAGCGCTCATAAAGCACAATATCATCTGGACAGGAAATGTTTGAGGGAACATCTGGATAAAAAGTTAACAGGAATAATACATTCATCATACTTTTAACTTATGACTAATGCTGAGAGAGAGAGCGTAATAAAAGTTCTCATTTTAGAATGATATAAACAAAAGTTAACATCAAACCAAGACAGTTTCAAACATTTAAAAATAAATTGTAAGGCACATTTGTCCCAAAGGTCTCGGGCGAAGACCACATCTTACAACTTTTTTTTTTTTTTTTTGTGTGTGTAATATTACAGTTGAGCTTGTATACTGTTGTGTGTAAGGACAAATATTTGACATTACTTCCCCATTCAGTAACCCTCTAAAGCTGGGTTTTAAAACTCGTGGCGTGCGGGCGATTTTGCCATCTCGTTGCCATTGCCGTTTTTTTTTTTTTTTAAACACTTATGGGCTACCACAGGCCAGACTCATTACAGCTTTGAGCAAAAGGTAATTCTGAAGTGTCACCAAGTGGAAGGAAAAGATATCCACACTGTCACCAAGTCCAAATCTCGTCTTTTTCAAACCATGCAGTGATGAGAAAAGTTGGCAACGACAACGGCCAATTTCAAGAAAAACAGGAGACAGAATGCTTTTGTTGTTGTTGTTGTTGTTGTGCACAGGGGCACCCCAGCATGCACAAAGAAAGTTGTGGTGTTCAAGAATTCCGATACTCAACTCGACATGTTAATGAGTATGCAAAGTAGCGGGGAGATGAAGGAGAGGACTGGCTCACCAATTGTGTTTATGTGCTGAAAACTAGTGTTGTTCCGATACCGTTTTTTGGCTCCCGATACCGATACCGATACCCAGCTTTGCAGTATCGGCCGATACCGATACCATACCGATACTTAAGGTTTTTTTTCCTCAACATGAAAAAGCTGTCCTGCCATTGGTTCAGAGCATTCAAGGGCCAATAGGATATCTTAGATCGGCATGCAGTGAACATGTCGCATACCAGTGAATGTCGTGCACCAGCAAGACACAAGATGCTGCTTCCAAAATCCTATATTAGCGTTGGAATTAATGGTATCGGCATGTTACTTGTGAGTAGTCACCGATACCGATACCACTGTTTTAATGCAGTATCGGCACCTCTGCCGATACCAGTATCGGTATCGGAACAACACTACTGAAAACCATTTCATGTTTCGAATTGTTACTAAGATTGAGACGATTGGACTAGTGGTGCTGTTTATTTTTTTTTTAAATACTTGATCCCCTTTTTTGTGGAATATTTGATGCAGTCCAGATGATCTCCACCGGCTCCCACATAAGTTGAGTTTGAGACCCTTACTCTAAAATCTCCAGAGGCAGGATTTGCTTTCTATTAGGCCTGTGGTATCAGGTAATTGCTCGAACAAAATCCTCACATTTGTCTGAAAGGCTTTTGTTGTTGTTGTTGCTGATTTGCTTTTTATCAGTTCTCCACAATGTGGCAGATGAGTCTCAAATGAACACTAACAAATTCAAAAACTCCAAAATATAGAGAGATAGCCCCTATAAATAAAGAGGCAATCTAAGTAATTGGGAGAGGAAGTCACATTCTCTGCTTGTTTTCAAGGATCATAAAGCAGAAGAGGAGCTACCTGGCTTGTTTCTCTTTGGGGATTTTCGACTCATACATCTCTTTTCGATATTTCACATTGGGAATTAATGCTGGAAGAAAACTCGTGAAGAGCACAACTGGAAAGCGTAAGCATGCAGGTGCACTCCGGGATTTCACGGCATACTCTCCTGTACAGGTATATTTATAATCTTAAGCTGTCGCTCTCCAGAAGAGCAAATCAAAGCCAGTAAAACATAAATGCCATAAATAAATGAATAGATGAGCAACAGCCCTGGACTGGAGGGATTCACCTAGCAATCACCCACATCAGATCAGATCAATGCTCATGGAAATTTCATGAAGCTTAGAATCTACACCGCTTCATATTTCACTATAATAACCCGCAGAGCCGCAGGGGGAGAGGGACTGAAGGGGGTGAGCGGGTAAAAGGAAGAGGGGAGGAAGACAGAAGTGGGATGGAGAGATGGAGGCATGTGCTGCAGGGGAGGAGAAAATGGGGGGGTGGCGGGGTTCTAGGAGGTGGAGGGCCATAATTGAGAGGTCACGTCGTCGGTTGTTACCAAGAGTGGAGGAGGAAAAGATGGAGGTGAGGAGGGGCAAGTATTCCGTCCACTAGTCTTGCGTTGCAAGTCGTACTTGCGAGTTTAGGTAATTGGCTCTGAGGCTGGTGTTAGCATCTTCTCCGGAACCTCAAACGCTTGGTTAGGAGCTGATCATATCACAACCCCGCGTCTCTCCGTCTTTCTCCCTCTCAACTCATTCGTACCCCCCCCCCCCCCCCCCAGCCCAACCCCACCCCCCCTCCCTTCTACAGTCTCCAGTGCTCAGGTGTGATCTCATAAGCGCTGCTTGGCGATCGATGCCGCCAGTGGCAGGGGGTTCAATAGCCCTGAATTACGGCTTCATTTCTCCCCCCCCCCACCCCACCCCACCCCTACACACAGATGAGAGCTGCCCCCCACACCCACCACCACTACGCACACACCTCCTACCCTCTACTCGCAATCCAGATCAATACCTTACAATCTAATTTTTATCCATTTTTCCATAAACCCCGAGATTGCGTTTATTTGGAGAATCCGACAAGCTAAATAAAGCATTGCTTGAAAATGTCAGGGAGACTAATGCATGGCTGGAAATTCATACAGAGAAAACAGATGAGTGGAAGCTTTTTGCTCTTAAAGCAAAAGGGAGGGAGAGAATGGGAGGAGGGTGGGGAGGAGACGGGTGCTAAAAGAGTCTACAAATCAATTGAGGTATGGAAGCTACTACAACCTAAGCTCTAATTATCTGTTGCAAAAAAAGCACAAAAAAAAAAAAAAAGCACATGTCGACAGTTAACAATACCTGACAGCACCGATCCTCAGTGGGAGAATGCAAATCCTGGAAGTATGGATGAAAAGTGTGCGCTTGAATTAAGATACAACAAAACACAGGGAATCATTTCCCTGGGTGAGCGCTGCTCATTTCAGCGGGGTATAAAACAACCTACATTCCAAATTCATTTACATCATCATCATCATGGAGCAGATGCTAGCGTAATAAGAACTGAGCATGCTAAAGAGGGAAGACAAGCCACATGGTGCAGAAAATTAATCTCAATCTCAAATAGAGGTGTGAATTTCCTTGCGGTTAAGACGGCGTGAACGCGAACGTGTGCTGCTATCTCAGCTGGCCCTCCGTCTCCAGCTGGAGGCCAGCCGTTTTAATCAACAGCAGGCCTCTGCCCAAGCTCAATAAAAGACAGCATTCACAAATAGGAGCAAGACAAGTAATTGATCTCCTCATGCTTGCACCCCACTTTTATTGCCAGATGACTACATGCCGCAGTCGGGTGTCGGGGATGCGTGCGGTTGTGCTCCTTGTATCGCGTGTGCATATGAATGAGGAGTATATTCTCTGTTTGGGTAGAAAGGATTTCCACTCTCATTATGTTTCCTTTCGCGCAGGCATTATTGATGGATGCCTGCATTGGCACCTGCACTGTCTAATGAGATCCAATACAAGAGCCGTATCAAAAATTCTGTCGCAACAATGATAATAATGTTCGGTTTTGATTGACATTGATGGCAAAGTCGTAACTTAACAGTATGCTTAATAGTGCAGGTGTAGTTTGCAGTGGTGTAGGACTACATTCACGCAAACTGAGAGCTCTTTCCTCTATTTTGGTGACCTCATATTGTATATGGATTATGACAACATATTAAAAGCTCATCCTTCATTGATGGAATACAGTACAACTTTTTTTTTTATCTTAGAGGGCAAGATACAGAAAAAGGGACATTTTGATACAGTCTGACTGTATTTTACATGCTAAAACCAATCAATCAAGAAGTTATATACTATAGTTTAGCGTTGTTTGTTTTTTTAAAAGTTAATTTTAACATTGTTAATTTGGGGTGGCCATAGCCCTGCATCATTATAAAATAGATCCACCCCTGCCCTGAGCAGATCAGAGTACAAAGATGGCAATTTTAGAGAGACATGTGACTCATTGAGACATCTTCAACAGTAAGAAGATAATATTTTGTCTATAAGTAATGTGATAACTTCATTATTTCTTTTAATGAACAATTATTTTAATTAAATGTTCCACCTGTTATCGAATTAACACGACATAACCTGTGCTCAGAAAATGGGTAACGACCAATCATGGCTCAGTTTGCAAACACAATACAGGTGAGGTCATTACCTATTTTCTCAGCACAGGTGATGTTATCTTCACTCGACAGTAAGTGGGGAAATTTGTTTTTGAAGTTATTACACATTCACTGCCATAGACGGTTTTAGACGTCGAAGATTTTATTATTTTTTTTCCTGGACTGGCAGTGAATGAGTTAAATGTACATGAAAAACAATGAAGTTAATTCTGGGCAAAATGTTTACTTTTTACTGCTGAAAATGGCTCAATGAGTCAAGTATTGCTTTTAAAGCTTATCTTATCATAGTCGAACATTAACATCATAAAGGAAACATTATTTTGCTTCTGAAACAGAAATATCTTTATTCATGAGGCATTATAAAGAGAAATGTTGATAAGGGGTCAAGATAATGGCTGGATGGATGTTATTACTATTTTAGTTCTATACGTCATGTTTCTAACTCTTTTACTGCCAGACGTTATAAAAAAAAACAAAAAAAACTTTGATATGCTATGCTTGATTGGCTTTGATCGTGATCAAAAAGAGATACAATGCTTCCATCTGCTGGCCATAGTTAGAGTGTTTTTGATTCCACAACCCATTGACCAGGCAGTGCTGCACATAGATGTTGCACTGAGAAAAATAAATAAAATAAAAAAAACTTAGTTGACGTCATTTAACGTTTATGGTGGCATACGTTGTAATTTTACTGATCGTTATTACACATTTTTGGCGGTCCAAGAGTTCATAGTTGTCAGGTGCATTGTACATATACAGTATGTAAAGTATTCATCATCTGTCATGATGATTTCAAATCACCGTCTATCAAAAGCTTGTATTAAAGAAATATATATAATGTAATGTAATAAAGCTTGTAAGCTTGTCCATGCAAGCGGCTTTTTACTGAAGCATCAACTTTGGTTTCCTTCCACTGTCTGGATTTTGTCAAATAAGCGGACAACTTTCCTGCTCGTAAAACTCATTTGGAGCCCAGAAGCAAAGCCGAAGCGAGATGTCACTCGTCATCTCGTCTGGTTTCAATTCACTTCTTGACTTTTGTCTTTTCCCCTCACTCCGCCTGTTCCTGAATGATGCCTCCTCCACACCTAATATGCAGCCAGCAGTGAAAGACGAACCCCTAATGTTTGTCCGTGCGTGTGCGCTGATGCCTTCCGCTGCATGCGGCGCCGGCCTTAATGTGAGCAAGCGGGGCCTTTTAATATCAGCGCCGACCGGAGTGGAAGCACTAAGCAGACAAGGCTGCATACTGAGGAGGGATGGATTGCCTTTTGAACGACAGGGGCGATTCATCAATTTTCTCAATCTGTGGCCAGCACCTCTGCGCCACGCACAAAAAAAAAAAAATAAAAATAAAAAAAAAACGCGCGCAAGTGACACGCATTATTATTACCGCCTTATATTGCACGGAGAAAAGAAAAGAGAGCGCTTGGCTGATGAATGTTATAAAGACAGCAATCCGGTGAAAGGTGATACCTCGGCCAAACATGTAAATGCATTTATACAGGGTCGACAATTGGGTGCGGGGCTGCGGTGGTAAGCAATGACCTGATAATAAGAGAGAGCCAGAGAGATTAGGGGCGGGGCGGGGCAGGGGGGGGGGGGGGGGATCTGAGCCCCAGAGGTGGGTAAGGCAGAGGGCAGAAGCGGGATAAGGGGATAAAAAGACAGAGGAAGAGTAGAGAATGAAAAAACTTTCTTTTATTCTTATCAGTGGAGAGCTTAATTGCCTTTGATGAGTCTAATTGGAGCTTTCTGAAGTCTAATGGCAGAGGAGTCCTCAGAGACAGCGGAGAACACATTACAGTAATGGCTTCTCTCCCAATCTCTTCTCCAGCAAAAGTCCCCCTCTTCATCTCCTCCGTCCCGGACTACCACTGTGCCCAATGTTTGTGTTTATGCTGCCACGCGCGCCTTCTTGTGAAGTATCAATGAGCGGGACTAAGAGAGGCAAGCCTATGGATGCTGGAGCGCGCGCGTGTGTGTGTGTGTGTGTGAGCGTTTTTGCAAAGTAGCAGTAGCAGCAGTATTGGGTAGTGTTGACTTAATTAGGTCTGTGTGCTGCTCGCTTTCCCTCTCCTCAGCAGAAGTTGATTAGCACTGCCAGCTGTCCCCAATGTAATTCAGGGTGCGCGCGCGCGCGCGCGTGAGCGCCATATACGAGCGCATGCGTGTCTGCGAGCGGGGGGACCGCGTGCGCGTGCGCGTACGCGCGCTGCTGCCAGCTGCCACGCCGCGCTGCCAATCCTCCATGATTAGTACCCACTGGCAACTGGGCTCAAACTGGTGCCAAACAGACCCAGGAGGGCAACATGGCCCATGGTAATCCACCATCTCTCTCTCTCTCTCTCTCTGCCGTCCTCCTGTTCCCATCCACCTCTCAATTGCTTTGTTCCTCCAAATGGTTCGCCCGTAAAGCTTTTGTGGGCGGATACAAGTGGCCTCTGAGAGTGCAGACTGTGAAGAGGGCAAAGAGCAGAGTGGGATCTCTGCCTTGACAGTTGACTGCATCGCTGTGAAGGTGCCAGCGCTTGGCAAGTGGCATCATAGCCTGCGTGTGTATGTGTGTAGGGATGTTCGATACCACTTTTTTTCAGACCGATGCCGATACGCAGACCCTCAGTACTCACCGATACCGATACCAACTGCCGATACCAGTAGTACATTTTGACAAATAAAAAGAATCACTAAAAGATATTTTCAACTCATTCACTCCCAGCCATTTTCACATTTCGCAATCCCGTTCGCTCCCGGCTGTTTTACTGAATTTTGACTGATTTAGCAAGGCCCACAGAATATTGTGTTCTATTGCTAAAAAAAAAAAAAAAAAAACATGGAACCTGTCAAAAGAAAGATTAAAGTCTCTTCTTTCATCAGGAAAAAAAAAGTATGTTTCTATCTGTTTCCGTTTTGTAGCAATTAGCATTAGAAGAGAGCTAAGTTTCATCAGTTTTCACAAATCTATTTAAAATTCTAAGGAATTTAGCTTTTTTTCTCGATGGCCCTGGTTGATCTCCTTTGCTCTGCTGCCACCTGCTGGCCGTTTGTGTAATACCATTTCTGCAACCGTTCTTTGCAGTTGAGAGGCTGCATCAAAGCCTTCTGTATGCTCTAGCATAAAAAACAACAACCCAAAAAACGTATAAATACGTCTTTGGGACACTTAAAACATTTTTTTAAAAAAACGTATTTACACGTTATTGGGAGCAAATGAGTTAAACAAATATATTTCCTTTAATTTTGACCAAAAAAACAGCACAGTCACTCTTCAATAGTCTTAAAGCTCAAATTAAAACACAAAAAATGCTTTTTTTAGTTTAAGATTCACAATTTTGAAGTATTATTTCCAAACCGGTGAAGTTTTGGTGAAAAATTGCTGCAAGCTAGCGCCACTTACAGGCAAGGAGGACTCACTTAACGTCCTACCCTTCTGCCATCGGTCGCTTGTACTCGTCTGTGTCACGAGTACTCGAGTACTTGAAAAAAGGCTGGTATCGGCCCGATACCGATACCTGGTATCGGTACTCGCTCATCCCTATATGTGTGTGTGTGCTGAGCTCCCAGTGGATGACCTCTGCTACATCTCACCTGTTGAGATTCTTCAACGCGCCTCTATCGGAGCCAAGAGACGCGGGGGTGGGGGTGAATTCATTCACAGGGGCAAGTTTTGAATAAGTGAATGTGACAAGGTGAAAGAGTGGAGGGCTGGGAAAAGATGGGGTGTTTATGCATACGCTTCCCACATGTCTGGCGCATTAAAAGCCTGCACACACACGCACACACAAACCTACACACATTTATAGGCTTGGCAGAGTTGAGGTTTGTTGGACAGCTCTGGCATGGCAAAGTCTGCCCACCCATCTGCCCTCTGTCTTAGTAATGCAGTTAGTGTCAACGCTCCCGTGTGTGCCTCGACTACCTTCACACATATACGCTCGCTCGGTTAAGCCAACTTGCCCGCCTTTGCCGCAAGTATGCAAACACGGACATGGATTCCGTCAATGTACAGTAATTAAAAGACATACAAACGCACGCCAGGGAGGCGGCCAGCGCGCTTCGCACAAATGTGATTTTTGTCAAATGTTGGCACTTCCAGCGGGGGCTTACACGCTAAGTCCATCAGTAGTTGAGATTACAGACAGATTTACGTGATTCGCATTCTCCCCGGAGACCCGTGTCCACGCGTCGGTTAATCACCGCTTCACATTCACTCTCTGTGCATGCTCTTTTCCAACGCCCGGCTATAAATCTACAGCGATGCATCCTGATGTAACGCTCCTGCTCTTCACACCGTCAGAAATCACCGCTCTCTGTATGGATCGCGCTCCCGCCGTATCCCGCCTTCGACAGGGTTAAATCGCAATAATCCCACTAATCAAAAGGTTAAACCTCCCCCTGACCTTCACTTGCTTCATAAAAGACAGCAAAACGCATTCCTTCCCCGATGTGTCAGTTTTGCTAGAGCATTACTCTTAGTCATGCTAATGTTTTTTTTTTTTCTTCCCCGCAATTAACCCAACAAGATCAATCACCTTGATACTGTAATCAACTTCACTTTAATGGCACATTTTTTTTTGTTGTTGTCAGAACTGATAAGAAGCAAAGTTGCATTACGCTATTAGCCAGCAGATCAGTAGATCCCCTTTAATTACACGGTAAACCGAAAGAAACGCTTGTGTACGGGTGATACCTGTGTAGATGAAGCGTCCAGGTGTGCCTTTGCAGAACTGTTTGGATTTGTAGGACAGCGTGACCTCCACCACCCCAGGGATGTGTCTGGGTGGAGTCTGCACTCGGATGGCATGTGGGGTAATCAACTACGGGAAGGCACAAAAGATTATTAGGATTAACTTTAATAACTGGCAATTCAATATTACATGTTTTGCTAATGGGAATGATCATGAAGCAAATGTCGTATGATGTCAACACAGTTGAAACAAAAAGTCATGTCAAAGAATTGTTTTTTTTTTTTTCCTTTTGTTGGAAAAACAAAGAAAAACTTCAAATTTGGAAAAACAATCTTTTGATTGGACAACAATATCTATGTTACCAATGGCGGTTAAACTTAGAGAAACACACATTAATCACACACATTAATAATTAAATAAATTAAATATTTCCATAATTTTCTTGCCCAATGCAAGATTCAGTCTAAATCTATACAGAGGCGTGTTAGACTGAGTTTTGGTATTTTCAAAACTGGCATTTTGTGCCATTTTGGGCTTGAACATAGCCAACTTGATTTGCCACCAATCCAAGTGGCCCCCCTCATTCCCATTAAAATAGCTGCATGAGAGGTGCAGCCCTTGACATGGCAGAAGAAGATACTGCTCTAAGGAACTGCGGGCAGACCTCCATGGGTAGAAGATATAAAGTTAGACAGGGCGATCATAGATCTGCGCTGTGAAGTTGGTAGCTCTTTGAGACTGCCTTCCACCCTGGCCATTTGAGTAATAACTACCATTTCTTCAACCGTTCTTTGCAGTTGAGAGGCTGCATCAAAGCCTTCTGTATGCTCTAGCATGAAAAAAACCCCATAAACAACGTATAAATACGTCCTTGGGACACTTAAAACATTTAAAATAGAACGTATTTATACGTTTTTGAGAGCAAATGAGTTAATGCTTATACTGTATCATACAATGTTGTTTTTTTGTTTTTTAAGCAGATTAACGCTTCAGTGTTATGAGTAATTATATATGATAAGCCTCCTGCTTTTCATCTTTCGTCTTTTGACAATAGATAGCAAGAAAAAAATGACAACTGAGTGCTACTGTAAGAGATAATGAGACAGAATTTCCCGATATCGGTATTATTTTGATCAGTTAAGCTTCATATAAAACAAGCCCTTAGTTTTAATAAACTTTTTCTTTATTACCATAATGTTGTTTTAAGTTCTACACATCACTTCTATATCAGTTTGCTCTTAAGACCTGAGGTGAGCCAATAAAGCCCAAGGCGATGTCATGCTAAAGATGGTTATGGCTGCTGACACGGATCTTTACAGAGGACTTCAAAGGTAGTTATGTGTATGTGAATTTAAAAAAAAAAAAAAAAAAAAAACTCTCACTGCAAACATCTATTATGCCGCATAAGTAAACGTATGATATGCTCATCCTCGCTGCCCCCGTGTCTCTGTGTCTGTCAGCGTTGGCTGTCTCGCTGCCGTTAGCTTACATTAAAGCGCCGCGGTGTCTTTAAGAGGCTCACTTAGCGCGGCTGATGGGCCCACTCGCCGTGCGTGCGTGCGTGCGTGCTGAAGGCTCTTTGAAGGAGGAAAGCGGCAACAAGACAAAACACAGACGAGACCTCACTGAGTGCTCGTTTTCCGCATCCTGCGTCGAACTAGCACTCAAAGCTAGCGGCGCTCAAAAGCTATCAGTGCTCCTGCCAGCGTGCAACGCGTGTGTACGCGCACGTGTGTTGTTCAAACCGTCTCTTTTTATTGCTCACTTAACTAGGCTTTCATTCTGCCATTGTCTGACCCCCACTCACGTTCCGGCGCGATAATATAGGAGCTTTTTATAGAATAATTATTTTACTAAAGCGAAAGCTGTTTCACTGTGCCGCTCGCTGACCTTCAATTTCTCACACATTTACATTTTTGTTATGTGGCAGATGCTCCTTGCAACATGATTCATAACGGTGCGGCGTGTATGCTTCTTAGATACAAATTTAAGGAAAGATGAACTGAGAGCTAGTTGACAAAATTAAGAGGTGACAATAGGAAGACAAAAGGCAAGGAAGTTGCTCATGTTCACTTAAATAAATCGATTTTTACCAGGTATTAACATGTTTCTCTTTAAAGGCGCAGTCTGACGGATTCACTCAGGAAAATTCACTTTTTAAATACAGGATGTACACACTTTAACTTTCTCTCAGTCTATACATCTGTGTTTATGTTAATCTTTGGTGGTGATTTCGTCCTAAACCCCCACCCCCCCAGCCTGTATTTTGCCATTTTGTGTTTGTTTTGTAAACAGCGGGACGTTTCTGTGGAAAGACAGTGTTTACACCCCTCCAGCCAATGTGATGCCAGATGTGTAGACTGAGAGAAAGTTAAAGTGTGTACATCCTGTATTTAAAAAGTGCATTTTCCTGAGTGAATCCGGCAGACAACCCCTTTAAGCATATTTATTTAAATTTTTAACTAAGCACCTATCTTGGCGACTTACTGCTTGTTGTAAACAGTTGTTTTGTTTGTAGTCACACAAACACAACCTTTTCTGGTTCTTGGGGCATGACCTCATTGGGCTTTGTTTTGTAGCTGTTAACGAATGGCCTTGTGTCTTGTGCTGCTAGCTTCATACTCAAGGTTGCAACATTTGTGTGCGTGCACTGGGATGTGTTTTGACATTGAGCCTTGGGCCAAATTCACACAAAAAAAAACGATTATTTTCAAGTAAATAAATTATACATTTTATCCACGTTGGCCTTGAGAAAAAACCGAATGGTGAAACATTTCTCCAAACTAAACTTTTCAGCTTTCATGTGTTGACTTACCTTTTTATTTATTGCTATAATGATTTTAATGGTGGAATAGCTGGATCATTATGTTAACTCTATTCAAGAGTGACAGTTAAACGTAGCTCTGTGTGGGTGCGTGTCACTTAGCTGGAAAACTGACACTTGCTTTGACAGTTACGTTTAATAATATGTGACAGTAACTTTGTTATCCATTGCAGTAAATCTCAAGCTGGTGATTATTATCTCGAAAGATTTTCTTCACCCGACTGGGAAACCAATAGCGTGACATTATGTGCTTTGGTTGCATTCTCAGTCAATATAACTACTACATCTAATCATTTGTCAATTAGGGATAAAACAGTGATTAGCACTGTCTTGTCATCTTGCTGACAAAATACATCGACTTTTTGATGTTAGACTGTCGTATGAAATCCTTCAAACTTTTAAAAATCGTTTGACAAAATGTGCAGTACTGTAACTTGTTTCTATTAAATCAGAATGAATGGACCCCAAAGCAAAAATAAAAGTTCATAGTGTGCATACAGTATAAACACTTTTGATTGATGAACAAGAGAAATGTGCTCAAATCTACTACTACCTTTGTCATAGCAGTCATTTTGACAAACTACAACAGCATATACTGCATGTTCTGCATCTAATGGCCAGGGGCATAGATTCACTCAATTTCGTAATATTCCAGGTTTACAGTATATTAACTCATTTGCTCCCAAAGACGTATTTATACGTTTTTGGGTTGTTTTTTTTTTTTATGCTAGAGCATACAGAAGAGCTTTGATGCAGCCTCTGAACTGAAGAGAATGCTTGAATCTAAGGTAGTTATTACAAAAGCGGCCAGCAGGTGGCAGCAGAGTATAAGAGATCAACCTGGGCCATGTTGCAAAAAACTCTTTTCCCCACTGTTTTAAACAGATTTGTGAATAATGGTTAAACTTAGCTATATTCCAATGCTAATTGCTGCAAAACGGAAACATAAAAATATACTTTTTTTTTTCCTAATGAAAGAAGAGATGCTAAACCTTCTTTTGGTAGGTTCCATGTTTTTATAACAAATAGAACACAATATTCTGTGGGCCTTGCAAAATCAGTCAAAATACAGTAAAACAGCTGGGAGTGAATGAGTTAAGCTGGAATTTAAAACAAAAGCAACAAAAAAAAAAGTTGGACTGTGGAGAACTTCAGTGATAAGGCAAGAACAGTTTGTCCCTGTTATGCATCTACCGTATTTGCACGACTATAAGGCGCACCGCATTATAAGGCGCACCTTCAATGGATGACATATTTTAAATATTGTTCTCAAGACAATACAAATACTGCAGACAAAATGTAAATTATTCCAATGAAGACTCACTGGGAATGTAATGGGGTCAAAAGTAAAACGTCAAATTTAAATAGTTTCTTTATAATGCATCAAGATTGTAGATAAATTTTTTTTTCAATGATGTATTGTGTTTTTACGAACGCGCACTATCACGCAGGCATATAAAGGTATATTGTTGTAGTGGGGTTGCCGTAGTTAGCGATCCAAGATGGCGGGATCTTCTGTCACCTGACAGTTGCGGCTCAATATTGATCCATATATAAGGCGCACTGGATTATAATGGTCAGCATTTGACAAAATTGAAGGCTTTTAGGTGCGCCTTATAGTCGTGAAAATACGGTACTTAGAGAGAAAGACGCTATTCGTACTCGGTTCCTTTTAATGATAACTTCGCCAATGGACAACAACGTATTGGAGGCCGGCGTACACTCGTGAAAAGTGCTGTTTATTTCTTTCACGTGACTAACCTCGCTCCAAACCAACATGGTGCCGAAAATGACCTGCAGGCCGTCAAAGAAGTTGTCCCCGATGATGATAACTGTAGCGCCCCCTGTGGTCCAGCCTTCACTGGGGCTAATGGCTTTGATGCTGGGGGTTGCTGCGAAGAAAAGATGAGATGTTAAGTAACCTAATGACGAGCCCATAAAGGTCTTTGCTACTGGCACCGCGGCAAAGACCTTTATGGATATGACACATGTAACAGTCCCCTCCTCGCGCGCACACACACACACACATACTACCTGCTCTCCTCATCTATCCCAGGGGTTGAGAGCAAGCGAGGAATACTAATCAGAGTGATTATACGCACCCCGTTATTAAACATCACCCCTGCCCCGCGTGCGAGGGCAGCAGCGGTGCGCTTGTTTTATGACACGTAGCAAAGCGCCAAGGCGTGTAAATGTCAGGTGTGCTGAGTGTCTGATCAAAGGCCACGCGACCGGGGAGCGGCGCCGACCCAACAGGAGCGCTGCCCTCGGAATACGTCGCCCTCATTAAGCAAACACTTCGCACTTGCTCAGCTATCCGCTTCCCGCACGTCGCGCTCGGCCAGTCAGCGCGCGGTCGCACGCGTTCCTTCGGGTCGGGCTCTTTTTGGTCCGTGTACTTTTCGGCCATTCGTGTTTCCTTCTGAAGCAAGGACACGGAAAACGGGAAACAAACCGATTTCCGTTTTTTTTTGTTTTGATGTATATGAACAAATAACGGGAAACGAGTCGTCTTCACGTTTTTGTTGAAATAAAAATGAAAATGAAAAACGGGAAACGAGCCCTTACACAATGTTCTATTGTGTGTTTATTTAGCACATATCGGGAAAAGAAATGTGGCCGTAAACCGTTTTTCGCAAGCTGGTTTCTCCTTGACCCGGAAGCCGTTCATCTTTTGCGGCGCGTCACTGCTGCTGCTGCAGTGGCAGCTTGCTGCCCCCTAGTGTCTATTTCGAGGCCTTTAGATGGCTATCACAACATGATAGTGGAAATGAAAACTAACGGCATGACGTCTAGGGATATCGATATCGGGTCCGTGTACTTTTCGGCCATTCGTTTTTCCTTCTGAAGCAAGGACACGGAAAACGGGAAACAAACCGATTTCCGTTTTTGTTTGTTTTGATGTATATGAACAAATAACGGGAAACGAGTCGTCTTCCCGTTTTTGTTGAAATAAAAATGAAAATGAACAACTATTCTATTATGTGTTTATTTAGCACAAATTGGGAAATGAAACATGGCCGTAAACCGTTTTTCGCAAGCTGGTTTCTCCTTGACCCGGAAGCCGTTCATCTTTTGTGGCGCTGCCCCCTAGTGTTTATTTTGAGGACTTTAGATGGCTATCACAACATGATAGTGGAAATGAAAAACAACGGCATGGCGTCAAGTGAAATCGCTGCACATCTGTGTAGCCAATTTGGCCCTATAAGAGGACTTTCGGAGAGAAATGTCCGAGGGTGGCTCTCAGATCATTGTCTGTCAGAGGCCTCGAAATAGACACTAGGGGGCAGCAAGCTTCCACTGCAACAGCAGCAGCGACGTGCCCCACGGCTCGTTTCCCGTTTTTCATTTTCATTTTTATTTCAACAAAAACGGGAGACGACTCGTTTCCCGTTATTTGTTCATATACATCAAAACAAAAAACGGAAATCGGTTTGTTTCCCGTTTTTCCGTGTCCTTGCTACAGAAGGAAAAACGAATGGCCGAAAAGTACACGGACCCTTTTTTTTTTTTGCGACTTACCCGACAAAGTCGACACAATAACAACAACAAAGCATATTTTCAATAACGAGCGCTGCGCTGTTCTTCATAACCTTATCTGCTGGTATTATGGATTTAGCGATTGCGGGATGCGATTGAAGAAAAGAACAACATGGGGGAAAATGTATGTTTATACAAGCTAAAGCTCTTTCTTTTGCTTGTCAGACATGCTGTAATTCTGCAAAGCGGCATAATCCACTTTAGCCTAGGCTGACTTTTTTTTTTCCCCCCCCGCAGCCTAGCCTTTGCACTTGGCCCGCCTCGCCGTTGTGTTGATCCACCCCAACAAGCCGGAATGATATTTAGCCTGCCGATACGCCTGCAGAGATCAACATTCAGCGAGCGGCAATCTGTGGCTGTAATCACGGCCTAAGATGCCTCCTTTTCGCAGCCGTTGATATTATGTGCGCTCCATGCGTGTGCGCATGTGTGTGTGTGTGTGTTTGGATTAACCAGATGGTGGAACGTGAATCCATGTGATAGGATTATACTTTGGGGTGTTCCTCTGTGCCATCTGTTCAACTCTATGCACTGTTATCTATTATCGCCTGAAATGAGCCCCCCCCAAAGTTGTGTATGCCGCACATACACTCGACGCGGCGGCGGATGAAAAGTGAAGGCAAAAAAAACAACAAAAAAACAAAAAAGAAAGCACGGTGTCTCCTTGCTTAGTATTTCATCTTTTCTTTGTAGCATCAAGCACTCTTGCTCCCTCCTCATGTCACGGCTGCCCCCCCTTCTCCTGTCAGGCCCTCTCGCTTCTCTTCTCTTCCTTCACTCCTGTTGTTCCGCCTTCCAACCCCCATCATCAGGAGAATAGGAAATCACAGGGAGGAAATTCCCAAACAAATCTCTCTGACACAGGGAACATCTGTTAGCGTGGGGTGCAGTACTGTTCTTTCTTTGTAAGAGCCAAGCCTTCGTGATGACTCCAGTATGGCGAGTTTTTGTGTAACTTTCCTAATCGGCTCCGAGGTCAAGGCCAAGTGGTCCGGAGCACCTCCGGAGAATAGTCATTCAAAATACTCAACCCTAATGCAATCTACCATAAGGCCATCATGTAAATCCTTGCTTAGTTTTTTTTTGTCATTATCATCCCCGAGGTTGACTTTTCTAAAAGAGAAAAAGAAATATGTTTCTCTTATTCAATCTCCAGGAAATAGAAATGAGAAAATAACTGGATTAGAGATTTGGGAATCCCTAAATCATGCGCACATGTCATTATGAAGTATGAAAGGTTTTGGTCTGACAGTGCAAGTGCAATGTGCATGGGTGTGTTTAAAAACCTGAGGGATGGGGAGTGATGGAGGGCTGCGGGATAAAAGCGGGTCTCTGAGGAAATAAAGCCAGTGTTGGCTTTAAGCAGAACAGACCTCATAAGACACGTAGTGCTTATGCCAGACAGACTCGAAGGCCTCAAGGCAGAGACCTGAGGGGAGCAAGCCACCGGGGACAGACAAGAGACTCGCTAGCTACCACTTTCTCCTCTCTTAGCACAATTTGGAAACGCTACAAGAGACGAAAAGTGAGGAACACGAGTAACAAGGAGGATGCGGGGGGGTTGAGCTCGGAAACAGACAGCGAGGAGGGGATGAGTGGGAACGTAGACAAAGAAGCGTGATGTTACGTCGCTGCTTTTAATACCGTGTTCCAGGTAGGACTGCGTGCCTTCCGACGGGTCCAGTCTTCGAGCTCTGCGCCCGTGTTTGGAGTTGTTGTGCACAAACATGTTGTCGGACACGGCCAGCACGTGACCCTCCACGCTCACCGTAGTTGACACAACCACCTGAGGCGGAGAAAGCCGGATTGGAATCAATTGAACTGGGCAAGAGACTAAAGGAGCATGAAACTAAGCTAAGTTCAGACTGCAGCTCAATTTAGATTTTTTTTTGGGTAAAACCAAATTTTACGATTTTTTTTTTTTTTTTTTTTTTTTTTTAAGTGAATGACAATTATAGTCTGTCTGGTGTGTGAACCAAATACGTCCCCAAAGTGCTTTGCAGATGTATATGACCCGCATGCGCAGAAGAAGAGATGACGTCAATGAACATGTGACCAACTTTAGTTCATCCAATTGGCTAAAAAGTGTTAGACCCACCCTGCTCAGCAAACAGAAAAGATGATTGGACTGAAGCAACTGAAGCTGTTGTGTAATTGAATAGGACCTTGAATTGCAGTTTCAAAATAACATTGGAAAACATTCAACCTTAAAGGGACACTTCACATATTTAGCCCATTATAGGAATAAAAAGTTCATATTTAGTCTATAATTAATTTTATACTTTCATTATTTTTCACATACAAATAGTACCTATAAAAACACTTTTTGCAACTTGCTGTCGACTGAAAATGACATCACAAGGGCTCAGGTAACCAATCACAGCTCACCTGTTTTCTAGGGTTGGTCATGTGACATTCACAAGCTAAGCTGTGATTGGTTACCTGAGCCCTTGTGATGTCATTTTCAGTCGACAGCAAGTTGCAAAATGTGTTTTTAAAGGTACTAATTGTACATGAAAAGTAATGAAAATATCACATTTATTATTTGAAAAATATTAATGTTTGACTGCCAAAAATGGCTAAATAAGTAAAGTATACTTTTAAAGTTACAATTAAAAAAATAAAAAATAAATGATCGCCATTTACAAGTTTCAAAAATGGGAAACAAATCAATGCCCAGGGAGAACAATGACAAACTTTTTTTTTTTCTTTTTTTTTAACTCGGCTTGTGACCGTTTTGAACCTCTGAAAATTTGTGGGTGAAACACTGTAAAGTCATACTTTTAAAAATGTGTTTCATTTCTTATCAGTCATTTTTATTTTAAAGCTTTTTCAGAGATTTTTCAGTCATTCCAAAAATATATTTGGAGATTCAAAACAAACTTTTAAAGATTCAAAACATCTTTTTTGGAGATTCAAAATACATTTTCAGTCATACAAAAATGTTTTCAGAGATTCAAACCCTTATTTATGAGGTTTCGAGTATTGGCAGGATTCTGATTCGATACTTTTCACCTCGCACATATCATGTTTATGTTGTCATATTTTGTATTGTACTTATACTGTTTTATACAGTAGCATATTGTCTATTGACGCATTTTGGATAATCACCCAAGTTAAAACTTTTATAACCAATAGCAAAATTAGCACTTAGCAGTGGTGTATATATTCAAGCACTGTTGAATCGGTGAGTGTTTTGAGATTTCTAATTGTAAAAAACAAAACATTGTCTGCACACAGTAGTGACAGTGAAAGCAAAACAACTGACTGTGAAGGGCATCGTGATCACATTCATTCATCTTATTGACTCACAGGCTGATACAGCTCATGTATGTGAGTAAACTTTGCAACACTTTCAGAGCGGATTGATTGGTATGATCTTAGCACACTAATACTTCCAGTATCATTTCTTTTGATTTACAGCTAAGCTCATGCAGTCCATTTTTCGATTTTAATCAGAAATGTCACCTGAAAACGTCTCATGTCTCGAGGGTTGCCAGCATTCTTCAGACAGTTCTGGTTGCACTTCAAAAAGAACTTGAGGAAGAACCTACACGTACACACATAGAAAAAAAAACAACAAAAAAACAAAAACAAAACAAGATGAAGAAATTAGTTGTTGAGATTGAAAAAGAGCACCTGTCTGTCAGTGAAACTATTGTGTCTGCGCTGAAAACATAAAACGGGAAGAAAACAAAATAAAGCAGCGGCAGTGGCAGACAGGGCTCACGCGCGGCGTGCCGCAGCCTCATCCATCAGTTCTTTATGACAAAAGGCAGTTTTGGATGTAAAAACTGCTCGGGGATATTGAGTAAGATGCTACCTTGTATATCCATCTTGGGGCTGCTGTCACAGCTTGCCATAAACTCAAATGGGCAGGCGCAGCGCCCCCCTCCTCCCTCCTCGCCCCCCCCCATAGCAGAGCCCAGTGACGGAGGTTGTACTGAAGCTACTATGCAGCTCAGTGTTGCCATTCCTGCCGCTCTCAATCTCAGTGTGAGAGACCACATCAACAGCACCTGCCATGCATTATTAATAGGCTGAGATGGCAAGTATGGCTACCCACATCAATACTTAATGAGGGAGGGAGGAGGGTGGGTCGGAGTAGTAAAGGAGGGTGTATGTGTGTGCGAGGGGGGAGTGGGGGGGCACCGGAGGCCTGAAAAGCAGAAAGAGGATGGCTGGCAATTTATTCCCTAACACACACATACACCCCCCACCCCCACCCACCTCCTCACTATTGCTTGAAGCCTGACAACTTCTTCCTTAACAGATACTACAGTAAATCTCTCCTCGCTTCACGCCGCTGCATCGTCTGTCCACCTGACAAATAAATCACACTATCAAATGAACGACTAATATAAACAGCACCGTGAACAAATAAACAGGAACCCTCAAAAAAGGGGATTTTTTTTTTTTTTTTTTTTTCAGAAGAAGAAGAAGAAACGCTACATTTCCTGATCGCGCCCCTCCTCATCCTCCCTTTGAGGTAGCTCAAAGAAGTGCTGACAGCCGAAAGTGCTTACAATACAGATCTCCACCAGCTCGAGAGAGAATCGCTCCTTTGCTCAGCTTTTCTTTCTTATGTCTTATTTTCTCCCCTCTGTTCATTTATTACGGCTGCGATTCTGCACTGGGCAGCGCGTTTGCAGCCAACTTTGCCTCAGATATATAATCATGCACTGGCAAACGTGTCACACGCACATAAGAGCATCGTGTCAAGTGGGATACAGAAAGGGGGCAAAAAATAAAAAACAACAAGAAAAAGATAAATGGACAGAGCATGGTTCCGTCCCATTTCAAGGGCTGCCCTTCTGCTCTGCGCGTTACAGGCATCTGATGTAACTGCAGAACTTGCAAATTTATCCCCGACAACTTTTAAATGCGTGACAGCTGGTTAGTGGTAGACGCTGTTCCTTAAGCAAAGAAGAAGAAGAAGAAAAAAAGCCTCGTATGATCTGAATAACAAAGTGTCTTTTGGCGCTGCCTTCTTCCCCCCCCCCCCCCCCCCCCTGCTTTGTTTGTGTTCTGATTTACAATCTTGTTGGTGCAAAGAAGATACACTAAATCTGAAAGAAAAAGGGGTGGGGTGGGGTGGGGTTGGGGGGTTGGAAGAAGAAACCGATGGTGGAAAAAAGGACAAAGTAGAGGGTATGTGAAATCCGAAAGGAGAGACAGACCACCCTCCTGTATATTTTAGAAGCTGTGGACCAATAGCTTAATAATTCATGAAGCTGAGAGATGGAGTTTTTTCTCTCCCTCTTTTTTTTTTTTTTTTACAGTGGCTGTTGAAGCCCACAGGCTGATGGTCTCCTAACTTCCTTATCCACGAAGGGTCAAAGGGCATCTTCGCAGACAGCTGCGGACTACATCCTCCACCTTCCTATCGGCACCTCCTGTTTAATTCATTGACTCCGATCTTTCCCCAAGTGTCCTCCTTTTCCTCCTCGGAGGCGCTTATGATCGCGGAATGATGCATAAGTGAAAGTAGGAAAGCTAAGGTCACTGCAGTCAGAGGTGACTAAATCAGGAGGTTAAATATCAAGTTTAGGCAGTGAGGGTGGGGGGAAAAAAAAAGTGAGATGGTACGAGATATCACCTTAGACGCTCCGCGCTTTACTCTTCGCTATGCCATATGCCAGCCCGTCCCACGCATGGATCATGTGATTCATTATTTACATGACTTAAGGTGTCTGGAATCAGTGGCACGGAAACATTACAAAACTGCAGCATGTTGATTCCTCGGTGCTCTATCACATCACCGCGGGTGTCGGGGGACTGGAATCAGCGCTGCGCACATTTACAGTACATGGATCGACGTAGCGGGTGGGTGTGGACTGGGGGGGGGGGGGGGGGGGGTATAAAGGGCAATTGCATGTTGATAGGCAATAGCAAAGAGATTACTGCAAAGATTAATGGATAATCTGATTGACAGATGACCAGTAAATATGGACAGAATGCTGATGATAGCCAATAATTTTGACTTTATTTCATCACATTTTTATCCTCTAAAGATTATTTACTGAGCTTGATTTGTTTGTCTCCTACTTGTGTGCATTTAACTCATTTGCTCCCAAAGACGTATAAATACGTTTGATTTTAAATATTACCAGTGTACCAACGACGTATTTATACGGGGTTTTTGTGTGGTTGTTTTTATGCTAGAGCATACAGAAGGCTTTGATGCA